>NC_140970.1:7257864-7287864 GCF_056783735.1 Eptatretus burgeri | reverse complement strand
GGTGTGGGGGCCCGGGGCGCCGGTCGCCGCGTGGGCAGTGTTGTGGGCACGGGTGACCCTCGGAAAGGGGCCCGGGAAGCCAGCCTGCCACGTGTGCGTTTCAGGGGAGGTGCCATGGGGGGCACTCCCCGGGTGTTTAGGGAGCTGGTAGGCTCGGAGGCAGTGTAGTGCCCGGGGGTGCCATAGCGGGAGATTCGGCAGAGGGTCGTGCCTGCCAAGGGGAGCCACGCGTCCCAGCCATGACACCGTGTGAGGGCACGGAGAGAAAATTGGGGACGAGGCCCGAAATTGTAAGGACACCAACACAGGCGACGGGAATCTGGGTTGTTAGAACCAATAGTTTAAGCGAGAGGCGCTTGTTGAAAGCCCCGGGGAAGTTTAACAGTAAAATGGTTAGGGTAGATTAGAAAGTGTACCCCTCCGCACCATCCATCCCTTCGCTCTCGTTGTGGGCCGCTGGACCCACTTTGTGTTAAGATCGGTGAAGTCTGGGGAGGCCATCTTGAGGCTTCGTTGGGCCTCGACACAGGACGCTAGCTCTCCTTTGTTCCCCTCCGGGAAGGGAAAGTAGGGGTTGGGAGTAGGCTAGGTGACAGGATAGGTTAGCCGAACAAGGACAGTAAAGGGGTTAGGGGACAAATTATAGAGGGGAAGTAAAAATAAAAATAAATACAACAAAAAAAATAAGTTGGGGCTAAATTGGGTTTTTTACAAATTAAGGGGGTGGGTATGGACAGTGACAGCTAAAGGCGATAGGTGGGAGGGAGACAGTAGGCAGGTCCGAGCCCGCCTTCCGAGTGGCCAGCACCACCGCACTCCCTCCACCAACCTCCACTGCAAGGCAAAGGCCGGCCCACTTCATCGGCAGCTGTTGTTTTGCTGCAAGGCCTGTGCCGGCTGGATCGTCTGCAGCTGCTGTGCTTCAAGGCCTGTGCCGGCCAGTTCGTCTGCCGGCTGTGTTTGCCTGCAGCGGCCTGGTTCTGCAGGCTGTGGTTGCCTGCTCACCTTTGCCATGCCATGCCCACTGCCCCTGTCCACCAGCCCCCGTTCAATTTTGCTTCCCCCCCCCCCCCCTGTTCATTGCCATGTGTGCCAGGATCAGAAAGCAACAGTTTGCAAGCTGAAAGAACTGTCCTGTTGGCAGCTACTACACGGGCCTGCAGTGGCAGCCCGTGCACCATTTTGCTGCTTGCGTCAGTGTTCTGCAGGGACTGCCTTGCGGGCAGCCGCACCAGGAGACTGCATTTGTGCAGCCCATGCACTGTTGTGGTTCACTGGGTTCATTTTAAAAAGGGAAGGCCTTGGACTGTGTGTGAGCAGCCGGCCACGTTTCCTGTCACCTGCATTGTTTGAGCCAGAGACTGCATGCGATCAGCCTGGCTCCCTGCTAACTGCTTTCTTTTTGCAGAGTCCATTGATCCTTTGCCATGGTTTAGTGTAAAATTTGTAAGTTAAGGTAAGATATACTGTAAATATGAGTGCGCCCCCGGCATGTCTGTCTTTGCGCCGGCAATGTTATTTAAGTCGTCCGTGTGAGTGGGTTTGTTTAGTTAGTTACTCAGCCCTCAGGTTATTTATTTTGGGGACATGAATACCATGAATGTCGCACTCAGGGATCCGTAGCTAAAACGTACTAGGGGAGAACTACATATGATGGTACACGAAAATTTGATGACTCGGGACGAGTCTGTAAAAAGGGGAGGGGTAGTGTTGTGGTTGAGGAAATTCACAAACCACCATTCAGGTCCCGTAGGTGAGATATCTCTGTAAGTACATGTGTAGTTAGCCCAAACCCGTTGTTTAGAGGGAATAAATGTCGTTCATTCGGGCTGCGACCCTTTAAGATAGCCGTTTTTCTGTTCTATCTTTATTTTGAGCCAACCACGTCTCAACCGCCATCACACAACAACCACCAACCGCAACGCCGCTTCACAACAACAACAACGCCAACAGCCACGACCTTTACCGTCACTGCTCGCTCCCGCAAACATCGCATCGCCGCCATTCCAAGCGTCGCCATGGCCATCACCGCCACTTTAGGCCCTCCACCACCTTCGCCTCTCCTTCTGCGGCCGTTCCCGCGCCACTTGTGGGCACCGAGCGTCAGGCTGTCCTGGCCTCGTACAGGGCGCGCGCTGAGCCGCGGGTACAAAGAGCGGCCTTTCCGAGGGGAAGTCGGATCAGGAATGATTCACGCCCACTTCCGATCCGTCCAATCATTAAGCGCGGGGCGATTTGGCCCCACCTCCAGGCGCTTCGGAGTAGAATCGCTATATGCAAATTCGAGGATCAGGAATGATTCACGCCCACTTTTCCTCCGTCCAATGGGCGAGCGTGGCTCCGCCCCCGAGCCCATCCTGATCCGAAAATCTGCATATGGGTTCTCCTGTCACACTATAAAGCGCCGAGCGCGGGGCGAATTCAGTCAGTTTTTGAGTTTCTGTTTCGGGCTCGAGTTGGAGAGGTGTGGCGGCGGCGAAGTGTGGCAGCGGCAGTCAAGACGGGTCTGGAGGGGAGTCGGTCTGTCGGGGTTCGGAGTCTGTCGGGGAGCCGCAGAGAGGGGAAGCTGGGAACGCGGTCGAGGGCGCAGTGGAGTCGCTCGTCGCGGGACCCAAGCAAGCCAGCTATCCTCTTTCCCCAGAGCACCAACAACCCCCCCCCCTGTTTCCCCCCGCGCTGAGATAGTGCGAAAAGGGGGCCCCGTTCCCACCCCATTCCAAGCAGTGCCAACGAAACCCGCGGAGGAGTGCAGAGTCGGGACACCGCCGCCATTTTGCAGCTCATCACAACACGGGTAGGCTCCACGCGGTCTCGGCCCCAGGCCCGTCTGCCCCCTTGTCGTAGAGGGTGGCCCCTTTTCTTTGATTTTGAGTATATGTGTTGTCAGCGCCGTCTGTAAAGTAAAACTGTGTAAGTGTTGCCGTGTGCTCGCGTAGTCGGTAGTAGATCTGCATTGTGTTTCTTTTGTTGCAATTGCTTTTGGTGCATAATTGTTGTGTTTCTTTTACATTTGCTTCTGGTGCATAATTGTTGTAATTGTATATGTGTGCTTTCCTTTTGCCGCGGAATAAATGTGAATTATGTTGAACTGTTTTTCCCGTTTCGCTTCGTCTTTTCTTTAATTGAATCTCCATCTTACTTCACATAAAGGGTTGGTCGTGGGCTAAATACGCCCAATAATTAATCGGAACCGTCGAGGTTGATGATAACACCGCTCGGTTATCCTGATAGTACGGAACGGGTCTCTTAAAGTGGCCCATGTCCGAAGTCGACCTGCGGCGAGGTGCGATCGCCCGGTCTACCCTCCGTGTGGGTACTTAGGTAGGTCGAATTTGGCGAGCAACCCTATCCCACGCGGGGGGCCGATTGGCACGATCGTGGTGAGGCCGAAAGGCCCACCCGCGACTAGTTCCCGGCGTTAGTCCGAGAGGGTCACGACGGAATTGTCCGTCCGGTGGGCGACGTGCCGCGATTCGAGTTACGTGGCCGCTCGCACGCTGGCGGGCGCGAATTCGCAACAATATATATATATATATATATATATATATATATATATATATATATATATATATGTATATATATATATATATATATATGTATATATATATATATGTATATATATATATATTATAATACCAAGCTTGCACACTAAAAACTCGGCTCGCCGTCACACGATCCCGATGAAATTGCTGTGGCACTTAGCGGACATGCCGACAATGTTTGAGAAGTCTTGGCATTCCATAGTACCATTGACATTTTGCACAATGCGTATTTTGGTCATTCCCCGTGTACGGTCTGTCGTCTGCTCCCAGCTATGTTGTATTGCTATCCCGTGCATGTGCACGGGTATCACTAATATATATATATATATATATATATATATATATATATATATATATATATATATATATATATATATATATATATATATATATATATATATATATATTTCTTCTTCTTCTTTCGGCTGCTCCCGTTAGGGGTCGCCACAGCGGATCATCTGTATGATCTGCATAGTGATTTGGCACATGTTTTACGCCGGATGCCCTTCCTGACGCAACCCTGGTCGCCTTTTACGACACAGGGATATGGTACACCTATTTTAACCGGGGTATACACCGGCCCAGTATACTGGAACTCATTTCTCCGACCTCGGAAGGATGACAGGCTGAGTCAACCCCCTGGTGTATTAATTCAGTGGCCCAACGGGGCTTGAACTCAGGAACTCTTGGATCCCAAGCCGCTGCCCTAACCACTGCGCCAACACCAGGATATATATATATATATATATATATATATATATATATATATATATATATATATATATATATATATATATATATATATATATATATATATATATATATATATATATATATATATATATATATATATATATATATATATATATATATATTGGACCAAGTCCAAAATCTAATGGCATGATCCTTGGACCATACCTAATCCCCCCACCAAGTTTCGCCGGAATCCGTACAGGAGTTTTTCCGTAATACTGTTCACCAACAAACAAACAAGCAGTCATAGACTGGTACTTACGAAATTGTCAACTTGACCTCTGACCTTGTCTATTAAAAGCTGTCTCAAGAGAAGGTAGCGACGCAAACCAGAAGTTTCTACGATGATTCTGTACCAAACTATCAAAAATCGTAACGTGGACCGAAGTAAAAATCTCCATTTCTCCACGCAATTATTTAATATTATTTTATCAAAGTCACAAAACCGTAATATTCGGCCATCCACCAACAATCTTTACATAATCCGACGGCTTAGCGAGTCAGGCATGCGACGATAACCTTTATTGGGATAAAAAAATGACTTTTAAACACCATCTTTATCGCAAACACTCTCAGCGCGCACACGGAAAACCATTACGTGACTTAACGACGCGTCTGCTCGAGCGCGCTGCACCACGTGACGAGCCATTACGCGGCGAGTTAAATATTTTTTATACAATCTTAAAACGTCTCCAAAACATCCAATTTTTATCAGAATTTTGACAACCGAGTGTTAAGGCCTAAGTCACATTTGCTCTTAGGTGAGGATACGGTGGCCGTACGCCCTCTGAATTGACAGAAACGTGTGGCGGCCGCAGAGTTTCTGCGGTGGCCTCAGGGTGGCCCTACGCAGTTTGGCTATATTTTACAGGTCATAAGGTCGCCGTGGAATTATAACGCAGAGTTATAACTTTTTTCATTTCTACGTACGCCATAGCAATTCGACAAGCCGAAAAAAAAAATTAACTCATTCGTTACCGTAAAAAAATTAACTCAAAGGGCGGAGGAGCTCCTTGTGAGCCAACGGCCATCCATATTTAGTGCCCAACTGTGTCTGCGGACGTCCTCCTGCAGTTGGGTTACTTCTTATTAGGAGGTTGGTGGCAGGATTTGCACTCCAGCCACCGTAAAACTCCGTGGGAGTACCTCCTGCGCAGCTTCCCTTCACAGGGCACCTCACCGGATGACGGGATTGGGTCAAAGCCTTCGGGACCCCCAAACTTTGATCATAGGAGGGAAACCACGGGAGTAGGGTGAATATACTGGTTCTGGCTCACTTTTCCCCATGAAAATGAATGGGGGATTTTCAGCGATTCATATTTTTTTCCCCTAAAAATAAACCCCCTTTTTATCCCAAGGTATATTTATTTGTCTCCCCTTTTAACCTGGAGACACTTTTTTTTTTCAAATAATCCATGCAATAAGATAAAGATTTGTTCAAGTACTAAAGTGGTAATGTGATTTGTTAAAGGTGATTCGAAAGAAATATCTGAAACCTCTAACCCTCGGGACACTCTTTATCAAATAACCGATGCATATTGTTTAGCTCACTCATTGAACCAACAAAGATTTGTTCATTCTCAAATTCCTTCAATAGTTTAATTTTCTTTGCACAATAATCCCCATCTAAAATATTGAAAAACAAAACATTTGAATCTTTATATTTTTTAAGATACCCCTTTTGTGCCATTACGAAATGATAAACTTCTCTTAATGCTCTTGTTTGACCACCTCCTGAGCCACATATAATTTTGAGATTATAGTAAATTGTTTTTTCATTGTTCAATTGATAACCATCAAAGTTTTCAGTCCATTCAAGGATATTCATTTTTTTCTTTACATCCTCTAACTTCCTACTTTTTAAATTGATTCGCTTATTTGTTTTATTTACTTTGTTTTAGTTATTTTTTCAATAAGACTTATTTGATATTTTTCACATTCATTATGTTTTCCATTTATATACCAAGACTGAGATTTTCTCCACTCTTTAGTTTGATTAATACTTGGTTTGACCATTTATATATTGTAAAAAAAACGCGGCGGTTGCCCTTAAAAAACCCTAACCCATCTTCCCATCGTTAAAACAATCTATTCTATTCACTCTATCATACAATATCCATATGGAACACAATCTATTCCATTATCTAAAATAAATCTCTTATCATCAAAGGCTCCTAATGCCTTTTTATTTACTTCTTCACTATATATGTGATGTTTATAACTTCTTATTGCATTCATTTTCCTATATTTTTCTTTCTTATTCATCAAACAATTATAATAATTTCTAAAAGTTATTGATTTCTTTATTACATATTTCTTTATTCCCTTTAACCTCTTATCAATCTGATCACCATACTTATAAGCATATGCCTTTGCTCTCAATCCAATAAACTCACTCATTACTTTTCCACCCAACTCATCCTTAAACTTACCAATAACCTTTTCATTCTTTTTGGAAAATAACTCACTCTTCTTGATGAAATTACTTGTATCATATACTCCAATATTTTTCTTCATATCTTTATAAACATCATCAGTTTTTATATCTAGGATAAAACTATCAGTGTCCATATACAACAATGAAACATTTTCACCATACTCTTTCTTTAAGTCATTATACAAATAATCATACATCAATATCTTTGATAAATCAAGAACTGCTGTTCCAATATAAATTGGTTTATCCATTACAATACTTTCCTTTTTCATATGAATTGCAGAAAAGTTCTCTGAAAAAACCTCTTCTCTCAAAACTTGGTTTATTTATCAATCTCGAAGCTTCTTTCCAAGATGTTGCGAATCTAATGTTTTGCCTGTTTCTAACATTTTCCATAGTCTTTCCAAATACAGCATTATTCATTAATTTATAAAAGTCCCCTACAAATTTTACTTTTGTATTTGCTCTCATATCTGTATTGAATTGAATATACTTTTTCACCCAAGGACTTTGTTTAAATTTTAAAACTCTATGAATTTTAGCTACTCTCAATCCTTCTCTCAAAAACTGTTTTAAGCTTCTCTGATGCAAAACATATCCCTCTTTATCATAGAATGTTGTTAATAACTTTTCTGTTGATTTACCTTTAATATTAAAACTTTTATGATAATCACTGAACCATTCTTTCTTTAGGGTTTCTTTCTCACATGCAAAAGGAAGGTCTTTATGCTTATTATGAAGATCACTCGGGTACCTCAAATCAACTTCAAAATAATAACCTTCTTCTTCGTCATTCAATTCCTCTTGAGAAGAAATAACAATATTGATCAAAGCCTTTTCATAATCCTTTTCTTCCACCCACTCTAATTTACCATAAGGCAGAGATTGAGACATTGCCCATCCATACAAATTATTAGCATCAAAATACATCAAATAATTACTATCTTTTTCACTATCATAATTTGGAAGATATTTATTATTTGCTTTAGCATATCTTTTTGAACATACTTGTGATATTCCACCTCTCTTGGACTTCTCAATCATCAAAAGCACATCAACATCACTGATTAAATCTATATCTTGTTTTGTCATTTTCAACATTGCACTCCAAGCTAAACCAGGAGCTGTGAAATAGTGGGCAGGATCTAATCGATAACAATTTTTATTATGACAGAGTGATCTAAAAGCTTCAAACACATCAGCGAACAATAAAACATCTGTTTTTCGATATAAATCATGATATTCTCCAAGGTTCTTTATCTTAAATATTTTCCATATTTCTTGTGCGTGTTTGTATTCCTTATCACTTATCTCTTCTTCATAAAGGTTATTATAGAAACTTTCTTTTGAAGGAAGTTGTGTTTCTTTAAATCTCATAAATGAATCCATATAATCATAAGGATAAATTCCCTTACTTGTAAGAATTTTCTCTTTACTTTGAATTTCATTCCTTGTTTGAATTTCCTCTCTCGTGAGAATTCCTTCTTCAATCAGAATTTCATCTTTAATCTGAATTTCCTCTTTAGTTAGAATTTCATTCATTGTTCGAATTTTCTTTATAATTAGAATTTCATCTTCAGTTAGAATTTCTTCATTAATTTCCTCATTAATTAGAATTTCCTCTTTACTTTGAAATCTCTCTTTCATCTGAATTTCCTCTTTAGTGAGAATTTCCTCTTTTGGAAAGAATGAATTAAGATTTGGAAAAAGTCCGTGGAGCTTAGATTTGATGCGAGGTAGGCTAGTGGTGTTCCCATAAACTTGTAAGAATCTAGAAACCTAATACGAGTTAAAGGTTTTGTGAATATCATTTTTGAAAATGAAATATACTTTTGACTTGTGTTTGTTATGGCAGAAATATTCCCTGGTGTTTTTGAAAGTTCATTTATAAATAGATGTGTTTCATAGTTGGCGCTGTTGTGAAGAAAGACTGGAATAAAAGAAGGTAATTTATAATTAAGATTACAACAGGAATGAGCGGGACCTCTATATTTACCATTTAGATGACAATGATCCCTAACTTTAGACTCCTTAATATCCCCCTCACAAATATGACAGATATTGTTCTTTCTAAATTCTAATTTTTCTTCTTTGGTTAATTTCATCGGTTCATTTGTTTCTTTCATTAATTTAGTGAGTCTTATACAATCCTTTTCTAATCGTTTTACAAACTCTTGTGAAGCTTTTTTTTCCAGTATAATGTTCAAGTTTGTTATACTTTTCTCCAACAGATGATTTGATATAATAACAGAAACCACAAGGAATATGTTTTGATATTTATTTGTATATGATTCTTTTGGATTAGGAGAAGCAGTATTTTTCTTTTTAAGGATACACTCAAAATCAGCGTATATCACAAATGGGTGCATGATAGATTTATTATAATCTTCAAAAGAAATCTTTTCACCAGGTTTAGGCATTGTAATTACAGCTGATTTATGATTACTACAATATTTTGAATGTTGTTCCAATCGTTCTTTTGTATGAAATGAATTAAGACATCGCTTACAAGGATATATTTTGTTTGCTGTTCTGAATACCTGAGAAGAGATTAATCTTGATAAATTATTGATGTTTGTGTAATGTGAATTATTTCCAACACTAAAATATAAAAGATCAATGTGTGTTTCTTCATTTTTGTAGTTGTTTGAAATTTTTAATATTTGAACTTTGTTTGTATCCGTTAATCCATATACATTAATAGAAAGATTATTCTTTTTCTCAAATTTAGGAATATCTGTTAGTGGCATTGGGAATTTAAAATCTTTATTGTCCAAGGTATTCTCATATTTCATATATTGTTTTACTCTTTCTGAATTACATTTTGGTGGATGAAAGTGAGCAAGAACAGACCAGAGAAAACATTTATTATCATTGTTCTTAATATTAACAACTGCCTTCTTTAGTTTTATTTCTTTTGGTAATTCAATATAAGAAGAAGCTTTAAGAGGGTTTGATTTTAGAATGTGTATATCTAAAAAGATGATTTTTTAAATATTGAATCCACTTCCTTCCACTGCATTATCAACATCCTCCTCTTGTTTTGATAGTTCTTCATAAACCCCACTATTTAAAAAATCTTGAAATGATGTTATAAAATGAAGATCTGTTCTCATATAAGGAGTTTGTTCTTCATCTTGTCTTTTCATATTCATTTTCACTCCCATATAAAACTTTAAAGTTTTCATTTCTTTTAATGTCTTTTTAATAACTTTTTAAACATCAGGTTTCACTATTTCAATTGATTCAGCTATTGATGATGGACCAGGTTCTCCAAATTGAAAAATCCTTATTTTTATATGCCCTTTAAATGCCCCATCAGTGTTTTCAATATAATAGTCTCCCTTTACTTTAAACGCATTTTTCTTGTGTTTTTGTGATTGAAGATGTTTATTATAACTTCTCTTCAAAACATCCTTTGAACAGATATCACAATGTTTTCTTTCCAACTCAAGAGGAGATATTTTATGAAATTAAATGTGTGTTTGTTGGTTCGGAGGTGTTTTCTATAATGTTTATATTTGTGATTAGAAACATCGCAGTATGTTGTATTCACCATATTTATATAATAAATCTTTGCTTAAACTAAAATTTTCTTCATGAAATTTTCGTTTATTTTACAGGTGAATCTGTGTTTAAAACCATTTTATCCTCCAACTTTTTCACTTAATAAATACAATGTTTCAAGACACAAAAGACAAGTTTCAATCAATCTCTTCATTTGTTAAAGATACTGAGAAATATGTCAAGGATGTAAAATTGAACAAAGATAAATATAACAACTATTGGATAAAAACAATTATGGTAAATAATATGAGTTCTTCAATTTCCTTCAGTGGAAGGGCTTTTAGTATACCTGGTAGAACATCAATTAAAGTATCTCTAACAAAAGTTTCTCCTCTCCTTCTGGTAATATATTCAAAACTAGAAAAAGCAATGAAACAAGAAAAAGTATCAAAAAACAAAAACCTTATGGATGAAGCTTTAGAAAGAAAAGATAAGACCATCTGTAATATGCAAGGAGAAATTTGTATTTTTTTCAACAATCCTAAAGATGTAAATCCTGATGAAATAAAGGATGTTAATATATCAGGTGAAATGACATTTCGTTCAATAGTAGTTAACGATCATTTTAAAATTACCTTTAATATAAAAAATGTTGTCGTTGAATCTGGTAATGAAAAAAAGTATATCGATATCAATGGAAATATTATTAAATATGAGTCAATATACAACTGAAAGTATAGATGAATTTCAGTTTAAGTAAAGTTTTACTTTATAAATATGCGAGACTTTCCTGATTCTCCATATGACAAATTTGAGAATTGTCCTGCGTGTGAAAGACGGGGATTAAACACAGAGTCAAAAGCCTATAAACAATGTATATTCTGTGATTATCTTCAAATTAATGATAATAAAAAATATAAAAAGGAAAATAATTCTTTTAGATTTACACCAAAAATGAATTACTTTACAAGATTGATTAGAGAAATGAATGTAAAGTATGAGGGTGATAACACACCTTTCCTTACAAGGGAAGAAACTGAACATATTAGAGAAATGTTCAAAGGATTGTTGTTATATATTATTCATGGATGTAATTTTCAGGGAAATATCAACACAAGATATTGTATAAATAAAATAATGGATTATCTTGAAATTAAACCTGAACTTAGGATAAAATATAGAGTTTCTAAAAAAGCCAATAATAAATTAAATAACCTGTTTTCCAAATATATAAATGAATGATTTTTTACCCATTTGGGAAAATAAGATAAAATTTAACAACCATAAAAATCTCCCAAATTCATTAAGATGTCTCATAGTTGGTTCAAGTGGATGTGGAAAAACATGCTTACTTTAAAAGATGCTCCTCACTCCCAACTTTTTAGATTATGATAATTTAATAATTTTCACACAGTCGAGTTTTCAACCAGAGTATCAACTACTCTCACAAGGTTTTAATGCTGGTCTTCAAAAAGAAGATATAATCGGTTTATTTAAACGTCAAAAAAACCTAAATGATTATAACATTGAAGATATAATTCAACTATTTTGTGATACACAGAGATGTAAAAAGAAATCAAATCCTATAACTTGTATTCTTAGTGATAATACGGATGATATACCGTCTCCCCAAGATTTGGATAAATCAAAAAAGAACCTCATTATCTTTGATGATTGTGTTGAGAGAAACCAAACGGTAATGGACAGCGACTACACAAGAGGGAGACATTCTTCTTGTAATTGTATTTATCTGAGTCACTCGTACTTTCAACTTCCTCGTCGTTCCATCAGAAACAATGCTAATACTTTTATTTTATTCAAGTTAAATTCAATAGATATCAATAATTTTTGGAGAGATAATTGTTCTCCATTATGTAGTAAAAAGAAATTTGAGGATTACATGAAGCACACGACTGAAAAATATAAATATATTGTTGTGAAACAAGATGAGATATTAAGGGATATATTTTTTGTTTTATAAACAATTACATATATAAATGACAACTATTATTGTAAATCTTGTGGGTAAATCTGCTTCTGGAAAAAACTTTCATAAATCAAGGTTCTTGTGTAGTACAAATGAGAATATTGTAAATTTACTTGAAAAACACCCCGTGATATGCATTGCATCAACAACAACTAGAGCAATAAGACCTGGAGAAGTAAAAGGTGAAGATTATCACTATATTTCAGTGGAGGAACATATGCGATTGAGGAATGAAGGTCAAATATTTGAGGAGGTTTCTATTGGTACAACAAAATATTCACATTGTAAGAGTGAGTTAAGGAAACTAAAATCTGGTGGTCTTGGGATATTAGAAACTAATCCAGAAGGAACGATACAAATTATTAAACATCTGAGCGGAGTGAAGATTTTATCATTCGGTTTTGATGTTGATGAAGAAACTCAACGCAAACGTATGAAAAGCAGAGATGTAAGTATTAGTGAAGAAGAAATTACAACTCGCATTAATGTTAATAAAGAATTTGATGAAATATTTAAAGAGAAGGATTTATTTGAACACATCTACTTGAATGATGAAGAAAAGGAAAATTTTTCTGTTGATCTTTACAATTCATTAAATGATATTTTACAATAAATAAATGGATGCAAAAGAAAGAGCAAGAAGATTTAAGGAACATCAAGAGTTGGTTTCAAAAGTTGTAAAACAGCAGGAAGACATAAAGATGAAACGCAGACAGAAACTAACGGGCGAAGAAGCATTTGAAAGAAAACAAAGGAAATTTTTTAAACCACTTTTAAAAACTTCCCAAGAAAAAATGAAAGATGTTTCCACAGTTCCCACAGTAGAATATACTCCTAAAAAACTTCAAATGTTAAAAGATTTTGATCAAATGACGGAGGAAGAATTCGAGAATTTAGGAGAATTAAAGGTATATGATGATGAAGGTTTATTTCAACAACTGGAAGAGATTAATCGACCCCCTGATTATATTGTGAATGCTCTTCAAAACAATGAATATTCAGCGGATTCAAAAACCAAAGCAGGACTCATTCCAACAGAACAACCAGCAATATTTCATCTTGTTCAAGAAAAGGTATTGATATTTAATGATGAATTAAGGTTCTTAGGTTCTGCTCAACCCCCTGTTAAACTAACTCCGAGATGAATGTTTCTTCTCACAAAAGATGGAAGACAAGGTTCAACTGTGAGGGATGAATCAAAGTATATTGATAAACCATTGGATATGAAAAATAATGATGATAGAGTATATATTAATCTGCTGAACACTCTAAATTATAGGGTTAGTATTTCTAGTAAAAGTAGGAAAAATGAGGAGGAGAAACACATTATTCAGGCTTTAAGTATCCTTGGTTCAGGTATTAGTTTTCTTCCACATGACTCCTCGCAATTAGTTAATAGACTTATTGTTGTTAGGTAGTAAGAAGGCTGGAAATAACAATTGTTTTAATGAAGCATCAGCCATTTTAGACCAGTTGATGAACATGAAAATAATTAATAAAAATCAATATAAAGACATTTTATCTCATATTAAATAAGATGAGAAGCACAATCCTTAGTTTCAATTTCACAACAAGCGACCACACATCTTCATTCCCATACTCACTACAACTTGACCCAACAAAAGAATATGAGGCATCTTTATTGTCCATGGAAACTTATAATACCTTATTTAATATAACTGATAAAAATGACAAGTTTAGTTATAATCCCGGAAGTGGATACAAAACGATAACAGTCTCACCCGGAGCATATGAGATTTCTCAAATATCTTCCGAAATTGCTCGTCTTATGAAAGAACAGGGTGATGAACCAAAAAATATTGTTATAGACATTCAAAAACATATTTCAAAATCAACGATTAAAGTTAAAAATAACTACAAGGTTGATTTCACAATTGATAATTCATTTTGAGAGTTATTGGGTTTCTCCTCAAAAAAGATTGAAACTAATGGGACGTTTTACAGTGATAATGTCATTCAAATATCCTCAGGAATAAATTCGGTGTTAATTCACTGTGATTTGATTGATGGTGCTTATAATGATGGAAAAAAAACAAATGCAATATTTTCATTCAGCGCATACTCAACCCCAATTGGTTATAAATTCAATATGGAACCCAAAAAATTGGTTTATCTCCCTGTGTCAGGAAAAACCATACACAGAGTAAATTTTAGGATAACCGACCAAGATAATCGTATGATTTCTTTTAATGGAGAAGTTATATCCATCAGAATTCACCTACGTGAAGTTTTCCAATAAATAAATACGATGGTTATTGTGAGGAAACACGAGTTGGGAAAATATAAAATAATTACAGGGGATGGGATGTTCCTTTCCCCATACTACAAGGGTGAAGGTATGTATCTTGGTAGAGGATACTATAAACCTAAGAGACAAAGGGGTGTTGGACATCAATTTAGAGGAGATGGGATAATTGATACTCTCATGGGTATTGGTTCAACTATTCTAAAACATAAAGATCTAATTGGTTCAACTGCTTCTGCTGTGGGAAATGTAGCAGGTGCTGTAAAGAGCATAAAAGATGCCCAGAAGGAATCTCATAAATTACAAGCAATAAAATAAATTAAGAAAGGCAAAACTCAGTTGTCCCCCCAAGAACGACAGAAAATAATTCGAATACTTGGATCAGGGTTTCAAAAGTTTTAACATCTTTTTTCCTAAATAAATACAAGTATGGAAGCAATTGATAGTATCTATGATTTGGATGATACTATTATTATCTCAAACTCCACTAAAAAAGAAGATTACTTCAAGCTAAATGCAATAACTGGAACAGACTGGAATACGAATGGTACAAAAAGTTTTGAAATAAATAATCAACAAACCTATTTGAATCTCTCCGAAAGTTTCTTGTTGTGTAAATTTAAATTCACTAAAGCTGGGAATAACACAAACGCTACACTTGTAAATGATTTCTTCTGGAAAATGTTTGATAGTGTGCGTTTGTATATTGGAACACAAGAAGTTGAAGCGGTTGATTATGTCTCTGCTGTATCTGAAATGATGAAATTTACACTCTATACATTCAGTGATAGAATGGGAAAGGGGTCTGTCGAAGGTTTTATTCCTGATATGTCAACGGGAACAAACACAGACCCTGGATATACTCAAAGGAAAGGAATGTATAATGATGATACAAAAGCAGAAAATAGTTTTACTGTGGCAGTTCCTCTTAAAGGTATATTTGGATTTTGTGATCATGATAAAGTTCTGTATGGTCTTAAAATTAGATTTCAACTACAAAGGAATGATAATGAAAATAGATTGCTTTTTGGTGTTGGTAGTGCTTTTGGTGAACAGAATAAATTTGTAATTGAGGAGATGAGTTGGTATATCAGTGAATATACTCCTAATCTTAAAACAAAAGAGATGTTGAATCGAAGACTTAACTCAAAGAAACCACTCAGTGTATCATACCTCAAAAGAAGATGTCAACACGTTAAACTCAACCAAACTACTTACACGTGGAATTTGGGTGTTCTGGAAGGAAAGTCATGATATCTGTGGATCATTTTTAAAAAGCCAGATGGTGATACTGCGACTGATAAGAATAATGCATTGAGTGATAATGCTAAGGTGAAACAACTTCGCGTTTCTCTAGATGGAACATTTTATCCACGAGATAGATTGGAAATTAATTGGGAAAAAAATGATTTTGCTGAAGCATACAAGTCTTACCAAAAGGTGTGTGAAAGTAATGGAAATAAAGAACCTATTTTGGATATGACAGCATTTAAAAGTTTGTATAAAATCTATGCGTTTGACCTGAGCGCTCAAAAGGAAACTATAAAGTCTAATCGAGTGGATACTTCCCTATACATTGAAAGAGGAGAGAGTGAAGAAGTTGATACATATTGTTTGCTTTTGGAAGAAACAGAATTGCAGATTAATACAGATAATGGTGTGATGATTAGTCTCACATAATTTTTTGTTAAATAAATGAGTGGCAATGTACCAACTGGGGTATATGTTAATCAAATCAATCTTCATAAACTATCATCTTGTGTTCAAAATCAAAAGCCTTGTACGATTAACGTTAATACAATTCAGAGAAAAGGAGCAGTAAGAATTGATGTTTTGCTCACAAGAGAACAGGTTAAAATCTTGAATGACACTGGCTCACTTAAAATTAAAATGACAAAACCAATGTTGAAAAAATATTCAATAAGAGAGACGAGTGGAGGATTTCTCCCATTTCTAATTCCTTTATTTGCTGGTTTAAGTGCGGTTGGAGCATTGACGGGTGGTATTTCAACAGCGGTGAAAACTGCCAACGAAAGGAAGGCTCAACTCCAGGCTCAAAAATAATTGGAAAGACATAACAAAGAGTTGGAGAAACAAATTAGTGGAAGTGGTGTAATTGTAGATTTTGCTGAAAAACTCGAAGGTCTGCCTGATAAAGCGAGATTGTTAGTTGGAGATATGCTTTCTTCTATAGCACAAGCAGGTGTAAAATTAACGAAAAGCGGTAATGGATTATATCTTTCTAATAAATAAATGAGCATTGATGAGTGGTTTAAAGAATTTGGAAGAAATACAACATCAAATTTACAACTTGTCAAATATTGTAAGAAATTAAAAATTCATCATGTGGTTATTTGTATGAGAGATGAATTAACAAATGTGCCGAAACATACAAAGAATATTATTATGAACTTAGAAGATAATAATGAGAACGGTTCTCATTGGGTTTGTATTTTTAATAGTCAAGACAAATATTATTTTGATGGTTTTGGTCTTCCACCACCTGTTGAAGTCATAAAATTCTTACAGAATGGTGTTTATCAAACATTTCAAGTCCAAGAATTAAATTCCAAGTGTTGTGGTCAATTATGTCTATATGTGTTATTTCAACTCAACAAAAATAAAAAATTTTATGATATTATTTTTAATCTAATATAAATGACTTATGTTGGTAAAGATGGTTCTATCTTTGGTGTATCTCAAGAACTGGATATTGATTTATCAAATTATTACACAAAGGCACAGGCTGAACGACATAAATATAATATAACCAAAAATATTAACATGAAAAATGCTTATAAATTAAAAAATTATCCAAGCCCGACTGACGCGAATGACTTGGTGAGATTAAGCGATTTATCACAATATATATCCTTAAATAAAACGGCCGTGTATTCCAAAGATACAGAAGTGTTGATATTATCTCCAGGTCATACAGAATTCACAGTTCGAATTAAAATAATTTTTTATAAAGAAGGGCGTATCGTTTGTATGAGAATAGAACAATGGGGGTATGATATGAATGATTTAGGGTATAATTGGTCATTTAAAATTAACCTCGAAGACCTGGAACAATTAAATCAGTCTCGTATGGAAGAATATTATCCACTTGGTATCGAGAATGAGTTTTGTGGGGCCACGATTAGTAAACAACAAATAAAAGAATTTAATAAGGGTAAATATAATAATGGTTTTGCTCTTGTTGATATCATGAAAACAGAAAAAAACAGGATTATATATAATAAGTAAGGAAATACAAAATGATTTAACTATGGGAAGATGGGGAGGTGTTTCGTGCCATAATATTATTCTAACATATATTTCTAATACATAAATGACAGCAAGAAGGCTTCAAGAAAATTATCATTTCTGTGTCCAAGCATACCTTCAAAAAAAGGGTATTCGGTATTTTAATAAATATGTTCTACAACATAAGAATGAGGTATTTTTAATAAAAGATTGGCATTATGCTGATTTTGATAAACCGACAACTTTAGATTTAATTAGAATGTTAAATAATGAAAAAATTATAAAGTTAAGAAAAGGTAAGGCTCTTTTAGAAATTCAAAAGAAATTTTATTGGTTTCCTGTTGTAAAAAAAAATATTTTGGATACAGGAATAACAAGAAATCCTGATGAATATATGTATGATATTCTATGGGGTGTAAGCGATTCAAGGATAATAAGGGATGAGGAAGGAGTCGAAGAAGAGGAGGAAAAGGAGAAGAGAGAGAAGGAGGAGAGGGAGAAGAAAGAGAAGGAGAGGGAGAAGAAAGAGAAGGAGGAGAGGGAGAAGAAAGAAAAGGAGGAGAGGGAGAAGAGAGAGAAGGAGAGGGAGGAGAGAGAGAAGGAGAGGGAGAAGGAGAGGGAGGAAAGAGCGAGACAAAATAAATATCAAAATATGGAAACCAGTGAGATTAAAAAAAGATTGGTGGTATTACAGAAAATAACTCAACCCACCGAGGAGGAAAACAAAGAATTGACAAGTCTATTTGCAATACTTTCGACAAGAATATTGACATCGACAAGATATTCATTTTAATTCAAGTTTTTCATTTTTTTTCTTAAATAAATGGAGGAGAGAGTGAAGGCATTTCTAAGGATTCTTTATGTTTTAAAAATTAAGATTCAAATGTGCATGTTGGAAACTAAAAAGGTTTTTGCACTCTGCAGGAATTTTTCTCATAAATAAATGAGTTATTGTCTCAAATGTAAAAAGAAAACTAATACTAAAAATATTTCATATATTAAAAGTAAAAATAACAGGGTTATACAAAAAGGTATATGTTCGGTGTGTGGTTCAAAAAAAAATCAATTTATCTCCAAACACAAACGAGGAGGAGATATTCAAAAGTTTTTATCAGGAAGTAAATTTACAACTACTGGAATACCAGGGGAATTACATCTTCCAGGGTATTCTTTCTGTGGTCCAGGCACAAACTTGGATAAAAGATTAGATGAGGCAGACAATCCTAAATCATGGAGTAAACCCATCAATAGAGTTGATGAAGTGTGCATGAGACACGATATTGATTATGGGAATACCACAACGTTGGAAGAAAAGCATGAAGCCGATAGAGAAATGTTGTATAATTTGTCTCTGATACAAAATCCAACCTTGAGAGAAAAAGTTGATCGGTTCATTGTGAAGAAGATGATCAGTGCTAAATTGAAACTTGGACTTGGAAATTCAAAAAACTTATAGGCTCTAATGATGTCATTAAGACTGAAGAGCAATTAGCTGATGAATTACATAAACCAATATTCACAAAGTTTCAGAGAAGGAAAGTTTATTCCGAGGAAGTAGATTATATCTGGTCTGCTGATTTGATTGAACTCAATAATGATAAGGGGTACAAGTATGCTTTAACCGTTATTGATTTGAGGAGTAGATACGCATGGGTTGTACCATTAAAAAACAAAACAGGTAATACTCTTATGTTAGCCTTTCAACAGATATTTAATAAAAGTAAGAGAAAACCTAAAAAATTGTGGACTGATGAGGGTAGAGAGTTTTATAACAAGACATTTATGAATTTTCTAAAAAATAACAGTATTACATTATACAGTACCTTTAATGAAGGGAAGGCAGTTGTTGTTGAACGTTTTAATCGTACCTTAAAAGAGAGATTATATAAAAAATTCACACAACTCGGTTCACAACAATGGTCATCTTTTATTCAGGATATTGTGGATAAGTATAATGACACGATTCACACGTCAACAAATATGAAACCATCAGAAACATTTACAAAATTAAAATATGAAAAAGAGATTAATGTTAGAAAACCTAAGTTTAAAGTTGGTGATATCATAAGAATATATAGGTGGAAATCTCATTTTGAAAAGGGTTATACTAAACGATGGACGAACGAGCTTTTTAAAATTGTTGATGTAATAGATACGGTTCCTTGGACTTATAAGATACATGATTTGGAAGGGGAAGAGATTTTAGGTTCATTTTATTCACAGGAATTACAAAAGACAAAACTAAGCAGATAATACCCATGGGTGCAATGGGATGTCCCTTCACTCCCTCCTACTGCACACCGTTGTGGACACTCGAGGGCCAAGTCCGAGGTGTATAACAGTATATAATGTGTCAAGGGGGATGTTCTTAGATCTGTGAACCCCAAACACAGAATCCTCAACTGAATAGTTGAGGCTTAACTTTTGTTTGTTGGTGTGTGTGTGTGTGTGTGTGTGTGTGTGTGTGTGTGTGTGTGTGTGTGTGTGTGTGTGTGTGTGTGTGTGTGCAATGGGAGCAATGGGTTGGCGCTTCACTCCCTACTACTATACACCGTTGTGGACACTCGATGGCCAAGTCCGAGGTGTATAACAGTATATGTGTGTCAAGGGGGACGTTCTTAGATCTGTGAACCCCAAACACAGCATCCTCAACTGAATAGTCAAGGCTTAACTTTGTTTGTTGGTGTGTGTGTGTGTGTGTGTGTGTGTGTGTGTGTGTGTGTGTGTGTGTGTGTGTGTGTGTGTGTGTGTGTGTGTGTGTGTGTGTGTGTGTGTGTGTGTGTGTGTGTGTGTGTGTGTGTCCCAACCCTCACATTCAAAATCTCAACCCCAACTCAATCCTCGCCCAACACAATGTCTTTTTTAAAATGAGATTTCCACATATATATATATATATATATATATATATATATATATATTTTTTTTTTTTTTACGTTTTTTTTTCTCTTCTTCCAATTCTGTCTTTTAAGGCTTTCAGGTTTGATGACGTAGAAAGGGGGAGTAAGCCTGCACTTTCTTCCCAGAACTTTCTTGATCTTGCTCCCATCAAGCACCATCCGACAAAGAACTACATCGATAGGTTTAGATCCTAAAGAGTGATAGCAACTCCAAAAGTCTCCAAAATATAAATAAATAAAATAATAATAAAAAATAAATAAATAAATAAATAAAAGTCTCCAAAAAAGTTTCAAGTCTCCAACATAAACCCAACTTTCCAAGTCTTCAAGGTATAACCACATTCCCGTTGAGTTTCCAAAACATGTATCACATTGTGAGTTATCAAGCCAGAACCCACATTTCAAGTATTCAAAATAAAACCAACTTACAAAGTCTCTTAAGGATAACTCATTTCCTGATTTTTTTCAAAATTTGTGAGTCTCCAAGGTAGGCCCCATATTTAGAACCATCTTGGCAGAACCCTTTTCCTGAGTCTCCAAGGTAGTTATTTAAACCATCAAGGCAGAACTCATTTACTGATTTTTTCAAAATTTGTGAGTCTCCAAGGTAGACCCCATATTTAGAACCATCTTGGCAGAACCCTTTTCCTGAGTCTCCAAGGTAGTTATTTAAACCATCAAGGCAGAACTCATTTACTGATTTTTTTCAAAATTTGTGAGTCTCCAAGGTAGGCCCCATATTTAGAACCATCTTGGCAGAACCCTTTTCCTGAGTCTCCAAGGTAGTTATTTAAACCATCAAGGCAGAACTCATTTACTGATTTTTTTCAAAATTTGTGAGTCTCCAAGGTAAAACTTGTATTCTGGCTCATCAAGGTATAACTTGTTCAGTGGGTATTGTCTTGATAACTCACAATGAGTACTATTGCTGTAAAACTCTTTTTCAGGATTTTGCTGGTCTCCAAGGTATAACTCTTCGGTTGGGTCATCAAGGACGAACTCGTTCTGTGGGTCTTGGTCGCTCACAAGGTCTTCAACCAAGCCAACAATTTCGCCCCAAGTTGTAGCAAAAGCAGTATTTTCATTTCGTATTTCAGATACAATTTCCTGTGAGAGAAAATAATAATGTATTAATCAAGTGATTTAATTATTAAATGAGTATGCTTCAATCAAAGTTTGAAAATAGGAAAATAAAAATCTTACCTCAACAGATAAGAGGTTTGAATCCAGTTCATCAACTTGAAGGTTTAGTTCCATACAAGTCTGAGAGTTCCAAGGAACCCCAAAGTCATCCCACTCAAGGTCTTGCTCGTTCTGTGGGTCTTGGTCGTTCATCAGGTCTTCAACCAAGCCAACAATTTCGCCCCAAGTTGTGGCAAAATCGGTATTTTCATATTGCATTTCAGATACAATTTCCTGTGAGAGAAAATAATAATGTATTAATTAAGTTATTTAATTATTAAACGAGTCGATGTTTAAAAGGAACAAAAAATAGGAAAATAAAATCTTACCTCAATGGATAAGAGGTTTGAATCCAGTTCATCAACTTGAAGGTTTAGTTCCATACAAGTCAGAGAGTTCCAGGCAAGCACACAGCACACCATTGTCAGCAAAAAAAATGTTTAAAATGGAGCCTGGGCTTGAGGCTTTTATAGGGAAAGGCTGGTGGGTGTGGTTTCCTTTGGAAATTCCCTGGGCAAGCCCAGGCAAGCCTTCCTTGGGAAATTTTTCAAAACCATAACATGCTGTAATTTTCTAGTGATTTCTTTGTGAGTCAGAGATGAACTGGAAATGATGTAAGAGTAGGTGGGGCTTAGCAAAAGTGGACGGGGCTTAGGAAAATTTGGCGTGGCTTATAAAAAAACACCTCATGAAAAGTGGGCGGGGCTTAACAAAAGTGGGCGGGGCTTAAAGAAAAGTGGGCGGGGCTTAGAAAAAATTCCGTGGGGAGTGGGCGGGACTTAGAGGGAAGTGGGCGTGGCTTAACAAAAATAACCTGTGGCTCAGGAGGTGGTCAAACAAGAGCACTAAGAGAAGTTTATCATTTCGTAATGGCACAAAAGGGGTATCTTAAAAAATATAAAGATTCAAATGTTTTGTTTTTCAATATTTTAGATGGGGATTATTATGCAAAGAAAATTAAACTATTGAAGGAATTTGAGAATGAACAAATCTTTATAGGTTCAATGAGTGAGCTAAACAATATGCATCGGTTATTTGATAAAGAGTGTCCCGAGGGTTAGACGTTTCAGATATTTCTTTCGAATCACCTTTAACAAATCACATCACCACTTTAGTACTTGAACAAATCTTTATCTTATTGCATGGATTATTTGAAAAAAAAAAGTGTCTCCAGGTTAAATGGGGAGCAAATAAATATACCTTGGGATAAAAAGGGGGTTTATTTTAGGGAAAAAAAATATGAATCGCTGAAAATCCCCCATTCATTTACATGGGGAAAAGTGAGCCAGAACCAGTATATTCACCCTACCCACGGGGTAACATCCCTGGGTCAGATTGCGGGAGAGTGTGTCGGAGTGGTGCTGAGGTGTCGTCCACCAGACGGCGGTCTCCTTGGGTTAACCTGAGGCGGTCCCTTCCGGTGGGTGCCTGGAATGTCCTATCCCTAAGAGAGGATGATCACCTGTCTGTTATCATCTGAGCTCAAGCGTTTGGACATCGGGATTGCAGCTCTCTCTGAGGTTCGGAGACCGGATTGCGGCGAGATAATGGTGGGTGGTTGCACCTACTATTGGTCTGGTCGCTCTGATGGTTACCATACCCAAGGAGTTGCTGTAGCTGTGTCCAATAAGCTGACCCCAATGATAATTGAGGTAACACCGGTCAACGAGCGTATTATGAGATTAAGGATTCGTCACTCCTTCGGTGTCATTTCCCTGGTCTCTGTTTATGCTCCGACTGAGGCGAGTGATCTGACCGTGAAGGATGCATTCAACGCTACGCTCGAGTCTGTGGTTGATCAGTGCCTCAGACGAGATACACTTCTAGTCTTGGGGGATTTCAATGCATCGACTGGAACTGATAGGGATGGTTATGAGGTGTGTGTTGGTCCCCATGGGTCAGGAACTATGAACCAGAATAGCACTAAGTTTCTTGACTTTGCAAGAAGTCATGGACTTAGGGTGGCTGGTTCATGGTTTCAGCGCCCACAAGCTCATCGCTGGACTTGGTATTCCAACGCTGGCAGTGTGGCAAAGGAGATTGACCATGTCCTCATTGACGGTCGTTGGAGGATGATCCAGAACTGCAGGGTCTACCGGAGTGCTCAGTTCCTCAATACTGACCACAGGCTTGTTGTAGCAACTCTAAAGCTGCACCTTAAATCCTGGAGAATGGTACCATCCCAGCCTAGGCTGGATGTTTCCAAGCTCAGGGATGAGAGAGTAGCTGAGGAGTTTGCGAACAGGCTGAGTGGACACTTGGGGGGTCTGGGTGCTTTTGGGGTCCTGAAGAGTTGTGGAGCGCCTTCAAGACCACCGTCCTTGATGCCGGTGGATGCCTTGGAGCTCACCGCAGGGCAAAGAAGAATTTTGTCTCTCAAGGGACACTGGATACCATTGACCAGAGTCGCAGGGCCAGGCTGAATGGCAGAGCTGAGCTGTTCAGGGAGCTGAGGCGTAAAACTGTACGTGCACTGAGGGTGGACAAGGAGGCCTATGTGCGAGGAATCTGTGAGGGGGTAGAGCATCACCTGTGGACAGGTGATTCTCGTCCCGCTTACAGGGGAATTCGCGCATTACGTTCATCCAAGCCCATCCCTCGGAGCACTGCAGTTCGAGCAGAGAGTGGTAGGCTCTTGACAGAGGAGTCTGAAGTGAAGGCCTGCTGGGCCGGTTACTTTGAGCGGTTGTACCAGGCTGATCCCCCAGCTGTCGAGTTGGACTTCAAGGGTGTTACATTCCCTGTTGCTGACCCTCGAATCAACTGTGGTCCACCTTCGCTTGTGGAAACACGGGCTGTGGTGAACCAGTTGAAATGGGGCAAAGCTCCAGGGATCCATGCAGAACTTCTCCTGGCTGGTGGAAATGCTGCACTCATGTCGTTGCATGCAGTTTTGTGCTCTGCCTGGAACACAGGCATCATCCCAACTGACTGGAAGAGGGGCCTTGTTGTCCCTCTCTGGAAAGGGAAGGGTGATCGCCAAGACTGCAACAACTACTGAGGGGTGACGCTGCTCTCAGTGCCGGGCAAGCTCTTTGCTCGGATAATTCTTGATAGGGTTCGCCACCATCTGCTTGAGCACCAGCGTCCAGAGCAGTCAGGCTTTACACCAAAGAGGTCAACGATTGATCGTATCCTTGCACTTCGTGTCCTCACCGAACGCAGACGAGAGTTTCGGCAGGGGCTGCTTGCAGCCTATGTTGATCTCTGTAAAGCGTTCGATTCAGTGAATCGGGATGTCCTCTGGAGGATTCTTGGTCTTCGTGGGGTGCCACCAAAGCTGATCGATCTGATGTCTGAACTCTACTCTGGTACTGAGAGTGCTGTGAAGTGTGGTGGTACCATCTCTGACTTATTTCCAGTTGTTAATGGAGTTCGTCAGGGATGTGTACTTGCCCCCACACTTTTCAGCACTTGTATGGACTGGATTTTAGGGAGGATGTCGGAGAGATCAAGTTGCGGTGCATCGTTTGGCAATGTCAAGATCTCGGACCTTGATTTTGCAGATGATGCAGTCATCTTTGCGGAGACTTTAGACATCCTCTTGGGGGCCCTCGAGGTGCTGAATGAGGAGTCGGAGCCGTTGGGATTACGGGTTTCTTGGGTCAAAACTAAGATCCAGGCTTTCGGTGACATCTTGAATGCTGCTGTCCTGTCTGTGTCTGTTTGTGGTGAGGATGTTGAGGTCGTGGAGTGATTCACTTACCTTGGCAGTGATATTCATGTCTCTGCTGGCTGCGAGTCAGAGGTCAATAGACGTCTGGGTCGGGCCTGGGGAGTCATGGATTCACTGGATCATGGGGTGTGGCGCTGCCGGTACCTGTGCGGGAGGACGAAAGTCCGAGTCTTCAGGTCCTTGGTACTTCCAGTCTTGCTCTATGGGTGCGAGCCTTGGACTCTGACCAAGGATCTGAGACGGAGACTTAATTCCTTTGGTACCAGGTCTCTTCGGAGAATCCTTGGCTATCGCTGGTCGGATTTTGTGTCCAACGAGCGGTTGCTGAGAGAGACTCGGATGAGATTTGTTACCTGCATAGTCCGTGAGCATCAGTTGCGGCTGTATGGACATGTGGCTCGTTTTCCTGACGCTGATCCTGCTCACCAGATTCTCTCAGCGAGGGAGTCTCATGAGTGGAGGAGGCCAGTGGGCCGACCACGTGCCTCATGGTTGCAGCAGGTTGACCATCATCTCAAGGAGATGGGGATGGGCCTGGCATCTGCCTGGGGGATGGCCAGACGGAGGCCCCTGGAGTACCGGCGGAAAGTGGACGCAGCAACGCGCTGTTCTGGCACATGCTCCCATACCTGACCTGACCTGTTACCGTCCGTCTGGCCGCACGTTCCCCTTAGGGCCCCCTGCGGTCGCCTTGCGACATCAAATCAAAGACCGTACGGCAACCCCACGTTTTCGGTCTCCACAATTTCTAAGACCTAAGGCCTAAGTAACATTTGCTCTATGGCGAGGATAAGGCGGCTGTACGCCCTCTGAATTGACAGAAACGTGCGGCGGCCGCAGAATTTCTGAGGTGGCCTCAGGGTGGCCCTACGCCGTATGGCTATATTTTACAGGCCGTAAGGTCGCCGTGGAATTATAAAGCGGAGTTATATAACTTTTTTTCATTTCTACATTCACCGTAGCAATTCGACAAGCCAAAAAAAAAAACTGGTTAAAAAAAAAAAAATTAACCCATTCGTTACCATCCGTCTGGCCACACGTTCGCCTTTGGGTCCCCCTGTGGTCGCCCTGCAGGCACCTTGCGTCTGCCTTGAAAATTCTATGGCCGCCATAGGAACGCCCAAAGGTCACCGTGCAACATCAAATCAAAGACCGTACGGCAACCCCACGTTTTCAGTCTCCACAATTTATAAATATGCCGTGCGGCTCCCCAAAAAATAAAAACATATGTGACTGCTACATTGTGTGACCGTGGAAATACTGCGGCCGCCGTATAATTGCGAGTGGCCGTAGATTTTGGAGACCCCACGGCGCCATGGAAAATGTGACCTCGGCCGAAGCATCCTAAGTGATCGCAAAAACCGAAGACAAAATTAAAATCGAAGTTAAAACGAACTCGTAACGTCGATCGAAGCAAAAATACTCCATTTCTCCACATGAATTTACGGAATTATGTTTGACCTCACTGTGACCTTGACCTTTGACCGATTTTGACCAAAATCTAAACAGCGCTAGCCATCACCCTCCTGAATCACTTGGTGTAATTTGACATTGGTAGCTTCTTCAGTTCTCGAGTTATCGTGCCTACAAACAAACACACACACAAACAAACAAGCAGTCATAGACTGGTACTTATGAAATAGTCAACTTGACCTCTGACCTTGTCTAATAAAAGCTGTCTCTGGAGAAGGTAGGGACGCAAAGCAGAAGTTTCTACGATGATTATGTACCAAACCATCAAAAATCGTAACATCTACCGAAGCCAAAATCTCCATTTCTCCACGCAATTATTTTATATTATTTTATCAAAGTCACAAAACCATAATATTCAGCTATCCACCAACAATCTTTACATAATCCGATGGCTCAGCGAGTCAGGCATGCGCCGATAACCTGTATTGGGATAAAAAATGACTTTTAAACACCATCTTTATCGAAAACACCGTCAGCGCGCACACGGAAAACCTTTACGTGGGTCAACGATGCGTCTGCTCAAGCGCACTGCATCACGTGACGACCCGTGACGACCCGTGACGCGTCAAGTGAAATATTTTTTATACAATCTTAAAATGTCTCCAAAACATCCCATTTTTACCAGAATTTCGACAACCGAGTTTTAAGCGTCCTAAGCGATCGCAAAAACCGAAGACAAAATTAAAATCAAAGTTAAAACGAACTCGTAGCATCGATCAAAGCAAAAATACTCCATTTCTCCACATGAATTTACGGAATTATGTTTGACCTCACTGTGACCTTGACCTTTGACCGATTTTGACCAACATAAAACAGCGCTAGCCATCACCCTCCTGAATCACGTGGTGTAATTTGACATTGGTAGCTTCTTCCGTTCTCGAGTTATCGTGCCTACAAACAAACAAACAAGCAGTCATAGACTGGTACTTACGAAATCGTCAACTTGACCTCTGACCTTGTCCAATAAAAGCTGTCTCAAGAGAAGGCAGCGACGCAAACCAGAAGTTTCTACAATGATTCTGATCCAAACCATCAAAAATCGTAACGTCGACCGAAGCAAAAATCTCCATTTCTCCACGCAATTATTTAATATTATTTTATCAAAGTCACAAAACCGTAATATTCGGCCATCCACCAACAATCTTTACATAATCCGATGGCTTAGCGAGTCAGGCATGCGACGATAACCTTTATTGGGATAAAAAATGACTTTTAAACACCATCTTTATCGAAAACACCATCAGCACGCACACGGAAAACCTTTACGTGGGTCAACGACGCGTCTGCTCGAGCGCACTGCATCACGTGACGACCCTTGACGCGTCGAGTGAAATATTTTTTATACAATCTTAAAACGTCTCCAAAACATCCGATTTTTACCAGAATTTCGACAACCGAGTTTTAAGCGTCCTTCGCGATCGCAAAAACCGAAGACAAAATTAAAATCGAAGTTAAAATGAACTCGTAACGTCGAGCGAAGCAAAAATACTCCATTTCTCCACATGAATTTACGGAATTATGTTTGACCTCACTGTGACCTTGACCTTTGACCGATTTTGACCAAAATCTAATCAGCGCTGGCCATCACCCTCCTGAATCACAGGGTATAATTTGACATTGGTAGCTTCTTCCGTTCTCGAGTTATCGTGCCTACAAACAAACACACAAACACACACACACAAACAATCAAACAAACACACAAACAGAGTCCGGAAGTGATCAATATACTGTACTTATGAAATCTTTAGATTTCGTAAGTGACAAACAGACAGGGGTGAAAACAGTAACCTCCGTCCATCTTCGATGGTGGAGGTTAATGAAAGCAAATCACAACAAAATGCAGTCATTCTCATTTTCATAATCAATATGTATCAAAATCTTCATTCATGTTTATATCTCAATTCTGTTATTTAATTTTAACAGCTTTTCATTAACATCTTCATTTGTTTGTTTTTCTCTCTTTATGAAGCCATCGGTGGTATTTTACACGAACCCACACTTGTTACTTGTTAGCACAATGTTTTATTTTCGTATGATTATTTCGAAAGTCATACATCAACTGTTTGCTATAACCAAGCATCAAGAATCAGAGGCCAAGTCTGAAATGATTCGTATCACCCATAATATGTCAGTGTGTCCATGTGCATACGTTCGTGCGTCCATTCGTGGGAGCCACGCATCCAACAGCCGCAGCTCTCTTTGAATAGCAGCCCAAGCAACAATGAGACCGGCCAATTATGCTGGGTTAAATGTTAGCCGCGCATGAAAGCCCTCCTCAGTTCCGGCTGCGTGACTCTGCAGGCCCATTTCAAGGCGAACTGCCCTGGGGACTCGGTCTAGGCAAAAGCAGCTTGGAAAGGAAGCATCGAGGCGTGTGGAATCGCCTGGCCTGTGGGTGGAGCCCAAAGCACCGTCTCTTGCTCCGCCCAATTTATTGTCTTTCAACTCCTCCACCAAGTGTATTTAAGAGCTGCGTAATTGTGTGAGATTCGAGCGAAATATACACGATTACAATTCTTAATCACCCGCTTTATGTATCATTCCTGGAAGGGTTTTGGTTTTTGTGTTTCATCAGCAAAACAAACGATGCTGGAAGCATTGCTGAGGTCGTAAGAAAATCCATCATCATGAAAGGTTAACCAGTCCGATGGTTAGCATAATTCTGATAAATGTGCACAGGTTATTGAGATTGAGATAGGATTAGATTACCAGACTGTTTGTAGAGCGTCGGTGTTGCTGAAGCAGTTTCTTTGCAAGAGTTAAGCAGGATGGTTTGCAATATTGTCTTCCCAGAGATCAGCCAGAGCAGGAATTTGGCCAGTGGACCGGCGAGAGCTCGCCCACTCTTCACTAAGGACACCGTGGGATCTTTAATGTCCACCAACTAATTCCGCAAGACGGGACATCCGTTTAACATCCATCTTTGGGACGGCACACAAATTAATGAATCACCTTGCTTGTGAAGCACCTTCATGACAGTTTATAGGTGGGTCGAGATTCGAACCCAGGCGAGACAGCTTAGGGGTGAGCG
>NC_140970.1:7120364-7255364 GCF_056783735.1 Eptatretus burgeri | reverse complement strand
GGGAATGCTCTAGAATCTAGATTCCAGAAAAAGGGAATCGGTCCGTATTTCCCTGGCTGTCACGGTATATCACGAGGATGTATGGAAAGGCATTCCAATATTCTGACATCTCATCGATGACTCAGGTAATTAATACCTGAGTCATAGATGTGTGTGTATGTTGTGTGTCCCATGGATGTGAAATGTTGCCTCTGTTCTCGGGATGATTTTGTTGAACTGTTTGCTGCTGCGGAAGCATGATTCCATGCACGATGCTGATGTGAATTGCATACTGCACTCAGGTTTCAATAATGCCACAAGTGAATGCTGATATGTGTGTGCCCGGAGTATCAATCATTCTCATGGATGACCCGACTGATGGTTTCTTGTGGAGCTCTCTTGCAAATTCAAACTCGTTTGATCCCTCCATGGACTGATTCAAGTTCACACCGTTGCAACGAAGCGTGGGTTCCAAATACATTGTTCGAGCCATCAAAAGTATAAAGCAGGGCCGGATTTAGACATGTGGTGGCCCTTGGGCAGCCTTCAGTAGTGGAGGCCCACCCTACCTGAGAATACTAAAAAGGTGACAAGACATATTTACAGTCATCCATAAAGTATATTTTTTCAAGAACAAATAATCTGAACTTCTATATAAAATAGAGAATGAGATAAGATGAATATCTTATATCTGTTCCACTAACTACCAACAAACATTCAGGCACTCACAAATACATTTTTCCTTACAGTTTTTTTTTCATGAAATTTGTGGAGGGCCCCTGGTTGTGGAGGCCCCTGGGCAACTGCCCAACTTGCCCATGCCTAAATCTGGCTCTGGTATAAAGTATAAAGATTTTGCACAATCGATAGGATTCCAGTGCTGCTGTCTGCACAAAGACAAGACACATTATCTTAGCCAATCAGATTGTCACAAAAAAACGATTCAATGTGGTCGCTTTCGGGGAACAATGCCGTCACCGGTTGTATTGTTCGGGGAAATGATTCAGACGTGATTCATCTTATGATGAAAATCAATGAAGGTACCTGAAGACAATTGACGGGCTTGCCTACAAGGGAAAGGAGTAATATTCTGGCCTTTAACTGAAAATTATCGCAGTGAAGCAGATTTGCCAATCTCATCATTTCATCTTAATCATAAACTATAATAATTTGAGATATCGCGGCTGATGGGATACTTTGGACATGGCCTTTAAGCTGTCTTGTCCGAAGTTAATTATAGCACACCTGCATCTCACCTTATACTCATGGAAGCCTTCAAAATCAAATCTCTAAAAAGCATTGGCTTCACTCATCATGAGGCTGTCGCATTGGGTTTCTCACTGTAGACTGCTTGCTAATCTTCTAGTGTCTCTCTTCCAGTCCTGCTCTAGTCTCCATGTCCTGTTATCTGTCTGCCCCTTCCACAGCTATTCCAAGGAGAACCTGTTCATCCAACAACCCCCTCTTTGTAAAAGTTCTAAAATCCTCGGTTTCTTGCTCACCTGGTTTGAATCAGAATTTTGCAGTCACGCCAGTCTTTTGAGACTGCCACTGGTAACGTGTAACCCTGTGCAATACCTGCCATATGGTCGGGTTGTCGGCCCTCACTGACTTTGTGAGTGGGGGAGGGTGACTGTGACTCTGTCAGGACTAAAAACACACCTGACAAAGGGCTGATGAGCTCCCTTTGGGAGCCAACAACCATCCAGTACAGAGATGGTGTCTCCTAAAAAACACGCAATGGGGGTAGGAAAATTAATTTTTCCACCTGGCCGAGTTTCCCCCTCCTTCATAGTGGTCCTCTGAAGAGGTTTCCTTTTTTCAGGACGAGGTGAAGGGCTTGCCAGTTTTTTATTCTTCTTGTTTTTCTTCTTCTTTGTAAACCTTCACATTTAGTGGCTCTCAGCCTTGTTTAGGGCGAATTTCAATAAAAAAAAATTAAGTAAAAAAAAAGAAACCTCTCAATGTCATTGGCTTGACACCCAACGATGTATAATTTAAAAAGAAAATGTTGGGTAGGAGAGTTAGAAGAGACTTGGGACAGAGGGACAGTGACGTCAGAGGGTCGGATTGTTAGCAAGTGGAAGGGAGGAAGGTGACAGAAGGAAACAGGGATGAAAGGGACATATGAGAGGGCTTGGGGTGAGATTGGGTGGGAGCACGTCAGGTGTCATATTGCATCATTTTCCGTCCACATTACATAAAGGATGGCCTAGAGGTATGCAGTGCAGACTCACCTCTTAGCCATCTCACCTGGGTTCAAATCTCTAGCCTGGCTATAAACTGTCCTGCTGAAGTTTTTATCAAAGTGTGTGCCATCCCCTGGCTGGACATTAAACGGGAGTCCTGTCTGCCAGCATTAGTTGGTGGATGTTAAAGATCCCACGGTGTCCGTGAAGAGAAGGTGAGCTATCGCCAACATCCTGGCCAAATTCCAAATTGCTGCCATAACTACTGCTGTGAAGGCAATGGTAAACCACACAGCTTAACCCTTGCCAAGAAACTGGTTCCGCAGCACTGAACCTACCTTCGGGCAGAACATCAGATTAGATAACATCACATAAACAACATTATCACTAATTAACTAATAGTAACTAATTTTCTGCTTAATTTCCCTTTACACAAGTCATTTAAACACCAACCACATGAAAATTTTTTCGTGTTTCCTGAATGTGTTGGAACACAATTTTCACCTTAAAACAATCTCTATCAAGGATATACAGTGGCCGACAAAAGTATTGTTGTGGCTCAGCATTGTGGGGAAGCCATGAGGGAGGGGCTGTCTCTGGTTCCTCTCCGGACTCACTGGAATTGCAGGCCATTGCACACGAATACCTTCGTGTCACGACGGGTCGCTAATCAACCGCAAATGCCAATAACTTGACCGCTGACTTAGGGTCCTCCATCTAACAACTGTTTACCTAAGGACACGTGATCTCATTATCGGGGATCGCGCCCTCAATATGTACTTGCGTTACTCAGATTACCTACCGGTGCACCCGAGTGGAGCTAGCAAGTACATACCGGCTATGAAACAGTTTCTTGAAGAATAACATCCTGGCTAAGCTATGGTGTGCGTCATGCTGGACCAATGGAGGAAAAGACAAAAAAGAGCTGGGAACATTTCAAACAAACACATTTATTTTAAACCAGACTGAAAGGAAAGTTATGTGGCACAGTAAATGGGTTTACTGCAATGTACAGCAGGGAAAGCAAGGAATTTGTAGGGTGCAGAAAAAGGGCAAACAATGTTACAGAAGGAGACACAGAGCAGAGTTATCCCGTTAGTTATACAAGGAAATCTAACGCAGGTGGAAGCCATTCAGCCCATCATGCCTGTGGGAACATCATATTAATTTATCGACACAAGATCCAAGGAAGAAAATGCAAAAAAGCAGTTTTTAATTAATGATACTATTTTTTTTTTTGTTGTTGTTTGAAAGTTTTTATAGTTTTTGTAATTTTTTTTCCTTTCCCTCAGGGGAGAGGGCATGGGCTTGGTTAAAAACACACAACATCAACCACACAACCCCCCTTGACAAGACTCCTACCAACAGCACTCCGTACACATGTACACATTCACCCATCAATGTTCAAACTACCTAAAAGCCCTATCAACATCCATATACCCCTCTATCTCCATAACTTCCAGGTACCGATCTAATTCTAATTTAAACTTATCTACTTTTTCTGCTGCCACTAACTTTATATAGTTTATTTATCTTTATAGTCTGGCTATCAATCTAGTAGCCCTGCGCTGAAACCTCTCTATGGCATCTACATCTTCCCGGAACTGTGGTGACCAAAACCGCACACAATATTCTTTTTATTAGTCGTATAAAGTGGTTGTGATGAGCGTGGTATAGTTTGGTGAGTGGAATGAAGGTCTGAGGTGAAATGGCGGTTGAAAATTTACATGCAGTTTTGAATGGAAAATTTGCGCGCAAATGCACGGGGTGAGGGGGGAGGGGGGAGGGGGAACGCTCGCAGCTCAAACGTACTGGAGGTGCTCGCAGTGCGTCTGCTTAGTGTTTGTTGATTGGTGTGCATGCTTGCTTGCATGTTTTGTGTGAGCGGAAGTAGTGTAGCAAAGAGTGAAAAAAATAATGGAAGAACTGCGAGATTTACAGGTTATAAGAGATCTAACTAAAAGAGTCTAATGCATCTTTCCCCTTTACCCACTGAGCATATGGAAGGGACTAACTAATACACATACTATTGGAATAAATATCGTGGGATCACTGTAAGTAGTGTGCCATTGCCTCGGAGGCATGCGGTTTTACAGAACCGCAACAGCACTCATCCCCTACCCATAATGCCACATTTAGATGATTACGAATGATGTAGAAACAATTTTTCAAATTAATTTTTTTATTCATTACTGAAAATATAAAACTATACACTGTTCTAGTTGAGAGGCTACATGTCAGGAACACCTGCAAAAAACATGTACAAATCAAAATTCACTGGTTACAAAAGTATTCAGTCCCTTCGGTCATTACTTGATGGAACAACATTTTGCTACAATGACTGTGATGAGTCGTTTTTGGGTCGGTCTCTACCAACTTTTCACAGTGAGATGGTGAAATCTTTTCCCATTCTTCATGTGAAAATTGCTCTAGTTCTGCCAAGTTTGATGGAGATCGTCGATGGACTGCAATCTTCAAGTCTCGCCTTGATTGTTCAATTGGGTTCAAGGTAGGATTTTGACTGGGCCACTGAAGAACATTTATTTTATTCTTAGTCAGCCTCTCCGGTGTGGCTTTTGCTTTGTGTTTTGGATCATTGTCCTGCTGAGATGTGAATCTCCGATCCAGTTTCAGATTCATGGCCGACTCAAGCAGGTTTTCATCAAGGATTCTCCTGTACTTTACCGTCCATTGTTCCTTCCATCCTGACAAGCTTGCCAGTCTCTGTTGATGAAAAGCAGCCTCTTAACATGATGCTGCCTCCACCATGCTTGACAGTAGGGATGGTGTTGACTGGGTGATGTGCAGTGTTTGGCTTGCAGTCAGGTCAGTCTTCATTGCAGGTACGTGCTTGTAGTCAGGTACGTGCCAGACGTAACGCTTTGAATTTAGACCAAAAAGTTAAATTTTTGTCTCGTCTGATCACAAAGCCTTTCTCCACATGCCTACATTATCATTTAGATGCTTTTTCGCAATTTACAGTGTCTTCATAAAGTATTCACACCCCTCGACTTTTGTCACATTGTGTTGTGTTACAGTCTGAAATCAAAATGGACTACATTTAAATTTTTTGTCATCGATCTACACAAAATACCCCATAATGACAAAGTGAAAACGTTTATAGAATTTTTAGCTCCACCACCAAAGGTGAAGGTTATGTTTTCACTCCTTTCTGTCATCTGTTTGTTCATTTGTCTGACTGTGTGCAGGATATCTCAAAAAGTTGTGGACGGATCTGGATGACATGTGATGGACACGTTGGGTGTCAAACAAGGAATAATTGATTCAATTCTGGTGAAGATCCGAATCCGGATCTGGATACGATATTTATTTAATTTTAAAAGTGATGCTTCACCATTGACAGGTAGGGCCAAAAACGATATAGAGCATGATATTTCAAAAATGTATTGGGCCTGATATGTCCTCGTGGATCAGGCATTACATGGTGGAGGTATGTTCTCTACCGAGTGTCCTAGTTTTCAAATGAATTAAAAGTGAAAAGCTGAAATGTCTTGCGTCAATAAATATTTCAACCCCCTGAATCAAAACTTTGTAGAAGCACCTTTGGCAGTGATTACAGCTTTGAGTCTTCTTGGGTATGTCTGTATCAGCTTTGCACATCTGGATTTGGGGATTTTCTCCCATTCTTCCTTGCAGATTTGTTCAAGCTCTGCCAGTTTGGATGGGGAGCATCAGTGAACAGCAATCTTCAAGTCTTTCCACAGATTCTCAATGGGATTCAAGTCTGGGCTTTGGCTGGGCCACTCAAGGACTTTCACATTCTTATTCTGAAGCCATTGCAGTGTTGCTTTGGCTGTATGCCTGGGGTCATTGCCCTATTGGAACGTAAATATTTTCCACAGTTTAAGCTCTTTCGCACTCTGAAGCAGGTTCTCCTAAAAGATGTGCCTGTATTTAGCTCCATTCATTGTCCCTCAGTCCTTGTAAGTCTCCCAGTGCCTGCCACTGAAAAGCATCCCCATAGCATGATGCTGCCACCACATGCTTCATGGTAGGGATGGTTTTTGATGGGTGGTGAGCTATTCTTTGTTTCCACCAGATGTAGCACTTTGCATTAAGGCCCAAGAGTTCAATTTCCGTCCCATCAAACCACATCATCTTTTACCTTATGCTCTCAGAGTCTTTCATGAGTCTTATTGCAAACTCCAGGCATGCTGTCATCTGCTTTTTTCTCAGGAGTGACTTCCGTCTGGCCACTCTCCCATAAAGCCAAGATTTTTGAACTGCTGCAAAGACTGTTGTCCTTCCGACAGTTTCTCCAATCTCAAACAAGGAATTCTGCAGTTCTTTCAGAGTGGTCATTTGTTTCTTGGTTACCTCCCTGACCAAGGTCCTTCTTGCCCAGTTTGGTTGGACAGCCAGCTCTAGAAAGAGTCTGATTAATTCCGTATTCTTTCCATTTCCTAATGATGGAGCTCACTGTGCTCTTGGGAAATTTCAACACTCTAGAAATTGTTTTATACCCTTCTCCTGATCCAGTGTGCCTGTATTTAGATCCTGTGCCTTCCTCACAATTCAATCTTGGACTTCTGCAGACAGTTCATTGGACTTCATGGTGGAGTGTCTGCTCTGACACACACTGTCAACTGCGAGTCCTTATATAGAAAGGTGTGTTTCTTTCTAAATCATGTCCAATCAATTTAATTGGCCACAGGTAGATTCCAATCAAGTTGTCGAGACATCTCAAGGATGATCAAAGGAAATTGGATGCACTTGAGGTCAATTTTAAGTGTCATCGCAAAGGGGTTGAATACTTATTGATGTAAGACATTTCAGCTTTTCATTTTTGATTGATTTGTAAAAATTTCGAAAAACATGTTTTCACTTTGTCATTATGGGGCAATTTGTGTAGATCAGTGACAAAATTTTTTTTAATTTAATCTACTTTAAATTCAGGCTGGAACACAACAAAATGTTACAAAAGTCGAGGGTGTGAATACTTTCTGAGGGTGCTGTACATATGAGCTTTTAAATGCATCTTTTTCATTAATGGTTTCTTTCTTTCCACCTGTCCATAGAGGCCAACTTTGTGAAGGGAACGGGATATTGTCAATTGATGAACACTGACCCGCATCACTCACATAGAGCCTTGCAGGTCATTCAAAGTTATTGTTGGTTTACAGTGACATCCCAAAAGTTTCCTGCTTGCCCAGCTGCTGAGTTTGGATGGGCAATCAGATCTGGGTAGAGTCTGGGTGGTATGATACATCTTCCACTTCTAAATTATGGGATTCTCCGTACTCAAAGGGATAATGAGTGACCGAAATTTTCTTATAACCTTCTCTTGAATGGTGCTTCTCCTCCACTTTATGTCTGATCTATCTGGAATGCTCATTGGTCTTCATGCATGTCTTGTTCGTTTACTAAGTGAGTTGCACCTTAGAACTTCTTGTATAAGTGGGGGAGCTTAATTTTTTCTAAATGTTAAACCACTGATTACATACAGTTGAAACCTATCACACTTATTTTGTAACCTATAAAACATATCATTTGCTCCTGAAGTGATTTATGGTTAATTAGGCAAAGGGTTTGAATATTCATGCAACTGAGAATCATCTGATTTTCTCTGCTAATCCAACTTATTCACGTTTTATCTGCATTTTTATCTTTAACACTTTTGAGTTATTTGTGAAAACTCTATGATTTGAAAGCATCATGAAATAAGCTCAGGTGGCATCAAAATGTGAAAAAATTGGAGGAGGATGAATACTTTTCCAGGCCACTGCAGTTCAAATTTGGAACCTTCAACTAATGTGGATCTCCACAATGATAAGGGGACATCTAAATTTTACTTATGCCAAATCCTTGGCATAAATCCTCTTCCTAATCCTCCTCCTCATGTGCCACATACATGTGACATCTTCTTTCCCTTATCTTGACAATTTTACCACACTTCCGACCCTCCATTTTCTTTCTCATTATCCACTTGTCCACTTTTGTTGTTGAAGGTGACAAAAAACGTGTTGGAAGGAATCAAAACCGTTTTTTTTAAATACCTTTGCATGCTGTGGTCACAGATTTGTGATGAGATTTTAAAAATAGAAACAATTTTTTTTATTTTGGTTATTCGTCTAACTTGACACCCAAGTTGTTTTTTTGCAAATACCACTTGAAATTCACAGCCTTATGAAGAATAAAAATGAAGTAACAGGGAACCATGCGTCTGTAAACAATGCAGCACGCAGAGAGTTAACCAAACGTGGTTAAAATGCTATTCAATGTTGACCAACCAGTAATGATGAGGTTCCAAGTAAGACAACATACATACATACATACATACATACATACGTACATACGTACATACGTACATACATACATACATACATAACATACGTACATATGTACATAACATACATACGTACTTACATACATAACATACGTACGTACATACATACATACATAACATACATACATACATAACATACATACATACGTACATACATAACATACGTACATACATAACATACGTACATACATAACATACATACATACGTACATACGTACATACATACATACATACAGAACATTTCTCAATCATAGAACATTTCTCAAAGTTTATTTCCTTTTTTCGTTTCTAGTTGTCACCTGTGGCACGTGACGTCACATTTACTGCAACTAGCATCCCCACAATAAGGGACAGTGTTGCCTGGTTTATTAAGACCAAGTGATGATAAATGGTGATGAATGCTATATGATGATCTTGACAAATATTGACAAAAACTTTGAGAAATGCTCGTTCATTCACAAACATGAAGCCCATTTTATTCATTTTATTTATTTATTTCAGTTTGAATTTGGAACGGTAATTTATGGACACCCTGTATACGAATGAAAACAATCCAAATCAAATCCTACCATTCAAAATACTCGAAAGTACCAATAAATATCACAGTAAGAAGTCAAAGAGCCAAATGGAAATCAAATAGACCTACCAATTGATTCGGGGGTGACGACAAATGCTGGAAGGGAGGAAGTGACAATACGTACAGATGAGGATTGAAGGAATTCGTAGGGATGGATAAAGCTAATGATGTCTCCAAGCCAATCGAGTCAGACTAGAGTGGTGCTTTGCATATCGGATAGAGATCGTCACAGAACTGTCACTTTGTGTGTGCGAATCCATGCGAGTGGAATGGAAGCTAAACATTGCGATTTTGAAATATTGTTCGTACTTTCCATCCAATACGGGTTTTATCGATATTAAAACGGGTCAACCCCCCAAAATACAGGTCACTTGCCATATAAGCTATGTCTGATTACATTTTTAAACAGTTGCTACTGTTGTTCAACACTAAACCGAAAGGGAGGAAACCTGGGTTGTGTTCAGTTACCAAGCAGCAATCTCACGCTTGCCAAGCCAGCTGTTTCTTATCAACGGTTTCGGTTGCAGTGATTGCTTGAGTGCTTAAGCCAATTAGCGAACGCTCTATAAGAAACTTGGTAACTGAGTACACCCCTGACATTCTTGAGGCCCGAGTCTAGATCTATTGTTATCTATATACCCCAGATGATAATAACATGACCCTTCCTGCCGCTCCCGTCGGGATTTGGGTATGCTAGTTCCATCAAAAATAGAAAAAAAAAATGTCGGGATGGACCTTGCCTATCTTCATGCTACTATCCCAACCTTGTTTGCATACTTTGTGGCATTACCATCCCTACATCCTTTTGATACTTTTAAAATGCTCTTCATTACATTAAGATAGTTAGCCAAAGTCTCTCCCATGCTAAATATACTTCATTTTAGGAGGTCATATTCAAAACGCTTTTTATCCCGATCAAGCTATAAACTGTTGTTGTGGAATTTTGTTGTTAACCGACTCGATGTAAATCCTGTTGCTTAAAATAAAACACGGTCCACAACGAGAGTACATTACATCAGAGAACCTTTATTAACATGGTACCATGGAGTCCAAAACACTGAGATGGTAAACATCCCCAATGATTTGCACTAAGCTAAGATTACATTTCCTGGCATTTATATGCTTTTGTGGGAGTTAGGCTGTGGGGGGCTGATAAGCATTAGGCAAAAGAACTCCAACTGCAATGCGTGTCCACTAGGTGAAAAGCGAATGACATAATCATGGCAAAAGTTGGTGTTATCAACCAGGTCACTTTGTTCCATAGCAAGACATTACTTTTAACAACATTTACGTCAAAAGACTCTTGGGTAAAAGGAAACATAACTGACAGCCAATTCGACTTATAGCATAAAAATTATATTTATAAAGCACCAGAAACAATTATAATTGAGAGTACATTAATATAATTATTTTTTCTTCCACACTGTCATCCTGGTGTTTCACAGGAATGGTGATTCATCAATGTGTGTGCAATCCCTCTGATGGACGTTAAAACTGGTGTTCCATCTGGCGGGATTGATTAGTGGACGTTAAAGATCTTGCGGTGTCCTTCGCAAAGAGTAGGCAAGCCATCGCCAGCACCATGGCCATATTCCAAATTGAGGATCCTATTTTTGTACGTCTTATCTTATCCTGGTCTTTGTCTGGATTTTACCTTGAATTGACTGGAGGATCATTGAGTTTAAAATGCTGAAAGAGCCGCTCATTAGTTTGTACCACCATCTCTGATCTCCACCCCCCCGCCCCCCCCGACCCAATTCACAACTGTGATATTTTCTACCCATATTAACTCCTTGCAGAGGGTTCATTCACAAAACATCAAACCCATTTAATTCATTTTTTTATTACGGTTTGAATTTGTAACGGTAATTTGTGGACACTGTATACGAATGAGGATTGACTTATCCACTTGTCCCCCCCCGCCAAGCACACCCCTTTTTGTGTTTCCAGTTTTTCATTCCACTTCTGTGATTGAGAATTTGCGGCTGTTTCCATCCTGTGCACCTCCTCTATCCTCCCCTGCTCTCATTTTTCCTCACATCCCTTATCTCTCCAAGTCTCCCTCTGTTTTATCCTGAATCATGCTGTTGGTGTTCGCCCCCTCCCCCCCCACCCCATTCTCTGCCTTTTAATTTGTCCTGTTCCTTTTTGTTCTGTTATGTTCCGGTCCGTTTTGTGTTCTCGCTCCTCGACCGTATACAAAAATAAAATAACATCTGAAAAAGCATTTGTTCAAGAAAACTCAACTCGACCCATGCATATAATGAATGACACGAAAATAAAAGAGCAAAGGGCATGAAAGGAAGTAGAGTTATGTGACCTATCAGGCACTGAATCATAAATACTTTACATGACTGAATGTTAAAACATGCTGCCCAAAAAGCAAGGCCCTTGGTTCTACCCTGACCTCTCTCTTCATGTACAACTTTTTTGGCTGCTGGTTGCATCATTGGTTAGAGGCACAGCTATGCTACTGATGCAATGCCCCTATTACCAGTACACTGGTGCTCATTTCGCTGACCTCAGAAGGATGAATTACAGGCTGAATCAACCCCCTTGTGTTAATTCAGTGTCTCACAGGGCTCAAACTCAGGAACCTAGGATCCCAAGCCACCACCCTAACCGCACCACCCTAATGTCAGGCTTTTATCCTGACCTAAAGGATGAGGGTTTGAGGAAGATTTGTGTCATGAATAGCTCCAGGTAATGTTTTATTATTGGCAATTCCAACATGGTTTATTAAAATTTGGAGGTGGAAGAAAAGCACACGTGAATTTTATTCCTCACATATTATTTTTTCTGAAATTGACAACAAACAACTGGTCGAGCTTCGAGAATCACGATAGATAGCAAAAATGACCGCACTGTGATCACAACCTGTGACACAATGTATATTTTCACCTTCACTGTCCACTAACTCAACTCTTGATTAAACCGTACTAATAATATTTCTTCGACATGTGATTAAATTTTTTGGGGTCTCTCATCGTAAGAAACAAAGCCAATGGAAATCTGACACAATAAACCTGGGCAGTGTATAATCAGCAGAGACCTACAGGCCAGTTTGTGAAAAATAACTTCGCGAGCATATGTTTTCGGCCCACCAAAAAACCAAGATGGTGGCCATATTATTTTGTCTGGGTGCCATGGTGTGTAGAGCAAACGACAAATGTGGGTGGGGTGCTGCAACTGTCTGACGAATGGGTGCACATTTTAAAAATCGACCCCCCCCCCCAAATCAACAAAAACATTCGCCCAAATCCATCCACAACTTTTTGAGATATCCTGTTCACAAACAAACAAACAAGAAAAAGACATCGTGTAGAGCACGACACTTGCAAAATCCATAAAACATATTTTAATTAAACAATATACATACTCTCTCATACATTATTTTTATATACATACTCTCTCATACAACAATATACATACTCTCTCATACAAAATAATGTATGAGAACTCTCTCATACATTATTTTTAACTACAAAAACGATCTTATAATGCTTCATCTTCCTCTCTCACACATGTGGTACTCTTTACTGTTTCACAATGCACTACTCTTTCTGCTATTTTAACAGACTGCTCTCATTTCGACCTCTCCTTCATTCCTTGCCTAAAAAATCCAACTATTACAGCGCTTCTTCTCTCCATGCTCTGAATTCGCCTTCATTGCATCCATCAAGAATTGTGTTAAATCGCATCACTGACCTAAAACTTTTTAAAACCACAGTTTGCCATGGATGCTCGCTTTCCATCAAACATTCTTTTTTTCCAACTTCAGTGCCAACTCACCCCCCTCACCCCTCACTCTCACTCTCAAAGCAACCATCCCACTCTTCTCCCTCCAAGCCCCCCTCTCACCTCTCTCAAAAATCCCCCCCTCACCTTTCTCCCACCTTTCATCCCCCTCACTCTTCCTTCTCAAAGTTTCCCCCCCTCATCCACCAACCTGCCTCCCTCCACTGCCCTCTCACCTCCATCTCTTCACTCCACCTCCTCAAATCCTCAACTGCCTTCTTCCTTGTCTCTTGTCCCCCCTCTCCCCCAGCACCACAGAGCCTTTTCTCCTCCTCATTCGGCCCCCTCCCCTCGCTGTCCTGCAATTCACCACACTCCTTCAGCAACCCTCCTTACCCGCCCCCCTCACCCCTTGTCCTACCCTCCCCCTCCCCCTCCACCTCCTGCACCCAAAGCCTCCTCCCCTTCCTCTTCATTAAAAGTGTGGACCTCAAATATCCGGGGCCTTCGCTCAAACCTTTCAGATCTTTCCATACAGGTTGCCACTGACAAACCAGACATTATCTGCCTAACAGAAACTTTCCTCTCCCAAGACGTGTCTGACTCCCAAGTATCTCTCCCTGGCTACTCCCTCTTACGGTATGACAGACCTGAGCCTCGTCTTGGTGGAGGTGTTGCTCTCTTCATCAAAGACTCTATTCCTCACTCTCCATGCACTGCTCTCACTCCCCCACACCCCCAGGAATACCTCTGGCTTCGGCTTCCCCTTCACTCCCACCTCATGTTTATATGTGTACTGTACCGTCCACCGAACAGTGATGACTCCATCTACACCTCACTATCCGAAAACATGGACCATCTTCTATCTTCTCATCCAAACTCTCTCTTCCTCTTATGTGGTGACTTCAATTGTCATCACGCCAGTTGGCTCGGTGTGGGTACCTCTCTCACCTGCCATGGCACCTCAGCAAAAGCTTTCTGCGACTCATTGGGACTGACTCAATCGGTCAACTTCCCGACCCGGATCTCAACCAATGGTACTCCATCTCTTCTGGATCTGATTTTGACAAATTTCCCTGACAATATCTGCTGCTCTTCCTTCGCTCCAATTGGTTCTTCTGACCACGTCCTTGTTAAAGTGGACATCTCTCTGGCTGTTATCAGAGAACCACCTCACCGCCGTCGAGTCTGACATTTCACTCAAGCCGACTGGCAGGGTCTCCGAGCAGCCATCAAACTTACAGACTGGTCTCCTATCACTACTTTCTCAAACATCAACTCATCCTGGGAATTCTTTCAAAGAAACTTGCTCTCCCTCATGCACAGATTTATCCCCTCTCGTGTTCAGTTGTCTTACCCTTCCTCCCGCCCTTGGTTTACTGAAGCTTGTGGCGAGGCAGTTGTCCTGAAACAACTTGCCTTTGCCTCATGGAAAGCAAACCCAACTGAGGGCAATCTCAGTTCTTTCCACAAAGCTCGGAACAAGTGTGTATCTACCCTCAGGAGAGCCAGAAAACAACATATTTCTCATCTCAAGTCTGAACTCTCAAACCTCTCTCCCTCCTCAAAATCCTGGTGGCATTTAATCAAATCTGTTTCTGGTGTATGTTCCCCCTCCATCCCCTCCCTTACCTCAAATGGCCGCACTGCTGATTCCACACGTGATAAAGCTGAATGTCTAAACTCGGTGTTTGCAGCTAAATCTTGTGTCCTAAACCCATCACTATCTCTACCCACTTTACCCAGTCGCACCCAACTGTCCCTGGACTCTGTATCCTTTTCTCCTGACAAGGTGGAGAGCTTGCTTTCAAACCTCGAGTCAGATTCTGCAACGGGTCCAGACGGCTTCAGCCCACGTGTCCTCAAAGCCTGCTCTTCTGCTCTTGCTCACCCTCTCTCTGTTCTATTCACCCTCTCATTTGCCCAAGGTCATCTGCCATCTGCTTGGAAATCTGCTAACATCACTGCCCTGCATAAAAAAGGTGCAAAAACAGATCCCTGTAACTACAGACCAATCAGCCTTCTCCCAATCATCAGCAAGGTGATGGAATCCATCATTGCCTCAGATATGAAATCCTTCCTCTTCTCCAATGGCTTGATTTCCAATCATCAATTTGGTTTCAGACCAGGTCACTCTACCCTGGATATGCTGCTTCTGCTCTCCCATCAATGGATGGAGGTCCTCAATGCCAGACAGGAAATCCGAGCCGTATCCCTGGACATATCACGTGCTTTTGACACAGTCTGACACCCTGCCCTACTCACCAAACTCTCTTCCCATGGTATTCAAGGCCATCTCCACTCATGGCTCGCAGACTTCCTCTCCTGTCGCAGTCAACGTGTGGCCCTAAATGGAGTTCTTTCATCCCCTCTTCCTGTGCAGGCTGGAGTTCCTCAAGGTAGCGTTCTGGGCCCTGTTCTTTTTCTGGTTTTCATCAATGATCTCTCGGACTCTCTGGAAAATCCTCTATTTCTCTTTGCCGATGACTCCACCCTCTGCTGTACCATCTGTCATCCCTCAGACCGGCAAGCAGCAGCTTCTTCGCTCACTGCAGATCTGGATAAAATCACAAACTGGTCCAACACGTGGAACATGTCTTTCAATCCAGACAAATCTCACACTCTCACTATGTCTCTTCGAAAGGACCGTTTACAAAACCCCCCATCCACTTTCTCAACAATCCTCTGGAAGAAGTCTTTTCTTTCAAGCTTCTAGGTCTCACTATCTGCCATGACCTTTCCTGGGAAAGTCACATTTCCAACCTCGCCTCAAAAGCCAGTCGCCGACTGGGAATCCTCCATCGTGCTAAGTCCTTCCTCGGCCCTCTTGAGCTCCTGACCACTTACAAAGCTTTTGTCCGTAGCCTGATGGAGTACTGCTCTCCCCTCTGGGCTGGTGCTCCTGCCTCCCACCTTTCTCGGCTTCACGCTGTCGAAACCAGGGCATTTAAGATCATCGGCATCTCCCGCAATGAAGCTGAGTCTTTGGGCCTCTCACTCAATCACCGCAGGTTGGTCGGTGGTCTTTCTGTCTTCTACCGACTCCTCTCCAGCCTTGCCCCCCCCTGCTCTCTCTGCGATTTGTCCGCACCACATTTCAACAGGGCGCTCAAGGTCCGCCAACAACCCCCTTCTGGTAAAACTACCAAAATCACGAATCACTGCTCATCTTCACTCTTTCATTCCTCTTTTTTTCCCGCCTTTGGAATAAATTTCCTCACTCTATTCTTTCCCATTCTTCCCTCCAGGCTTTCAAAACAGCTGTTCACCACCACCTCTTATCTTCCCCCATCCAAATCCTCGATCTTTTCTACCCCCGATAATCCACCCAAGCCCACTTCCTTCATTTCTTCCTTCCTGAAAGTCCCTGAAATGTCCATCTTCTCTTCGCCATGTTCCCTGTCCCATCCCCATCCCTCTCCCTTCCACAGTTCACCTAATGTGTCTGTTCCCCACTGTTTTGTCCCTTCCACTCCCGCCCCTCTTGTCTCATGCCTCCTTGCTGTGAGTTGTGTGTTAGCTCTCATACGAGCCTCGACCTAAGGTATACAAAAAAAAAAAAAAAAAAAAAAATAATTGGTGGTTGAATTCAATGACCAACTATGCAAGTCCTCTTCAAATTTCAAGTCATTCAGAGAAAAATTGACAATTTTAGAAATTCGGCCTATGTTGACCTTTTAGCCGATGTTGACTTCAATAACAATCGGAGATTGAATTCAGCAACCTGATATGCAAATCTTCTTCAAACTTCAAGTTAATGGGATGAAAAATGAGGATTTTAGAAAAATCACACATAAGTTGTTGGCCTTTGACCTATGTTGACATTTTGGTCGATATTGACCTCAAAAATAATTGGCTGGTTGAATTCAGTGACCTGAAATACAAATTCTCTTCAAATTTCAAGTCAATCGGATGAAAATTGAGGATTTTAGAAATCTGACGAATTTGTTGACCGTGCGTAAATTTTTTTTTTCTTCCAAGGCCCCTTCCTGCAAGCACGATGGGAATGAACAAATACATGTACAACAAGAAAAAGAGCAATCAGAGTTGCAGACCTTCGTCAGGACTTGTTTTGTGTTGACCCTTCGAACTTTTGACCTCAAAAACATTAGGTTTTTTGCGTATACCAAACTTGACCATTTGGTGAAGTTTTGTGAAGATCAGTTTAAAATTGTGACCTGCAGGCGATAAACTGACAGACAGAATAACAAGAAGAAGACGTCGTGCAGAACATGATACTTGCAAAATCCATAAAACAAATTTGACCTCAAAAATAATTTGTGGTTGAATTAAATGACCAAATATGCAACTCCTTTTCAAATTTCAAGTGAATCAAAATTGAAATTGACAATTTTAGAAATCAGGGTTATATTGACCTTTTGGCCGATGTGGACCCACAAAATAATTGGCAGGTTGAATTCAGTGATCTGAAATATATATCCTCTTCAAATTTCAAGTCAATCAGATGAAAATTGAGGATTTTAGAAATCACAACTTAGTTGTTGACCTTTTGGTCCATGTTGATCTCAAAAATAATTGTCTCATTGAATTAATTGACCTGAAATACATATGCTCTTCAAATTTCAAGTCAACAGGATGAAAATTGAGGATTTTACAAATACCACCTGAGTTGTTGACCTTGGGACTATGTTGACCTTTTGGTTTATGTTGACCTAAAAAATAATTGGCTGGTTAAATTCAGTGACCTGAAATATAAATCCTCATCAAATTGCAATTGAATGGGATGAAAATTGAGTAGTTTAGAAAAACCACTTTAGTTGTTGACCTATGGCCTAATGTTGACCTTTTGGTCGATGTTGACCTTAAAAATAATTGGCTGTTGAATTCAGTCACCTGATATGCAAATCCTCTTCAAATTTCAATTGAATGGGATGAAAATTGAGGATTTTAGAAATACCATTTTCGTTGTTGAACTTGGGCCTATGTTGACCTTAAAAATAATTGGCTGGTTGAATTCAATGACCTGCAGTAAAAATCCTCTTCAAATTGGAAGTCAATCGGTTGAAAATTGAGGCTTTTAGAAATTCGATCAATTTATTGATCTTTTGCGCTGTTGACCTTTTGACCTCAAAAACAATACACTTCTTGCTTATGCCAAACTCAACCATGCGGTGAAATTTCGTGAAGATCAGTTTGAAATTGTGACTTGTAGGTGATAAGCAGACAGACAGACAGACAGACAGACAGACAGACAGACAGACAGACAGACAGAATCACCAAACCGACTGACCAATATACTTGAAGAATCTTCCATTTTGCAAGTAACAACCAAACAGACATACAGACGGATAACAACAACCATGCGGAATTCTTGTTGACCTGCAACAAAAATCGATTATTTTTCTCCTACTTCTCTTTTTCCACTACTTTATACACATGGATGTGTGACAGGCGCCTCCTGTTGGTCACCTCCCTGTAGTAAGTGCAGGGTGACGGATATGCGGTTACCATTCCAGAGAGAGGATCTATACTGCTATTTGATATGTATTTGTTTTCATGAATATGTATCAATGTATCAAATGTACGTTCAGGGAAATGGGGGAGACTGGAAAGGGAGAGAGGAAAGAGAAGTAAACAGAAATAAGGGAAAGGGAGAGGGAAAGGGAAGTTTGAGGGAAAGAGTGAGGGGAAAAGGAGAGGAAGGGGACATAAATAAATAAATAAATAAATAAATATTTTTGGGGATGATACATATTCCAATGTAAAGGCACCACCAACTATTGTAGTTTCCTGCTCACTGTGCACAGCTACATCAGCTGGTGATGCCTCCACTCTTTAATTGGTAAAGGAATTTTTTTTCTTACTGAATATATTTATTTATATATAGCATTGAGAAGTAATTTTTTTAAACCTTGGCATTTAGGGGAGAATTGTGAATATCTCGTTCCGACAACATTTTGATTATTATTACCTCCACCACTGAAGGTGGATGGATGGAGGTTGTGTTTTCACCCCTGTCTCTGTTTATTTACCTGTGAGTAAGATATCTCAAAAGGTTATGAATGTATTTGGACGAAACTTGGTGGACAGGTTGAGTGTGTGACAAGGGCTAACTGATTCGATTTTGGTGAAGGTCCGGATCTGGATCCAGATACGAGAATTTTAAATTTTTAATGTGATTCCTCACCATTGAGAGATGGGGCCAAAAACGATATACTGAACAATAAGTATAGCATGATATTTCAGAAACTTGTGGACGGATTATAACAAAAGTTGGTGGATGAATTGGGGTAGATGACAAGAACAAGCTGATTCGATTTTGATTGAGGTCAGGATTGAGATCTAGCCTTTCAGTAGGCTACAAAACACAAACTGTTCAACCTGGTGGAGGTATGTGCTCCACCAAGTGCCACTTTAGTATTAAAAATGTATTTGTGTTGCAGACTAGTAGTATGATTTCAAGCTTGGTGCTCATGGCTTGAGTTGACCCCCCGCATCGAACACTCTCTGTCCTTCTCCATGGATGCGGTGAGAAATGCTGCCTTAAGCGCCGCTAATCTGGTGGGTGGGGACGGCGCGGCCACATGGTGGGACCCGGACTCGAAGGTGGCAGGGGGCGTGGGGAGGTGGGTTGGCAGTGAAGTGGAGGGGTTGTATTTTGAGTTTTGTTTGGACGTATTGGAAAGCGGGATCAGATGGGAAAAATGTGGAATAAAAGAGGATGAGCTCATAGGATGCGCATACGGAATTTCGGGACGAAAAGAAGGTTGATTCCACCCGCATATCTATAAGATAGTGTCCAGTATGACCGGATCTACACAATGTGTGTGCAAAGGAGTTGGAGTGGGGAAACGAATAAATTGTGGAAAGTTAAAATGGGAAATTAAAGAGGAAAATGGAAGAAAAGGGAGATTGGTGGCGTTTGAGAGGAGGCAGAAAAGATCAAGGAGGTTGGATGAGAATATGGACTAAGGAGGAAGGGAGGAAAGATACAAGTAATGCCAAAATTCAGTAACATCGGCGTATGTAAATTGTAGATTTTATCAAACTTTTTCCTCCTGTGGCGACTCTCGTAATTGAATAGTAAGAAAAAGTATCCGAGTATGAGGTGTCCTTGTGGGGTGTCGGGATTGTGATCTAAAGGAGCTGGTCTGGGGGAAAGGCGGGGAGGAAGCTCGCTTCCCACGGGTACCGATCAATGCCGCAGCGCTTTTCATCAGCTGGCTGTTTTTCCGCATCACTTTCAGCGCCAAATGGCTCGGAAAAATTCCTCACTTATTCCCGCAGCGAAGGCAATTGAAAAAGGGTTGTTCATGCTTGATACACTGGCTGCACGGACGTTGGGACTTTATGATGTGGAAAGCACCTGGTCCATGTCAGGTGCATACAGGAGGGGGTGGGCACACTACGATATGATCTCAGGTTGATACTCATGGAGTCAGACACTCTCTTCTCCTTCTCTTTGTTAAACTTGCTTCCTCTTTTAGCTGGATGGGCCTCCAACCGCATAATATGACATTTTAAATTGCATAAGTTCAGTTTTTGAAAGCCAAATTCGATGGTGCCTGAGGACGCCAGATGGATAACATTTTTGCCTCCAAAAAACATAAATTATTCAATGATCGGTGATGTAGATTTTAGATTGCATTTCACAGAAGTGACAATTAGATGACACCTTAACTTCTCATTTATGGAGGCATAGGTCCAATTGACTACTGTAATCCCAGAGGTCCAATACGGCACGATTAAAATGACATAATCCACCCCAGATTGTTCGGCATACATGTGCAGAAACCCCTAGAAACGAAGTAAACATATTTCATGCCTCCCAGATAAGGATTGTAGAATGAAACGACTAAAACAACTTTAAAAGAAGCCAAAAGTACTTGGAAGCATACCTGCGTCTGCACCATGAAACAGTTGTATAACTTTCTCGAGTCAACTCGTCCAAAAAGTTGATAGCTTGCTATCAATGATGCAAAAACTCCTGATGATGTGGGCCAGTGAAATGGCCAAGTTTCACAGATTGTACATTCTAACCAAACCTTCGTGCTTCTTAACACCGATGGGAAGGTCATATGTGGGACTCGTTGATGCACAGCGTAAGTTTAAAATAATGATATCTACTATTAAACATGTTGGAAGGAAAAAGGTGGTATGGGAATGGGAGTTGTTTCGGCTGTGAGTGTTGTTACAAATATCTATTTTTTGTTGGATTCCAGGACACAAGATAAATTACACTATATTTTTGCATCTGTTGGTGAAAGGAGAAGCGTGTGTGTGTGTGTGTGTGTGTGTGTGTGTGTGTGTGTGTGTGTGTGTGTGTGTGTGTGTGTGTGTGTGTGTGTGTGTGTGTGCGCGCGTGCCTATATTGCCGTGAGTCCTATTTGGATTCAGGAACAGAGGGGTTATGGTTAAGCATTTTGAAATTGCCACTCTTTCATCAAAATGCTGAAAATTACGTTTAAAAGACATTATTAATTATAGATTTTGCACTCCTAATGGCAGGTAAGTGCCCAGCGAGCCGAACCGAGTCAGTGTAAAACTATACACAGTGCATGCGCAAAAGTTAGAATTTAGCATTCATACGTCATTGAGAAAGTCGTAAATTGACTTACCCAAGGGATGATTTGCTACAGCCGCAACGCTCCAAAAGACTTTCTTCAAATAGTGTGCATCAGGATTAGCCGACCTAAATAACGATTTCTGGTACGATCATTAAGCTGCTTTATGCAAGTTCAAACTAGGAGCATGAACATGCACAGAAAGAACTGAGCCAGCAAGTGTACAAAAAATACACAAATTTATTTAACCATTGAACATGTTCGTCAATTATTCATTCAAACTTATAACAAGTTATGACAAAAAATTTAGGCGACATAAACCAGTTGCAATACCAAATCAAGATCGGGTTATTTAGACTTTAGTAAACCATCATGAAGATTAATATTTAAGCCGTAGCAAAAAAAAAAAAAATTACCTGGGAGTGCAGCATGGCAATGTTGGACCAAATGGCCTCATTTCCTTGTTTGAGGCCAGTTTCTTGATTTTCAGACATAGAAACACACATATATGTCGGGAATTGCCTCACGGGGGTGGATGGGGTAGCGTTGTGCCAAGGACCTGACCCTGTGTACCTCCAGCAGGTATGCAAAATTTAGTGGAGGTTGGTTAAGCTGTGTGGATTGTATAGATATCAAAGAAAAGGCTTCACACACATTGACATACACACACACACACACACACACACACACACACACACACACACACACACACACACACACACACACACACACACACACCTCGCTTATATATATATATATATATATATATATATATATATATACATACATACATACATACATACATACATACATACATACACACCCTGAAATTCTCCAAACTTAGGCCAACGCCGTGATGACCTCATCATGATGGCGTCATGCTTACAAACCCAAAAGGGCATCGAGCAGTTCATGAATGCAAAGTCAAAAGCTGTCACCAAGCAGATGAAAGGCAAAGCTGCTGACCTGTTTTTTCCCTTATTGGGGCTCGTCAGTGCAACATATCGCTGTTTCATCCATTTGTTGATTTTGAAGCCTTTTTGGCTTACATACTGGCTATTGATACCCCACTGACTGTACCTGGTGAGGCAAGATTGTGTTTGGACATAATACGTGCCATCTGCCACATCGACACGTTGCGTCCACCAATCACAATGAGGAAGCACCATTGTTGTTTTGAACACGTTAACTTGTTCTGACACCGTTTTTATGTTCAAAATCACGATTCTAATGAGAAATGCGTGTTATTCATCAAATAGTGTGCATATTAGCTTGGACATAGCAAAACAACACGTTTTACCCAAGTAACATTTTTCATGCAAAAACCTTCATAATTTGCATAATACAAGCGTTTTTAACAACAATAAGGAAAGAGGATACGTGCTATAGCTTATTGGAGTTAGTTCGTCGAAGAAGGTCGAAAACCCGGTTTGATTCCCACAACTTTGAAAATTTGACCTTAGTGGCCTTTAAAGGTCAAGGATTATGACCTTTGCTGCAAAACTTCCTCTGGAACATTCCAGGAACAATATAACGTCATGTAAGCAATATGGCATTTTGCACTCCTCGGATTATCCATACTTTGATGAAATCAGCATAAAAACAAACTTGAAGGGGGTGCCACGCGCAAGGTGTCCGAGATAGAGCAAAATGGTTTCAAGACTTTAGGTGGGGAATGACCTCAAGATTATGCATAAAAAAATATTGTCATCCTCGCTCTCAAAGTTTGGGCAGTCGTATGATTTTTTTATGTCAAAATTCGCAATTTTCTTAGTTTTTGACCTTGTGACCTTGACCTTGGGACGAAAATGAAAAATTGGACGACAAGTTTTAGATAATACATTTTGCTATTCAAATACCAAAGAACCCATTCCATTCAGTCAATTCCCCAGGAGAAGATAGATTTTTAATCCGACGACCCAACAAAAGGGCTATTTTTTGGGCGTGGCTCCGCCCACAACGGGCATAGCAGGCCCTCATCCAGGAAAACACAACTAGACATTGATATGGAACACATAACCAAGTTTCCTCAAGATCGGATCAAAGTCCACGGAGTTATGCTCAAGACAGACAGACACACAGACAAGCCAGTAGGCTGACATTGGGAGTCGACTACGCAAGAGAACCTGACGTGATGCAGTTCAGGTTCGATAAGGAATGACCTGAGGATTAAGCATAAGAAAATTCATGATTGCATCTTCAAAGGTTAATGCTGCAGATTGTTTTTTCGTTAAAATACCCCCACATTTAGAGGTTGTTCGGCCGTTGCTAGGCAACAGAGGGGTCCAGAGCAACGTTTCTTTCTCACACATAACGAGAACATACCTTGAACCTACCATACCAGTTTCATGTATATCTGACTCATAGTCTCTGAGATATAATGAACTTCGTTTTTTTATTGTTTTCGACCAGGGTTCGTTCAAAGTCTATCTTCTCCGACAGTTTTCATAGGATCCGGTTGGAAATTTTTGACAATATGGAAGAATCTTCTGCCCACAGTCGCTCATGGCCCGATTTTTGATTTTCGAAAAAATTCATTTTTGATGATTTTTCAAAAATTTCAAAGTCCCATTGCTCGGTAAGGGTGGTGTCCATAGCAACACTTCTCATTTGCACAAAACTAAATCATGGTATGAACCTACCAACCAAGTTTCATCGAAATGACATTTGTATTAACGGAGCATTGGACCGAGCAGAGGGACAGACTAACCCTAACCCTAACAGACATATCAACGGAAAAAGTGATAATCAGGTTAGAACAAATTTCAAAAAAATTTCAAAAAAGAAAACATTTTTTTTTCGACTGGATCGACGACCCAACAGACAAACATATCGATGGAAAAAGTGATAATGAGGGTAGAACAAATTTCAAAAAAAAAATTTTTTTGAAAATTTTTTTTCGACAAGATCGACGACCCAACAAACATATCGACGGAAATACTGATAATATGGGTCGATCAAAAAAACATTTTTTCGAAAAAATTTTTTTTTCGACTCCATCGACTACCCAACACACAGACAGACAGCCAAACATATCGATGGAAATACTGATAAGGGTAGAAAAAAAATCTCCAAAAATTTTTTTTGATGAGATTGACTACCGCTACAGATAAGCTGGTAGGCAGACATGGGGAGTCGACTACCAAATAGAACCTGACACGATGGGCCCGTTCGATGGGGAATGACCTGAGGGTTAAGCACAATAAAATTCATGATTCTGGCTTCAAGGGTTAATGCTGCAGATTGTTTTTTTGTTAAAATACCCCCACATTTCGAGGTTTTTCGGCCGTTGCTCTGCAACGGAGGAGTCCATAGCAACTGTTCTTTCTCAGACATAACGAGGACATACCATGAATCTAACATACCAGTTTCATGTACATCTGACTCAAAGTCTCTGAGATGTAACGACCTTCGTTTTTTTATTGTTTTCGACCAGGGTTCATTCAAAGTCTATCTTCTCCGACAGTTTTCAGAGGATCCTGCTGGGAATTTTTGGCAATATGGATGAATGTACTGCCCACAGTTGCTCGTGGCCTGATTTTTGATTTTCGAAAAAATAATTTTTTTGTGATTTTTCAAAAATTTGAAAGTCCCGTTGCGAGGCAACGGTGGAGTCCAGAGCAACGGTTCTCATTCGCACACAACGAGGTCATGGTATGAACCAACCAACCAAGTTTCATCGAAATCGCCATTGTTTAAACTGACATCGCCATTTTAAATACTGATAATAAGGGGAGATCAAGAAAAAAAATCTTTTCGAAAAATTTTTTTTTTTCGACTCCATCGACGACCCAACACACAGACAAACATATCGCGGAAATACTGATAATGGCAGAAAAAAATCTCAAAATTTTTTTTATCGACCAGATCGACTACCCCAACAGACAAGCCGGTTGGCGGACATGGGTAGTCGACTACCCAATAGAACCTGACATGATGGGCCCGTTCGATGGGGAATGACCTGAGGATTAAGCACAAGAAAATTCATGCTTCCAGCTTCAAGAATTAATGCTGCAGATTGTTTTTTCGTTAAAATACCCCCACATTTCGAGGTTTTTCGGCGGTTGCTCGGCACCGGAGGAGTCCATAGCAACGGTTCTTTCTCACACATAACTCGGACATACCAGGAACCTACCATACCAGTTTCATGTATATCTGACTCATCGTCTTTGAGATACAACGAGCTTCGTTTTTTTTGTTGTTTTCGACCAGGTTTAATTCAAAGTCTATCTTCTCCGACAGTTTTCATAGAAGCCTGCTGGAAATTTTTGACAATATGGATGAATCGACTGCCCACAGTCGCTCATGGCCTGATTTTTGATTTTCGAAAAAATTAATTTTTTATGATTTTTCAAAAATTTCAAAGTCCCGTTGCTCGGCAACGGTGGTGTCCATAACAACGGTTCTCATTTGCACACAACTAAGTCATGGTATGAACCTACCAACCAAGTTTCATCGAAATCATTATTGTAGTAACGGAGCACTGGACCGAACAGAGGGACAGACAGACAGACAGACAGACAAACATATTGATTGAAAAAGTGATAATGAGGGAAGAACCAATTTCAAAAAAATCTTTTTTGAAAATTTTTTTTTTTCGACGAGATTGACAACCCAACAGACAAACATATCGTTGGAAAAAATGATAATAAGGGTGGAACCAATTTCAAAAACATTTAAAAAAAAAAAAATTTCGACTCGATCGACTACCAAACAAACATATCGACAGAAATACTGATAATAAGGGCAGATCAAAAAAAACATTTTTTTTTCGACTCGATCGACTCAACAACACAGACAGACAGACAAACATATCGACGGAAATACTGATAATGGCAGTAAAAAATCTCCAAAATTATTTTTTCGATGAGAAGGACTACCCCAACAGACAAGTCGGGAGGCGAACATGGGAAGTCGACTACCCAATGGAACCTGACACGAGGGGCCCGTTCGATGGGGAATGAACTGAGGATTAAGCACAAGAAAATTCATGATTCCAGCTTCAAGGGTTATTGCTGCAGATTGTTTTTTCCGTAAAATACCACCACATTAAGAGGTTTTTCGGCCTTTGCAAGGCAACGGAGGAGACCATAACAACGGTTCTTTCTCACACACAACGAGGACATACCATGAACCTACCATACCAGTTTCATGTATATCTGACTCATACTCTCTGAGATACAACGAACTTCGTTTTTTTTAATGTTTTCGACTAGGGTTCATTCAAAGTCTATCTTCTCCGACAGTTTTCATAGGATCCGGCTGGATATTTTTGACAATATGGATGAATGAACTTCCCACAGTCGCTCATGGCCCGATTTTTGATTTTCCAAAAAATTATTTTTTGATGATTTTTCAAAAATTTCAAAGTCCCGTTGCTCAGCAACGGTGGTGTCCATAGCAACGGTTCTCATTTGCACACAACTAAGTCATGGTATGAACCTAGCAACCAAGTTTCATCGAAATCATTATTGTATTAACGGAGCACTGGACCCAACAGAGGGACAGACAGACAGACAGACAGACAGACAAACATATCAATGGAAAAAGTGATAATTCAAAAATTAGTAATCAAAAATCAGTAATTCAAAAAATTTTTTGACGAGATCGACTACCCAACAAACATATCGACGGAAATACTGATAATAAGGGTAGATCAAAAAAAACATTTTTTCGAAAAAAAAAATTTTTTTGACTCGATCGACTACCCAACACACAGACAGACAGCCAAACATATCGACGGAAATACTGATAATAAGGGTAGAAAAAAAATCTCCAAAATTTTTTTTGGACGAGATTGACTACCCCAACAGACAAGCCGGTAGGCAGACATGGGTAGTCGACTACCAAATAGAACCTGACACGATGGGCCCGTTCGATGGGGAATGGCCTGAGGATGAAGCACAAGAAAATTCATGATTCCAGCTTCAAGGGTTAATGCTGCAGATTGTTTTTTCCTTAAAATAACCCCACATTTAGAGGTTTTTCGGCCTTTGCGAGGCAACGGAGGAGTCCATAACAACGGTTCTTTCTCACACATGACTAGGACATTCCATGAACATCCCATACCAGTTTCATGTATTTCTGACTCATAGTCTCTGAGATACAACGAACTTCGTTTTTTTTTTTGTTTTCGACCAGGTTTCATTCAAAGTCTCTCTTCTCCGACAGTTTTTATAGAATCCTGCTGGAAATTTTTGACAATATGGATGAATCTACTGCCCACATTCGCTCATGGCCCGATTTTTGATTTTCGAAAAAATTAATTTTTGATGATTTTTCAAAAATTTCAAAGTCCCATTCCGAGGCAACGGTGGTGTCCTTAGCAACGCTTCTCATTTGCACACAACCAAATCATGGTATGAACCGACCAACCAAGTTTCATCGAAATCACATTTGTATTAACGGCGCACTGGACCGAGCAGAGGTACAGACAGACAGACAGACAGACAGACAGACAAACATATCAATGGAAAAAGTGATAATTCAAAAATTAGTAATCAAAAATCAGTAATTCAAAAATTTTTTTTGACGAGATTAACGACCCCAACAGACAAGCCAGAAGGAAGACATGGGTAGTCAACTACCCAATAGAACCTGACACGATGGGCCCATTCGATGGGGAATGACCTGAGGATTATGCACAAGAAAATTCATGATTCCAGCTTCAAAGGTTGATGCTGCAGATTGTTTTTTCCTTGAAATACCCTCACATTTCGAAGTTTTTCGGCCGTTGCTCGGCAACGGAGGAGTCCATCGCAACGGTTCTTTCTCACACATAACGAGGACATACCATGAATCTACCACACCAGTTCATTGTATATCTGACTCAGAGTTTCTGAGATATAACGAACTTCGTTTTTTTATTGTTTTCGACCAGGGTTCATTCAAAGTCGATCTTCTCCGACAGTTTTCAGAGGATCCTGCTGGAAATTTTTGACAATATGGATGAATGCACTGCCCACAATCGCTCGTGGCCCGATTTTTGATTTTCGAAAAAATAAATTTTTTATGATTTTTCAAAAATTTCAAAGTCCCGTTGCGAGGCAACGGTGGTCTCCATAGCAATGGTTCTCATTTGCACACAACGATGTCATGGTATGAACCAACCAAGTTTCATCGAAATCATTATTGTATTCACGGAGCACTGGACCGAACAGAGGGACAGACAGACAGACAGACAAACATATCAATGGAAAAAGTGATAATCAGGGCAGAACAAATTTCCAAAAAAATTAAAAAAATAAAAATTTTCGACTGGATCGACTACCCAACAGACAAACATCTCGACGGAAAAAGTGATAATGAGGGTAAAACAAATTAAAAAAAAATTTTTTTTGAAAATTTTTTTTTCGAAAAGATCGACGACCCAACAAACATATAGATGGAAATACTGATAATATGGGTAGATCAAAAAAAACATTTTTTCGAAAAATAATTTTTTTTTCGACTCGATCGACTACCCAACACACAGATAGACAGCCAAAAATATCAACGGAAATACTGATAATAAGGGAAGAAAAAAATCTCCAAAATTTTTTTTTCGATGAGAACGACTACCCCAACACACAAGTCGGGAGGCGGAAATGGGAAGTCGACTACCCAAAGGAACCTGACACGAGGGGCCCGTTCGATGGGGAATGACCTGAGGATTATGCACAAGAAAATTCATGATTCCAGCTTCAAAGGTTGATGCTGCAGATTGTTTTTTCCTTGAAATACCCCCACATTTCGAGGTTTTTTGGCCGTTGCTAGTCAATGTAGGGGTCCACCGCAGCGGTTCTTTCTCACACATAACTTGGACATACCATGAACCTACCATACCATTGTCATGTATATCTGACTCAGTCTCTGAGATATAACAAACGTCGTTTTTTTATTGTTTTCGACCAGGGTTCATTCAAAGTCTATCTTCTCCAACAGTTTTCATTGGATCCAGCTGGATATTTTTGACAATATGGATGAATGAACTTCCCACAGTCGCTCATGGCCCGATTTTTGATTTTCGAAAAAATTAATTTTTTCTGATTTTTCAAAAAATTCAAAGTCCCGTTGCTCAGCAACGGTGGTGTCCATAGCAACGGTTCTCATTTTCACACAACTAAGTCATGGTATGAACCTAGCAACCAAGTTTCATCGAAATCGTTATTGTATTAACGGAGCACTGGACCCAACAGAGGGACAGACAGACAGACAGACAAACATATCAGTAGGGTGGATATACTGGTTCTGGCTCACTTTTCCCCATGTAAATGAATGGGGGATTTTCAGCGATTCCCTTTTTTTTCCCTAAAAATAAACCCCCTTTTTATCCGTTTTTCCCTGCTGTGCAGGGGTTTGGCTTTTTGTGAGGCAATGTTTTATGGCCGGATGCCCTTCCTGGTCGCCTCTTACGACACACAGGGATATGGTACACCTATTCTAACCGGGGCATACACCGGCCCAGTACACTGGCACTTATTTCGCCGACCTCGGAAGGATGACAGGCTGAGTCAACCCCCTGGTGTTAATTCAGCAGCCAACGGGGCTTGAACTCAGGACACTGGGATCCCAAGCCGCCACCCTAACCACTAAGCCAACACCAGGCTTAGCCAACACCAGGCATTGTAGGTATATATATATATATATATATATATATATATATATATATATATATATATATATATATATATATATATATATATATATATATATATATATATATATATATATATATATATATATATATATATATATATATATATATATATATATATATATATATATATATATATATATATATATATATATATATATATCTTCTTCTTCTTCTTTCGGCTGGTCCCGTTCGGGGTCGCCACAGCGGATCATCCGTATGATCCGCATAGTGATTTGGCACATGTTTTACGCCGGATGCCCTTCCTGACGCAACCCTGGTCGCCTCTTACGACACAGGGATAATATATATATATATATATATATATATATATATATATATATATATATATATATATATATATATATATATATATATATATATATATATATATATATATATATATATATATATAACCAGGCTATCCCAAGGTATATTTATTTGTCTCCCCTTTTAACCTGGTGGTTGAACAGCTCACTCATTGAACCTATAAAGATTTGTTCATTCTCAAATTCCTTCAATAGTTTAATTTTCTTTGCACAATAATCCCCATCTAAAATATTGAAAAACAAAACATTTGAGTCTTTATATTTTTTAAGATACCCCTTTTGTGCCATTACGAAATGATAAACTTTTCTTAATGCTCTCATCTGGCCACCGCCCAAGCTGCAAATCATTTTTGTGTATAAACCACGCCATAAAAAAAAGTTTTGTTTCAAATGTTTTCAGTTCATGCCGTGAAAATGAGGAAGTGTTTTTTTGACACGATCGTGCTGTGAAAAGAAAAACAGGAACTATTCTGTGAGACAAGGTCTCGTGTTTATATTTTATCTCAGAACACGAACTGAAAACATTTGAATCAAAACCATTTTAGGGCATTTTCAGTATGTTTTGAAAATATATCTCCCAGTTATTTTCCAAGCTGTCATTTCCTGTGGCCGCACCCAATGCTTAGGTAATTTCCTCGTCGTTGCCTTATAAGTGATTCGCCAGACAAAGTTTCTGCCAGACGGGATTTTCATTTTTACAACTGAGACATGAGCGATCTTTCTTCCCGAGGTGCATGAAATTAATGCTCTTATTGAAGAGGTCAATCATCTTAGAAGAGAATTGAAAAACATTTTTAAAGACTGACACGACGTCTTATCACGGCCCAGAGACATGGACTCACTCTCTTCCGATGAACAAAACAGCTCACTACAAAGTTGGTAAGTTTGTGTATGGTTTTCTCTTTGAACGATGAAGCAAATGATTATAAATTAAATCATGATAATTCTGATATCTATTTTTTTTCCTGACAGGTCGTTGGAAGAAGTTGAGTTTACATATCACGATGAGGTGCATCAAATGAATACTCTTATTGAAGAGATCAATGATTTTAGAAGAGAATTGAAAGGCATTTATAATGAGTGGTACGAAGTCTTATCACGTTCTCTGATCTCGAATGAATTAAACCAATGGTGAGACGTGTGTGTGTGTGTGTGTGTGTGTGTGTGTGTGTGTGTGTGTGTGTGTGTGTGTGTGTGTGTGTGTGTGTGTGTGTGTGTGTGTGTATATATATGTGTGTCTGTGTGTGTATATATATGCGTGTGTGTGCGTGTGTGTCGCTTTCCCTGTCTGTTTATATCTCTCTGTCTATATCTCTCTGTCTGTCTCTTCATCTATACCCTTGACTTATTATTATTATTATTTTTTTTCAGCACTATCACACAACATCAGCTGTTGAAGCAATCTTGTACAACACATGATTTTCTGGAGGTAAATGTTTCTGAATTATTAATATCACTCTCTCTTTAGAATGTCGTCTTATGTTGGTTGCATCATTAGTTTGAACGCGGTTTTGTCAGTACACTGGAAATAATTTTATTGGCCTTGAAAGGATGACAGGCTCCTGGTGTGTTAATTCAGTGGTCAACGAGGCTTGAACTTAGAACCAACAACAAGCTTACTCATATTACCATGTAATTATCTTTATAAAACCTAATTATTATCCACTTTTTGTTTCAAAACAGAATATGGTGTCTGAGTTTCGAAATCACAAGACATCTGAAGAAGATTGCTGGGAAAGATTATACATTCTCGCAAATGAATATTTAATATTTTCAATATTAATAAATTATATTTGTTTTGTTTACAATTACCTGATTCTGAATTTCAAGAAGAGGATCAAGACATGAAGAGGGGATAGGTGCGCCTCCCCAATGACCCATCACCCCCCCATCCCATCCCTCCCCTCCCCATGTGTGTGTGGGGAAGGGTGGGGGTGGGATGAGGGAGGTGGTGGGTCAAAGGTGGGGGCGCACAGGGGGGATGAGGGGGGTGGGGCTTGTGTGGGCGGGGCTTCGGTGGGAGGGGTGTGTGTGGGTGGGGCTTGTGTGGGTGGGATGTGGGCAGCGTTGATGTGGGTGGAGCTTGTGTGGGCAGGGTTTATGTGGGCAGGGTTTATGTGGGCGGAGCTTCGGTGGAGCTTATGTGGCAGGGGTGAATGTGGATGAGGTTTGTGTGGATAAATGGATGGGTGGAGAGATGGGTGGATGGGTGGATGAGTGGAGCTTGTGTGGATGGGTGGATAATTTTTTAATTAAATAAACATGTTGTGTGTGGGGAACTAATTAACTAATCACTAATTATGTGAATATGATGAATATGGGTGGAGCTTGTGTGGGGTTTCTGTGTGTGGAGTTTTTGTGTGTGTGGGGTTTGTGTGGAGCTTGTGTGGGTGGGGCTTGTGTGGGGTTTGTGTGGGAGGGGCGTGTGTGGGGTTTGTGTGGGCGGGGCTTGTGTGGGGTTTGTGTGGGCGGAGTCAAAAAGGGGCGGAGTCAAAAAATTTCAATTTATCTTTGTCTTTTGTAATTCCTGTGAATAAAATGAACCTAAAATCTCTTCCCCTTCCAAATCATATATCTTATAAGTCCAAGGAACCGTATCTGTTACATCAACAATTTTAAAAAGCTCGTTGGTTCATCTTTTAACATAACCCTTTTCAAAATGAGATTTCCACCTATATATTCTTACGATATCACCAACTTCGAACTTAGGTTTTCTGACATTAATCTCTTTTTCATATTTTAATTTTGTAAATGTTTCTGATGGTTTCATATTTGTTGCCGTGTGAATCGTGTCATTATACTTATCCACAATATCCTGAATAAAAGATGACCATTGTTGTGAACCGAGTTGTGTGAATTTTTTATATAGTCTCTCTTTTAAGGTACGATTAAAACGTTCAACAACAACTGCCTTCCCTTCATTAAAGGTACTGTATAATGTAATACTGTTATTTTTTAGAAAATTCATAAATGTCTTGTTATAAAACTCTCTACCCTCATCAGTCCACAATTTTTTAGGTTTTCTCTTACTTTTATTAAATATCTGTTGAAAGGCTAACATAAGAGTATTACCTGTTTTGTTTTTTAATGGCACAACCCACGCATATCTACTCCTCAAATCAATAACGGTTAAAGCATACTTGTACCCCTTATCATTATTAAGTTCAATCAAATCAGCAGACCAGATATAATCAACTTCCTTGGAATAAACTTTCCTTCTCTGAAACTTTGTGAATATTGGTTTATGTAATTCATCAGCTAATTGCTCTTCAGTCTTAATAACATCATTAGAGCCTATAAGTTTTTTGAATTTCCAAGACCAAGTTTCAATTTAGCACTGATCATCTTCTTCACAATGAACCGATCAACTTTTTCTCTCAAGGTTGGATTTTGTATCAGAGACAAATTATACAACATTTCTCTATCGGCTTCATGCTTTTCTTCCAACGTTGTGGTATTCCCATAATCAATATCATGTCTCATGCACACTTCATCAACTCTATTGATAGGCTGACTCCAGAATTTAGGATTGTCTACCTCATCTAATCTTTTATCCAAGTTTGTGCCTGGACCACAGAAAGAATACCCTGGAAGATGTAATTCCCCTGGTATTCCAGTAGTTGTAAATTTACTTCCTGATAAAAACTTTTGTATATCTCCTCCTCGTTTGTGTTTGGAGATAAATTGATTTTTTTTTTAACCACACACCGAACATATACCTTTTTGTATAACCCTGTTATTTTTACTTTTAATATATGAAATATTTTTAGTATTAGTTTTCTTTTTACATTTGAGACAATAACTCATTTATTTATGTGAAAAATTCCTGCAGAGTGCAAAAACCTTTTTAGTTTCCAACATGCACATTTGAATCTTAATTTTTAAAACATAAAGAATCCTTAGAAATGCCTTCACTCTCTCCTCCATTTATTTAAGAAAAAAAAATAAAAATGAAAAACTTGAATTAAAATGAATAGCTTGGCGATGTCAATAGTCTTGAAGAAAATATTGCAAATAGACTTGTCAATTCTTTGTTTTCCTCCTCGGTGGGTTGAGTTATTTTCTGTAATACCACCAATCTTTTTTGAATGTCACTGGTTTCCATATTTTGATATTTATTTTGTCTCGCTCTTTCCTCCCTCCCTCTCTCTCTCTTCTCTCTTTCCTCCCTCTCTCTCTTCTCTCTCTTCTCCCTTTCATCCCTCTCTCTCTTCTCTCTTTCCTCCCTCTCTCTTCTCTCTTTCCTCCTTCTCTTTCTTCTCCCTCTCCTCCTTCTCTCTCTTCTCCTTTTCCTCCTCTTCCCTCTCTTCTTCAACTCCTTCCTCATCCCTTATTATCCTTGAATCGCTTACACCCCATAGAATATCATACATATATTCATCAGGATTTCTTGTTATTCCTGTATCCAAAATAATTTTTTTTACAACAGGAAACCAATAAAATTTCTTTTGAATTTCTAAAAGAGCCTTACCTTTTCTTAACTTTATAATTTTTTCATTATTTAACATTTTCATTAAATCTAAAGTTGTCGGTTTATCAACATCAGCATAATGCCAATCTTTTATTGAAAATACCTCATTCTTATGTTGTAGAACATATTTATTAAAATACCGAATACCCTTTTCTTGAAGGTATGCTTGGACACAGAAATGATAATTTTCTTGAAGCCTTCTTGCTGTCATTTATGTATTAGAAATATATGTTAGAATAATATTATGGCATGAAACACCTCCCCATCTTCCCATAGTTAAATCATTTTGTATTTCCTTACTTATTATATATAATCCTGTTTTTTCTGTTTTCATGAGATAAACAAGGGCAAAACCATTATTATATTTACCCTTATTAAATTCTTTTATTTGTTGTTTACTAATCGTGGCCCCACAAAACTCATTCTCGATACCAAGTGGATAATATTCTTCCTTACGAGACTGTTTTAATTGTTCCAGGTCTTCGAGGTTAATTTTAAATGACCAATTATACCCTAAATCATTCATATCATACCCCTATTGTTCTATTCTCATACAAACGATACGCCCTTCTTTATAAAAATTTATTTTAATTCGAACTGTGAATTCTGTATGACCTGGAGATAATATCAACACTTCTGTATCTTTGGAATACACGGCCGTTTTATTTAAGGATATATATTGTGATAAATCGCTTAATCTCACCAAGTCATTCGCGTCAGTCGGGCTTGGATAATTTTTTTAATTTATAAGCATTTTTCATGTTAATATTTTTGGTTATATTATATTTATGTCGTTCAGCCTGTGCCTTTGTGTAATAATTTGATGAATCAATATCCAGTTCTTGAGATACACCAAAGATAGAACCATCTTTACCAACATAAGTCATTTATATTAGATTAAAAATAATATCATAAAAAATTTTTTTGTTGAGTTGAAATAACACATATAGACATAATTGACCACAACACTTGGAATTTAATTCTTGGACTTGAAATGTTTGATAAACACCATTCTGTAAGAATTTTATGACTTCAACAGGTGGTGGAAGACCAAAACTATCAAAATAATATTTGTCTTGACTATTAAAAATACAAACCCAATGAGAACCGTTCCCATTATTATCTTCTAAGTTCATAATAATATTCTTTGTATGTTTCGGCACATTTGTTAATTCATCTCTCATACAAATAACCACATTATGAATTTTTAATTTCTTACAATGTTTGACAAGTTGTAAATTTGATGTTGTATTCTTTCCAAATTCTTTCAACCACTCATCAATGCTCATTTATTTATTAGAAAGATATAATCCATTACCTCTTTTCGTGAATTTTACACCTGCTTGTGCTATAGAAGAAAGCATATCTCCAACTAACAATCTCGCTTTATCAGGCAGACCTTCAAGTTTTTCAGCAAAATCTACAATTACACCACTTCCACTAATTTGTTTCTCCAACTCTTTGTTATGTCTTTCCAATTCTTTTTGAGCCTGGAGTTGAGCCTTCCTTTCGTTGGCAGTTTTCACCGCTGTTGAAATACCACCCGTCAATGCTCCAACCGCACTTAAACCAGCAAATAAAGGAATTAGAAATGGGAGAAATCCTCCACTCGTCTCTCTTATTAAATATTTTTTCAACATTGGTTTTGTCATTTTAATTTTAAGTGAGCCAGTGTCATTCAAGATTTTAACCTGTTCTCTTGTGAGCAAAACATCAATTCTTACTGCTCCTTTTCTCTGAATTGTATTAACGTTAATCGTACAAGGCTTTTGATTTTGAACACAAGATGATAGTTTATGAAGATTGATTTGATTAACATATACCCCAGTTGGTACTTTGCCACTCATTTATTTAACAAAAAATTATGTGAGACTAATCATCACACCATTATCTGTATTAATCTGCAATTCTGTTTCTTCCAAAAGCAAACAATATGTATCAACTTCTTCACTCTCTCCTCTTTCAATGTATAGGGAAGTATCCACTCGATTAGACTTTACAGTTTCCTTTTGAGCGCTCAGGTCAAACGCATAGATTGTATACAAACTTTTAAATGCTGTCATATCTAAAATAGGTTCTTTATTTCCATTACTTTCACACACCTTTTGGTAAGACTTGTATGCTTCAGCAAAATCATTTTTTTCCCAATTAATTTCCAATATATCTCGTGGATAAAATGTTCCATCTAGAGAAACGCGAAGTTGTTTCACCTTAGCATTATCACTCAATGCATTATTCTTATCAGTCGCAGTATCACCATCTGGCTTTTTAAAAATCATCCACAGATATCGTGGCTTTCCTTCCAGAACACCCAAATTCCACGTGTAAGTAGTTTGGTTGAGTTTAACGTGTTGACATCTTCTTTTGAGGTATGATACACTGAGTGGTTTCTTTGAGTTAAGTCTTCAATTTAACATCTCTTCTGTTTTAAGATTAGGAGTATATTCACTGATATACCAACTCATTTCCTCAATTACAAATTTATTCTGATCACTAAAAGCACTACCAACACCAAAAAGCAATCTATTTTCATTATCATTCCTTTGGAGTTGAAATCTAATTTTAAGACCAGACAGAACTTTATCATGATCACAAAATCCAAATATACCTTTAAGAGGAACTGCCACAGTAAAACTATTTTCTACTTTTGTATCATCATTACACATTCCTTTCCTTTGAGTATATCCAGGGTCTGTGTTTGTTCCCGTTGACATATCAGGAATAAAACCTTCGACAGACCCCTTTCCCATTCTATCACTGAATGTATAGAGTGTAAATTTCATCATTTCAGTTACAGCAGAGATATAATCAACCGCTTCAACTTGTGTTCCAATATACAAACGCACACTATCAAACATTTTCCAGAAGAAATCATTTACAAGTGTAGCATTTGTGTTATTCCCAGCTTTATTGAATTTAAATTTACACAACAAGAAACTTTCGGAGAGATTCAAATAGGTTTGTTGATTATTTATTTCAAAACTTTTTGTACCATTCGTATTCCAGTCTGTTCCAGTTATTGCATTTACCTTGAAGTAATCTTTTTTTAGTGGAGTTTGAGATAATAATAGTATCATCCAAATCATAGATACTATCAATTGCTTCCATACTTGTATTTATTTAGGAAAAAAGATGTTAAAATTTTTGAAACCCTGATACAAGTATTTGAATTATTTTCTGTCGTTCTTGGGGGGACAACTGAGTTTTGCCTTTCTTAATTTCTTTTATTGCTTGTAATTTATGAGATTCCTTCTGGGCATCTTTTATGCTCTTTACAGCACCTGCTACATTTCCCACAGCAGAAGCAGTTGAACCAATTAGATCTTTATGTTTAAGAATAGTTGAACCAATACCCATTAGAGTATCAATTATACCATCTCCTCTAAATTGATGTCCAACACCCCTTTGTCTCTTAGGTTTATAGTATCCTCTACCAAGATACATACCTTCACCCTTGTAGTATGGGGAAAGGAACATCCCATCCCCTGTAATTATTTTATATTTTCCCAACTCGTGTTTCCTCACAATAACCATCGTATTTATTTATTGGAAAACTTCACGTAGGTGAATTCTGATGGATATAACTTCTCCATTAAAAGAAATCACACGATTATCTTGGTCGGTTATCCTAAAATTTACTCTGTGTATGGTTTTTCCTGACACAGGGAGATAAACCAAATTTTTAGGTTCCATATTGAATTTATAACCAATTGGGGTTGAGTATGCGCTGAAAGAAAATATTGTATTTGTTTTTTTTCCATCATTATAAGCACCATCAATCAAATCACAGTGAATTAACACAGTGAATCATTCCTGAGGATATTTGAATGACATTATCACTGTAAAACGTCCCATTAGTTTCAATCTTTTTTGAGGAGAAACCTAATAACTCTCTAAATGAATTATCAATTGTGAAATCAACCTTGTAGTTATTTTTAACTTTAATCGTTGATTTTGAAGTATGTTTTTGAATGTCTATAACAATATTTTTTGGTTCATCACCCTGTTCTTTCATAAGACGAGCAATTTCGGAAGATATTTGAGAAATCTCATATGCTCCGGGTGAGACTGTTATCGTTTTGTATCCACTTCCCGGATTATAACTAAACTTGTCATTTTTCTCGCTTATATTAAATAAGGTATTGTAAGTTTCCATGGACAATAAAGATGCCTCATATTCTTTTGTTGGGTCAAGTTGTAGTGGGTATGGGAATGAAGATGTGTGGTCGCTTGTTGTGAAATTGAAACTAAGGATTGTGCTTCTCATCTTATTTAATATGAGATAAAATGTCTTTATATTGAGATTTATTAATTATTTTCATGTTCATCAACTGGTTTAAAATGGCTGATGCTTCATTAAAACAATTGTTATTTCCAGCCTTCTTACTGCCTAACAACAATAACAGTCTATTAACTAATTGCGATGGGTCATTTGGAAGAAAACTAACACCTGAACCAAGGATACTTAAAGCCTGAATAATGTGTTTCTCCTTCTCATTCTTCCTACTTTTACCAGAAAGAATAACCTTATAATTTAGAGTGTTCAGCAGATCAATATATACTCTATCATCATTATTTTCCATATCCAATGGTTTATCAATATACTTTGATTCATCCCTCACAGTTGAACCTTGTCTTCCATCTTTTGTGAGAAGAAACATTAATCTCGGAGTTAGTTTAACAGGGGGTTGAGCAGAACCCAAGAACCTTAATTCATCATTAAATATCAATACCTTTTCTTGAAGAAGAAAAAATATTGTTGGTTGTTCTGTTGGAATGAGTCCTGCTTTGGTTTTTGAATCCGCTGAATATTCATTGTTTTGAAGAGCATTCACAATATAATCAGGGGGTTGATTAATCTCTTCCAGTTGTTGAAATAAACCTTCATCATCATATACCTTTAATTCTCCTAAATGCTCTAATTCTTCCTCCGTCATTTGATCAAAATCTTTTAACATTTTAAGTTTTTTAGGAGTATATTCTACTGTGGGAACTGTGGAAACATCTTTCATTTTTTCTTGGGAAGTTTTTAAAAGTGGTTTAAAAAATTTCTCTTGTTTTCTTTCAAATGCTTCTTCGCCCGTTAGTTTCTGTCTGCGTTTCTTCTTTATGTCTTCCTGTTGTTTTACAACTTTTGAAACCAACTCTTGATGTTCCTTAAATCTTCTTGCTCTTTCTTTTGCATCCATTTATTTATTGTAATATATAATTTAATTAATTGTAAAGATCAACAGGGAAATTTTCCTTTTCTTCATCATTCAAGTAGATGTGTTCAAATAAATCCTTTTCTTGAAATATTTCATCAAATTCTTTATTAACATTAATGCGAGTTGTAATTTCTTCTTCACTAATACTTGCATCTCTGCTTTTCATACGTTTGCGTTGAGTTTCTTTATCAACATCAAAACCGAATGATAAAATCTTCACTCCGCTCAGATGTTTAATAATTTGTCTCGTTCCTTCTGGATTAGTTTCTAATATCCCAACACCACCAGATTTTAGTTTCCTTAACTCACCCTTACAATGTGAATATTTTGTTGTACCAAGAGAAACCTCCTCAAATATTTGACCTTCATTCCTCAATCGCATATGTTCCTCCACTGAAATATAGTGATAATCTTCACCTTTTACTTCTCCAGGTCTTATTGCTCTAGTTGTTGTTGATACAATGCGTATCACGGGGTGTTTTTCAAGTAAATTTACAATATTCTCATTTGTACTACACAAGAACCTTGATTTATGAAAGTTTTTTCCAGAAGCAGATTTACCCACAAGATTTACAATAATAGTTGTCATTTATATATGTAATTGTTTATAAAACAAAAAATATATCCCTTAATATCTCATCATGTTTCACAACAATATATTTATATTTTTCAGTCGTGTGCTTCATGTAATCCTCAAATTTCTTTTTACTACATAATGTAGAACAATTATCTCTCCAAAAATTATTGATATCTATTGAATTTAACTTGAATAAAATAAAAGTATTAGCATTGTTTCTGATGGAACGACGAGGAAGTTGAAAGTACGATTGACTAAGATAAATACAATTACAAGAAGAATGTCTCCCTCTTGTGTAGTAGCTTTCCATTACCGTTTGGTTTCTCTCATTAACACAATCATCAAAGATAACGAGGTTCTTTTTTGATTTATCCAAATCTTGGGGAGACGGTATATCATCCGTATTATCACTAAGAATACAAGTTATAGGATTTGATTTCTTTTTACATCTCTGTGTATCACAAAATATTTGAATTATATCTTCAATGTTATAATCATTTAGGTTTTTTTGACGTTTAAATAAACCGATTATATCTTCTTTTTGAAGACCAGCATTAAAACCTTGTGAGAGTAGTTGATACTCTGGTTGAAAACTCGACTTTGTGAAAATTATTAAATTATCATAATCTAAAAAGTTGGGAGTGAGGAGCATTTTTAAAAGTAAGCAGGTTTTTCCACATCCACTTGAACCAACTATGAGACATCTTAATGAATTTGGGAGATTTTTATGGTTGTTAAATTTTATCTTATTTTCCCAAATGGGTAAAAAATCATTCATTTATATATTTGGAAAACAGGTTATTTAATTTATTATTGGCTTTTTTAGAAACTCTATATTTTATCCTAAGTTCAGGTTTAATTTCAAGATAATCCATTATTTTATTTATACAATATCTTGTGTTGATATTTCCCTGAAAATTACATCCATGAATAATATATAACAACAATCCTTTGAACATTTCTCTTATATGTTCAGTTTCTTCCCTTGTAAGGAAAGGTGTGTTATCACCCTCATACTTTACATTCATTTCTCTAATCAATCTTGTAAAGTAATTCATTTTTGGTGTAAATCTAAAAGAATTATTTTCCTTTTTATATTTTTTATTATCATTAATTAGAAGATAATCACAGAATATACATTGTTTATAAGCTTTTGACTCTGTGTTTAATCCCCGTCTTTCACACGCAGGACAATTCTCAAATTTGTCATATGGAGAATCAGGAAAGTCTAGCATATTTATAAAGTAAAACTTTACTTAAACTGAAATTCATCTATACTTTCAGTTGTATATTGGCTCATATTTAATAATATTACCATCGATATCGATATACTTTTTTTCATTATCAGATTCAACGACAACATTTTTTATATTAAAGGTAATTTTAAAATGATCGTTAATTACTATTGAACGAAATGTCATTTCACCTGATATATTAACATCCTTTATTTCATCAGGATTTACATCTTTAGGGTTGTTGAAAAAAGTACAAATTTCTCCTTGCATATTACAGATGGTCTTATCTTTTCTTTCTAAAGCTTCATCCATAAGGTTTTTGTTTTTTGATACTTTTTCTTGTTTCATTGCTTTTTCTAGTTTTGAATATATTACCAGAAGGAGAGGAGAAACTTTTGTTTGAGATACTTTAATTGATGTTCTACCAGGTATACTAAAAGCCCTTCCACTGAAGGAAATTGAAGAACTCATATTATTTACCATAATAGTTTTTATCCAATAGTTGTTATATTTATCTTTGTTCAATTTTACATCCTTGACATATTTCTCAGTATCTTTAACAAATGAAGAGATTGATTGAAACTTGTCTTTTGTGTCTTGAAACATTGTATTTATTAAGTGAAAAAGTTGGAGGATAAAATGGTTTTAAGCACAGATTCACCTATAAATTAAACGAAATTTTCATCAAGAAAATTTTAGTTTAAGCAAAGTTTTATTATATAAATATGGTGAATACAACGTACTGCGATGTTTGTAATCACAAATATAAACATTATAGAAAACACCTCCGAACCAACAAACACACATTTAATCTATTTCATCAAATATCTCCTCTTGAGTTTGAAAGAAAACATTGTGATATCTGTTCAAATGATGTTTTGAAGAGTAGTTATAATAAACATCTTCAATCACAAAAACACAAGAAAAATGAGTTTAAAGTAAAGGGAGACTATTATATTGAAAACACTGATGGGGCATTTAAAGGACATATAAAAATAAGGATTTTTCAATTTGGAGAACCCGGTCCATCATCAATAGCTGAATCAATTGAAATAGTGAAACCTGATGTTGAAAAATTTATTAAAAAGACATTAAAAGAAATGAAAACTTTAAAGTTTTATATGGGAGTGAAAATGAATATGAAAAGACAAGATAAAGAACATACTCCTTATATGAGAACAGATCTTCATTTTATAACATCATTTCAAGATTTTTTGAATAGTGGGGTTTATGAAGAACTATCAAGACAAGAGGAGGATGTTGATAATACAGTGGTAGGAAGTGGATTCAATATTAAAAAAAATCATCTTTTTAGATATACACATTCTAAAATCAAACCCTCTTAAAGCTTCTTCTTATATTGAATTACCAAAAGAAATAAAATTAAAGAAGGCAGTTGTTAATATTAAGAACAATGATAATAAATGCTTTCTCTGGTCTGTTCTTGCTCACTTTCATCCACCAAAATGTAATTCAGAAAGAGTAAAACAATATATGAAATATGAGAATACCTTGGACGTTAAAGATTTTAAATTCCCAATGCCACTAACAGATATTCCTAAATTTGAGAAAAAGAATAATCTTTCTATTAATGTATATGGATTAACGGATACAAACAAAGTTCAAATATTAAAAATTTCAAACAACTATAAAAATGAAGAAACACACATTGATCTTTTATATTTTAGTGTTGGAAAGAATTCACATTATACATACATCAATAATTTATCAAGATTAATCTCTTCTCAGGTATTCAGTACAGCAAACAAAATATATCCTTGTAAAGGCCCGGTCACACCTTGACGTTTTAGCCAACGTATGCCGATTTTTGAATTTTTTTTCTAAAACGCTGGCACACGTTGAATACGTTATGGGTAAGTTTTGATAACATTGAGAGCACGCTGAAAAACACTGCCATACGTCGTTGTACGCTGGCTTTAAACGTTGTACTTTTCGGTTGTCCTCAAATTTTTTCATGCTTGAAATTTCACGACGTATGCCGGCATATGACTCACACGTTCCGCTATGCTGGCCACAAGTTGTATGCACAGTCTGCGATCGTTGACAGACGTCAACACATGCTACTTGTAAGTTAATCATAAGTTGAGACACGCCGAGGTAATGTTTAGCGTACCCGAAACTTATTTCTAACCTATGATTAACGTGTTGTTGGCACGTTACGCGATCGTTGCCACACATCAACAGACGTTACTTTTAAGTTACTCATCGGCTGAAAGACGTCGGTATAATGGATCGACTTGCGTCAGCGTCCACGGCCACGGCCAGGACACTTATTTGCAGCATTCTTCAAACTTTTTTTCGGCATGACGAGGATGTTCACACTTCGATGTCTAGCTTGGCTATGATTCCAATTGTCCATCGGCAGCGTCTATTTAAAATAGTCGAGTTTGAGCGTTTTAACACGTTCAGAAGAAACGCTTCAAATTTCAAAACCCCAGCATCAAAAAACAAAGGCGAGTGACAGCAATTAAAATCGTTCATTGTAAACAATGAAAATAGCAGAGTGGTGCCGTTTAAAAGTCGTTGAGTGTAAAAAAAATCCAATTGTTGAGCACAAGCGTCTACTTTCAATAGTGGGGTTTGAGCGATTTAACACGTTCAATAGAAACGATTAAAATTTCCGAGCGCCAGCGTCAAAAAACAAAGGCGAGTGACAGCAATTTAAATCGTTCATTGTAAACAATGAAAATAGCTGAGTGGTACCGTTTAAAAGTCGTTGAGTGTAAAAAAAATCCAATTGTTGAGCGCAAGCGTCTACTTTCAATAGTGGAGATGCAACCATTTGAATCGTTGAGTGGCAGCCTATGAACCTACCCGTGGACACGCGGACGCAAGGACGATCCATCATAACCAACACCCTCCCCCTCACACTCACCTACTACTGCCAACATGAACAAACTACGACTACTACTACTACTAATACTAATACTAATACTGATACTGATACTGATACTGTTACTGCTGACATGGACATCGACTCAAAAAGGACTCGAAAACACTGTTGGGTTCCCCTTTTATGAGCAGCATTTTTATATACCAATTCCCAAAACCGCTGGGAACACGTCTTTATATGGCAGTTGTAAGCTGGAAACACATTCATTTATTTTTTTTTGTCGACCGGAAGACGTCATTGGAATACGTCTACATACGTCGATGTGTGTTGGGACTACGTAAAGAATTGGTTCAAAGCACGTCAAACATAAGTTAGAAATAAGTTTCGCGTAAAAAAGACATTACCGCGACGTGTTTCGATTTATGAGTAGCTTATAAGTAGCCTTTGTGGACGTGTGTAAGCGTCCACATATCGTGTGTAAAACTTATCCCCATCGCATGCGGAACGTGTGTCATACGCCGAGTACGTCGTAAAATTTTGAACATGTTTAAAATTTCTTGACGTACTCTACTTACTACGACGTATGATAGCGTACTTTAGCGTTCTACTCACGTATACCAAAATTACTCATACCGTATTTGATGTGCCCCAACGTTTTAGACACATTTTTCTTAGGTCGGCATACGCTGGCAAGATCGCCAAGGTGTGACCGCGATGTTGTCACTTCCATTTCTACGGCAGTTATGATTCGAATCTTTGTGTGTCAGCCTTTTAATAGGCGACGTCACGACATCGTCGGCGATGCGTGCAACGCGCTATGCCGAAGTTAGACTATCGTTGGGCATCGGTTGTGTAGGCCAACAACAGGTTCAGCATTCGTTGGTATAAGTTATCTATAACACAACGAAACGTTCTGTGTCCATGACTAATATGTTTTGCATACGACCAACTCGTTATGAATACGTCCGAATCTTAAAAAAAAAACATCAAAAGTTCAACGTCAGCCAGCGTTTTACATACATTTTAATACGTTGCCATCGCTGGCTAAAACGTCAAGGTGTGACCGGGCCTTAAGCGATGTCTTAATTCATTTCATACAAAAGAACGATTAGAACAACATTCAAAATATTGTAGTAATCATAAATCATCTGTAATTACAATGACTAAACCTGGTGAAAAGATTTCTTTTGAAGATTATAATAAATCTATCATGCACCCATTTGTGATATACGCTGATTTTGAGTGTATCCTTAAAAAGATAAATACTGCTTCTCCTAATCCAAAAGAATCATATACAAATCAATATCAAAAACATATTCCTTGTGGTTTCTGTTATTATATCAAATCATCTGTTGGAGAAAAGTATAACAAACTTGAACATTATCATGGAAAAAAAGCTTCACAAGAGTTTGTAAAACGATTAGAAAAGGATTGTATAAGACTCACTAAATTAATGAAAGAAACAAATGAACCGATGAAATTAACCAAAGAAGAAAAATTAGAATTTACAAAGAACAATATCTGTCATATTTGTGAGGGGGAAATTAAGGAGTCTAAAGTTAGGGATCATTGTCATCGTACTGGTAAATATAGAGGTCCCGCTCATTCCTGTTGTAATCTTAATTATAAATTACCTTCTTTTATTCCAGTCTTTCTTCACAACAGCGCCAACTATGATACACATCTATTTATAAATGAACTTTCAAAAACACCAGGGAATATTTCTGCCATAACAAACACAAGTCAAAAGTATATTTCATTTACAAAAATGATATTCACAAAACCTTTAACTCGTATTAGGTTTCTAAATTCTTACAGTTTATGGGAACACCACTGGCCTACCTCGCATCAAATCTAAGCTCCACGGACTCTTTTCTAAATCTTAATTCATTCTTTCCAAAAGAGGAAATTCTCACTAAAGAGGAAATTCAGATTAAAGAGAGAATTCAAAGTAAAGAGGAAATTCTAATTAATGAGGAAATTAATGAAGAAATTCTAACTGAAGATGAAATTCTAATTATAAAGAAAATTCGAACAATGAATGAAATTCTAACTAAAGAGGAAATTCTGATTAAACATGAAATTCTGATTAAAGAAGGAATTCTTACGAGAGAGGAAATTCAAACAAGGAATGAAATTCAAAGTAAAGAGAAAATTCTTACAAGTAAGGGAATTTATCCTTAAGATTATATGGATTCATTTATGAGATTTAAAGAAACACAACTTCCTTCAAAAGAAAGTTTCTATAATAACCTTTATGAAGAAGAGATAAGTGATAAGGAATATAAACACGCACAAGAAATATGGAAAATATTTAAGATAAATAACCTTGGAGAATATCATGATTTATATCTAAAAACAGATGTTTTATTGTTAGCTGATATGTTTGAAGCTTTTAGATCACTCTGTCATAATAAAAATTGTTATGGATTAGATCCTGCCCACTATTTCACAGCTCCTGGTTTAGCTTGAAGTGCAATGTTGAAAATGACAAAACAAGATATAGATTTAATCAGTGATGTTGATATGCTTTTGATGATTGAGAAGTCCAAGAGAGGTGGAATATCACAAGTATGTTCAAAAAGATATGCTAAAGCAAATAATAAATATCTTCCAAATTATGATAGTGAAAAAGATAGTAATTATTTGATGTATTTTGATGCTAATAATTTGTATGGATGGGCAATGTCTCAATCTCTGCCTTATGGTAAATTAGAGTGGGTGGAAGAAAAGGATTATGAAAAGGCTTTGATGAATATTGTTATTTCTTCTCAAGAGGAATTGAATGATGAAGAAGAAGGTTATTATTTTGAAGTTGATTTGAGGTACCCGAGTGATCTTCATAATAAGCATAAAGATCTTCCTTTTGCATGTGAGAAAGAAACCCCAAAGAAAGAATGGTTAAGTGATTATCATAAAAGTTTTAATATTAAAGGTAAATCAACAGAAAAGTTATTAACAACATTCTATGATAAAGAGGTATATGTTTTGCATCAGAGAAGCTTAAAACAGTTTTTGAGAGAAGGATTGAGAGTAGTTAAAATTCATAGAGTTTTAAAATTTAAACAAAGTCCTTGGGTGAAAAAGTATATTCAATTCAATACAGATATGAGAGCAAATACAAAAGTAAAATTTGAAGGGGACTTTTATAAATTAATGAATAATGCTGTATTTGGAAAGACTATGGAAAATGTTAGAAACAGGCAAAACATTAGATTCGCAACATCTTGGAAAGAAGCTTCGAGATTGAAAATAAACCAAGTTTTAAGAGAGAAGAGGTTTTTTCAGAGAACTTTTCTGCAATTCATATGAAAAAGGAAAGTATTGTAATGGATAAACCAATTTATATTGGAACAGCAGTTCTTGATTTATCAAAGATATTGATGTATGATTATTTGTATAATGACTTTAAGAAAGAGTATGGTGAAAATGTTTCATTGTTGTATATGGATACTGATAGTTTTATCTTAGATATAAAAACTGATGATGTTTATGAAGATATGAAGAAAAATATTGGAGTATATGATACAAGTAATTTCAGCAAGAAGAGCGAGTTATTTTCCAAAAAGAATGAAAAGGTTATTGGTAAGTTTAAGGATGAGTTGGGTGGAAAAGTAATGAGTGAGTTTATTGGATTGAGAGCAAAGGCATATGCTTATAAGTATGGTGATCAGATTGATAAGAGGTTAAAGGGAATAAAGAAATATGTAATAAAGAAATCAATAACTTTTAGAAATTATTAAAATTGTTTGATGAATAAGAAAGAAGAATATAGGAAAATGAATACAATAAGAAGTTATAAACTTAACATATATAGTGAAGAAGTAAATAAAAAGGCATTAGGAGCCTTTGATGATAAGAGATTTATTTTAGATAATGGAATAGATTGTGTTCCATATGGATATTGTATGATAGAGTGTATAAAATAGATTGCGTTTTAACGATGGGAAGATGGGTTAGGGTTTTTTAAGGGCTACCGCTTGTGGTTTTTCGCAATATATAAATGGTTAAACCAAGTATTAATCAAACTAAAGAGTGGAGAAAATCTCAGTCTTGGTATATAAATGGAAAACATAATGAATGTGAAAAATATCAAATAAGTCTTATTGAAAAAATAACTAAAACAAAGGTAAATAAAACAAATAAGCGAATCAATTTAAAAAGTAGTAAGTTAGAGGATGTAAAGAAAAAAATGAATATCCTTGAATGGACTGAAAACTTTGATGGTTATCAATTGAACAATGAAAAAACAATTTACGATAATCTCAAAATGATATGTGGCTCAGGAGGTGGTCAAACACGAGCATTAAGAGAAGTTTATCATTTCGTAATGGCACAAAAGGGGTATCTTAAAAAAATATAAAGATTCAACTGTTTTGTTTGTCAATATTTTAGATGGGGATTATTGTGCAAAGAAAATTAAACTATTGAAGGAATTTGAGAATGAACAAATCTTTATAGGTTCAATGAGTGAGCTGTTCAACCCCCAGGTTAAAAGGGGAGACAAATAAATATACCTTGGGATAGCCTGGTTATATATATAATATAATAACTTGTATATATATATATATACATATATATATATATATATATATATATATATATATATATATAATATATATATATACCTACAAAGCCTGGTGTTGGCTAAGCCTGGTGTTGGCTTAGTGGTTAGGGTGGCGGCTTGGGATCCCAGTGTCCTGAGTTCAAGCCCCGTTGGCTGCTGAATTAACACAAGGGGGTTGACTCAGCCTGTCATCCTTCCGAGGTCGGCGAAATGAGTGCCAGTGTACTGGACCGGTGTATGCCCTGGTTAGAATAGGTGTACCATATCCCTGTGTGTCGTAAGAGGCGACCAGGAAGGGCATCTGGCCATAAAACATTTCCTCACAAAAAGCCAAACCCCTGCACAGCAGGGAAAAACGGATAAAAAGGGGGTTTATTTTTAGGGAAAAAAAAGGTAATTGCTGAAAATCCCCCATTCATTTACATGGGGAAAAGTGAGCCAGAACCAGTATATCCACCCTACTCATATCAATGGAAAAAGTGATAATCAGGATGGAACAAATTTCAAAAAAAAAAAAAATTTTTCGACTGGATTTTTTCGACTACCCAACAGATTTTTCGACTACCCAACAGACAAACATATCGACGGAAAAAGTGATAATGAGGGTAGACCAAATTTCAAAAAAATATTTTTTTGAAAATTTTTTTTTCGAAAAGATCGACGACCCAACAAACATATCAACAGAAATACTGATAATATGAGTAGATCAAAAAAAACATTTTTTCGAAAAAAAAAATTTTCGACTTGATCGACAATCCAACACACACAGACAGCCAAACATATTGACGGAAATAGTGATAATAAGGGGAGAAAAAAATCTCCAAAAATTTTTTTTGACGAGATTGACTACCCCAACAGACAAGCCGGAAGGAAGACATGGGTAGTGGACTACAAAATAGAACCTGACACGATGGGCCCGTTCGATGGGGAATGATCTGAGGATTAAGCACAAGAAAATTCATGATTCCAGCTTCAAGGGTTAATGCTGCAGATTGTTTTTTCCTTAAAATACCCCCACATTTCGAGGTTTTTCGGCCTTTGCGAGGCAACGGAGGAGTCCATAACAACGGTTCTTTCTCACACATAACTAGGACATACCATGAACCTACCATACCAGTTTCATGTATTTCTGACTCATAGTCTCTGAGATCCAACGAACTTCGTTTTTTTATTGTTTTCGACCAGGGTTCATTCAAAGTCTATCTTCTCCGACAGTTTTCAGAGGATCCTGCTGGAAATTTTTGACAATATGGATAAATGTACTGCCCACAGTCGCCTGTGGCCCGATTTTTGATTTTCGAAAAAATAAATTTTTTATGATTTTTCAAAAATTTCAAAGTCCCGTTGCGAAGCAATGTTGGTGTGCATAGCAACGGTTCTCATTTGCACACAACGAGGTCATGGTATGAACCTACCAACCAAGTTTCATCGAAATCGCCATTGTTTTAACTGAAATCGCCATTTTAAATACTGATAACAACGGTAGAACAAATTACAACAAAAATATTTTGAAAAAAATTTTTTTTTTCGATAACAGCGACTATCCAACAGACAGACAGACAGACAAACATATCGACGGAAATACTGATAATGGCAGAAAAAAATCTCAAAAAATTTTTTTTCGACCAGATCGACTACCCCAACAGACAAGCCGGGAGGCGGACATGGGGAATCGACTACCAAATAGAACCTGACACAATGGGCCCGTTCAATGGGGAATGACCTGAGGATTATGCACAAGAAAATTCATGATTCCAGCTTCAAGGATTGATGCTGCAGATTGTTTTTTCCTTAAAATACCCCCACATTTCGAGGCTTTTCGGCCGTTGCTCGGCAACGGAGGAGTCCATCGCAACGGTTCTTTCTCACACATAACGAGAACAAACCATGAACCTACCATACCAGTTTCATGTATATCTGACTCATACTCTCTGAGATACAACGAACTTCGTTTTTTTATTGTTTTCGACCAGGTTTCATTCAAAGACTATCTTCTCCGACAGTTTTCGTAGGATCCGGCTGGATATTTTTGACAATATGGATGAATGTACTGCCCACAGTCGCTCATGGCCCGATTTTTGATTTTCCAAAAAATTAATTTTTGATGATTTTTCAAAAATTTCAAAGTCCCGTTGCTCAGCCACGGTGGTGTCCATAGCAACGGTTATCATTTGCACACAACTAAGTCATGGTATGAACCTACCAACCAAGTTTCATCGAAATCATTATTGTATTAACGGAGCACTGGACCGAACAGAGGGACAGACAGACAGACAGACAGACAAACATATCGATGGAAAAAGTGATAATCAGGGTAGAACAAATTTCAAAAAAAATTTTTTTTTTCGACTGGATCGACTACCCAACAGACAAACATATCGACGGAAAAAGTGATAATGAGGGTAGAACAAATTTCAAAAAAAAATTTTTTGAAAAAATTTTTTTTCGACGAGATCGACAACCCAACAAACATAAGGATGGAAATACTGATAATAAGGGTAGATCAAAAAAAAATTTCGAAAAAATTTTTTTTTCGACTCGATCGACGACCCAACACACAGACAGACAGCCAAAAATATCAACGGAAATACTGATAATAAGAGTAGAAAAAAATCTCCAAAAATTTTTTTTGATGAGATTGACTACCCCAACACAGACAGACAGACAAACATATCGACAGCAATACTGATAATGGCAGTAAAAAATCTCCAAAATTTTTTTCGATGAGAAGGTCTACCCCAACGCACAAGTCGGGAGGCAGACATGGGGAGTCGACTACCCAATAGAACCTGACATGAGGGGCCCGTTCGATGGGGAATGAACTGAGGATTAAGCACAAGAAAATTCATGATTCCAGCTTCAAGGGTTAATGCTGCAGATTGTTTTTTCCTTAAAATACCCCCACATTTAGAGGTTTTTCGGCCATTGCTAGGCAACGGAGGAGTTCATAACGACGGTTCTTTCTCACACATAACTACGACATACCCTGAACCTTCCATACCAGTTTCATGTATATCTAACTAATACTCTCTGAGATACAACGAACTTCGTTTTTTTATTGTTTTCGACCAGGTTTCATTCAAAGTCTATCTTCTCCGACAGTTTTTGTAGGATCCGGCTGGATATTTTTGACAATATGGATGAATGTACTGCCCACAGTCGCTCATGGCCCGATTTTTGATTTTCCAAAAAATTAATTTTTGATGATTTTTCAAAATTTTCAAAGTCCCGTTGCTCAGCCACGGTGGTGTCCAGAGCAACGGTTATCATTTGCACACAACTAAGTCATGGTATGAACCTACCAACCAAGTTTCATCGAAATCATTATTGTATTAACGGAGCACTGGACCGAACAGAGGGACAGACAGACAGACAGACAGACAAACATATCGATGGAAAAAGTGATAATCAGGGTAGAACAAATTTCAAAAAAAAATTTTTTTTTCGACTGAATCGACTACCCAACAGACAAACATATCGACGGAAAAAGTGATAATGAGGGTAGAACAAATTTCAAAAAAATTTTTTTTGAAAAAATTTTTTTTCGACGAGATCGACAACCCAACAAACATAAGGATGGAAATACTGATAATAAGGGTAGATCAAAAAAAAAAATTTCGAAAAATTTTTTTTTTCGACTCGATCGACGACCCAACACACAGACAGACAGCCAAAAATATCAACGGAAATACTGATAATAAGAGTAGAAAAAAATCTCCAAAAATTTTTTTTGATGAGATTGACTACCCCAACACAGACAGACAGACAAACATATCGACAGCAATACTGATAATGGCAGTAAAAAATCTCCAAAATTTTTTTCGATGAGAAGGTCTACCCCAACGCACAAGTCGGGAGGCAGACATGGGGAGTCGACTACCCAATAGAACCTGACATGAGGGGCCCGTTCGATGGGGAATGAACTGAGGATTAAGCACAAGAAAATTCATGATTCCAGCTTCAAGGGTTAATGCTGCAGATTGTTTTTTCCTTAAAATACCCCCACATTTAGAGGTTTTTCGGCCATTGCTAGGCAACGGAGGAGTTCATAACGACGGTTCTTTCTCACACATAACTACGACATACCCTGAACCTTCCATACCAGTTTCATGTATATCTAACTAATACTCTCTGAGATACAACGAACTTCGTTTTTTTATTGTTTTCGACCAGGTTTCATTCAAAGTCTATCTTCTCCGACAGTTTTTGTAGGATCCGGCTGGATATTTTTGACAATATGGATGAATGTACTGCCCACAGTCGCTCATGGCCCGATTTTTGATTTTCCAAAAAATTAATTTTTGATGATTTTTCAAAATTTTCAAAGTCCCGTTGCTCAGCCACGGTGGTGTCCATAGCAACGGTTATCATTTGCACACAACTAAGTCATGGTATGAACCTACCAACCAAGTTTCATCGAAATCATTATTGTATTAACGGAGCACTGGACCGAACAGAGAGACAGACAGACAGACAAACATATCGATGGAAAAAGTGATAATCAGGGTGGAACAAATTTCAAAAAAATTAAAAAAAAAAAAATTTCGACTGGATCGACTACCCAACCTACAAACATATTGACGGAAAAAGTGATAATGAGGGTAGAACAAATTTCAACAAAAAATGTTTTGAAAATTTTTTTTTTCGACACGATCGACTACCAAACACACATATCGACGGAAATACTGATAATAAGGGTAGATTAAATAAAACTTTTTTTTCGAAAAAAAAAATTTTTTTGACTCGATCGACTACCCAACACACAGGCATACAGCCAAAAAATCTCTGGAAATACTGATAATAAGGGTAGAAAAAAATCTCCAAAATTTTTTTTTCGACGAGAACGACTACCCCAACAGATAAGCCAGTAGGCGTACATGGGTAGTCAACTACCCAATAGAACCTGACACGATGGGCCCGTTCGATGGGGAATGACCTGAGGATTATGCACAAGAAAATTCATGATTCCAGCTTCAAGGGTTGATGTTGCAGATTGTTTTTTCCTTAAAATACCCCCACATTTCGAGCTTTTTCGGCCGTTGCTCGGCAACTGAGGAGTCCATCGCAACGGTTCTTTCTCACACATAACTTGGACATACCATGAATCTACCATACCAGTTTCATGTATATCTGACTCAGTCTCTGGGATACAACGAACTTCGTTTTTTTATTGTTTTCGACCAGGTTCTTTCAAAGTCTATCTTCTCCGACAGTTTTCAGAGGATCCTGGTGGAAATTTTTGACAATATGGATGAGTGCACTCCCCACAATTGCTCGTGTCCCGATTTTTGATTTTCGAAAAAATCAATTTTTTATGATTTTTCAAAAATTTCAAAGTCCCGTTGCGAGGCAACGATGGTGTCCAGAGCAACGGTTCTCATTTGCACACAACGATGTCATGGTATGAACCAACCAACCAAGTTTCATCGAAATCATTATTGTATTAACGGAGCACTGGACCGAACAGAGGGACAGATAGACAGACAGACAAACATATCAATGGAAAAAGTGATAATCAGGGTAGAACAAATTTCAAAAAAAAAAAAAAAAAAAAACATTTTTCGACTGGATCGACTACCCAACAGACAAACATATCGACGGAAAAAGTGATAATGAGGGGTAGAACAAATTTTCAAAAAAAATATTTTTTGAAAATTTCTTTTTCGACAAGATCGACGACCCAACAAATATATCGACGGAAATACTGATAATAAGGGTCGATCAAAAAAACATTTTTTCGAAAAAAAAAATTTTCGACTCGATCGACGACCCAACACACACACAGACAGCCAAAAATATCTACTGAAATATTGATAATAAGGGTATAAAAAAATCTCCAAAATTTTTTTTTTCGATGAGAACGACGACCCCAACAGATAAGCCAGTAGGCGGACATGGGTCGTCGACTACCCAATAGAACCTGACACGATGGGCCCGTTCGATGGGGAATGACCTGAGGATTATGCACAAGAAAATTCATGATTCCAGCTTCAAGGGTTGATGCTGCACATTGTTTTTTCCTTAAAATACCCCGACATTGAGAGGTTTTTTGGCCGTTGCTCGGCAACGGAGGAGACCATCGCAACGGTTCTTTCTCACACATAACGAGGACATACCACGAATCTACCATACAAGTTTCATGTATATCTGACTCATAGTCTCTGAGATATAACGAACTTCGTTTTTTTATTGTTTACGACCAGGGTTCATTCAAAGTCTATCTTCTCCGACAGTTTTCAGAGGATCCTGCTGGAAATTTTTGACAATATGGAGGAATGCACTGCCCACAGTCGCTCGTCACCGGATTTTTGATTTTCGAAAAAATAAATTTTTTTATGATTTTTCAAAAATTTTAAAGTCCCGTTGCTAGGCAACGGTGGTGTCCGTAGCAACGGTTCTCATTTGCACACAACGAGGTCATGGTATGAACCAACCAACCAAGTTTCATCGAAATCGGCATTGTTTTCACTGAAATCGCCATTTTAAATTCTGATAATAAGGGTGGAACAAATTACAACAAAAATATTTTGAAAAAAAATATTTTTTTCGATAACATCTACTACCCAACAGACAGACAGACAGACAAACATATCAACGGAAATACTGATAATAAGGGTAGAACAAATTTCCAAAAAAAATTTTGGATTAGATCCAATACCCAACAAACATCTCGAGGTAAATACTGATAATAAGGGGAGATAACAAAAATATTTTTTCGAAAATTTTTTTCTTGACTCGATCGACTGCCCAACAGACAGAGAGACAAACATATCGACGGAAATACTGATTTAATTATAAGTGTTGAAAAAAATTTTCGAAAAATTATTTTTTTCGACTCGATCGACTTCCCCAACAGACAAGCCGGAAGGCGGACATGAGTCGTCGACTACCCAATATAACCTGACACGATGGGCCCGTTCGATGGGGAATGACCTGAGGATTAAGCACAAGAAAATTCATGATTCTAGCTTAAGGGGTTAATGCTGCAGATTGTTTTTTCGTTAAAATACCCCCAAGTAGGGTGAATGTACTGATTCTGTCTCACTTTTCCCCATTTTAAGCGAATAGGGGATTTTCAGCGATTCATATTTTTTTCCCCTAAAAAGTAAACCCCCTTTTTATCCCAAGGTATATTTTTATCCCCTTTTAACCTCGGGGCACTCTTTTCAAACAACCAATGCAATAAGATAAAGATTTGTTCAAGTCGCAAAGTAGTAATGTGATTTGTTAAAGGTGATTCTGAAGAAATATCTGAAACATGCAAGCCTTGGGACACCCTTTTTCAAATAACCAATGCATATTGTTTAGCTCACTCATTGAACCTATAAACATTTGTTCATTCTCAAATTCCTTCAATAGTTTAATTTTCTTTGCACAATAATCCCCGTCTAAAATATTTAAAAATAAAACATTGGAATCTTTATATTTTTCAAGATACCCCTTTTGTGTCATTATGAAATGATATACTTCTCTTAATGATCTCACCTGACCACCTCCTGAGCTGCATATCATTTTTTTGCATAAACCACGCCATAAACAAGTTTTGTTTCAAATGTTTTCAGTTCGTGCTGTGAAAATGAGGAAGTGTTTTGCGACACAGTTGTGCCGTGAAAATGAGGAAGTGTTTTTGGACAGTCATGCTGTGAAAAAATAGGAAGTATTCTGTGAGAGACAAGGCCTCGTGTTTATATTTTAAATCAGAACACTAACAGGCTTTTAAATGTAAGTTTAAACAAAATCATTTGAAGCATTATAATTTTGTTTTTAAAATCAGTCATACTACTTGAGAATGTATCGCCCACGTATTTCCCAAGCTGTCTCGCCCGAAGCGTCATTTCCTGTAGCCACACCCGATGATTAGGCAATTTCCTCATCGTTGCCTTATAAGTGATTCGCCAGACAAAGTTTCTGCCAGACCGGATTTTCATTTTTACCACCTTGTACCAATGGTTTTCAACTGAGACATGAACTATTTCTTCTGACGAAGAAAACAGCTCACCGCAAAGTTGGTAAGTTTGTGTATGGGTTCCTATTTGAACGATGAAGCAATTGATTATAAATTAAATCGTGATAATGCTAAAATATATATATTTTTTTCCTGGCAGGTCCTTGGAAGAGGAGCAGTTAACATATCATGACGAGGTGCATGAAATTAATGCTCTTATTGAAGAGGTCAATGATTTTAGAAGAGAATTGAAAAACATTTTTAATGACTGGCATGAAGTCTTATCACGGCCTCTGATCTCGAGTGAATTAAACCAATGGTGAGACGTGTGCGTGTGTGTGTGTGTGTGTGTGTGTGTGTGTGTGTGTGTGTGTGTGTGTGTGTGTGTGTGTGTGTGTGTGTGTGTGTGTGTGTGTGTCCCTGTCTGTTTCTCTCTCTCTCTATCTCTCCCTGTCTGTCTCTTTGTATCTCTCTCTGTTTGTCTCTCTGTCTGTCTTTCTACCTACCTCTCTCTGTCTGTTTCTCCATCTATACCCTTGACTCATTATATAATTTTTTTCAGCTCGATCACACAACATAAACTGTTGAAGCAATCTGGTACAACACATGCTTTTCTGGAGGTAAATGTTTCTGAATTATTATTTAGTTATTTGTTTATTTATTCTTTTATTAATATCACTGTGTGGGCAGGGCTTCGGTGGGGTTTATGTGGGCGGGGTTTATGTGGGTGGGGCTTGTGTGAGCAGGGTTTATGTGGGAGGGGTTTATGTGGATGAGGCTTATGTGGATGAGGTTTGTGTGGATAAATGGATTTTTTTTTTTTTTGTATACCTTGGTCGAGGCTCGTATGAGAGCTAACACACAACTCCCAGCAAGGAGGCATGAGACAAGAGGGGCGGGAGTGGAAGGGACAAAACAGTGGGGAACAGACACATTAGGTGAACAGTGGAAGGGAGAGGGATGGGGATGGGACGGGGAACATGGCGAAGAGAAGATGGACATTACAGGGACTTTCAGGAAGGAAAGCAGGGGAATTGAAGGAAGTGGGCTTGGGTAGATTATCGGGGGTAGAAAAGATCGAGCATTTGGATGGGGGAAGATAAGAGGTGGTGGTGAACAGCTGTTTTGAAAGCCTGGAGGGAAGAATGGGAAAGAATAGAGTGAGGAAGTTTATTCCAAAGGTGGGAAAAAAGATGGGTGGATAGATGGGTGGATGGGTGGATCGGTGGAGCTTGTGTGTATGGGTGGAGAATTTTTTAATTAAATAAACATGTTGTGTGTGGGGAACTAATTAACTAATTAACTAATCACTTATTATGTGAATATGATGAATGTGGGTGGAGCTTGTGTGGGGTTTGTGTGTATGGGGTTTGTGTATGTGGAGCTTGTGTGGGGTGGGATTTGTGTGTGGAGCTTGTGTGGGGTTTGTGTGGGGTGGGGTTTGTGTGGAGCTTGTGTGGGGTGGGGTCTATGTGGGTGGGGTTTGTGTGGGCAGGGTTTATGTGGGTGGAGCTTGTGTCTGGAGATTGTGTGGGGTTTTTGTGAGGTGGGATTTATGTGGAGCTTGTGTGGGGCTTGTGTGGGGTGGGGTTTATGTGGGTGGGGTTTATGTGGGTGGGGTTTGTGTGGGTGGAGCTTGTGTCTGGAGCTTGTGTGGGGTGGGGTTTGTGTGGAGCTTGTGTGGGGTGGGTTTTATGTGGGTGGGGTTTGTGTGGGCGGAGTTAAAAGGGGCGGAGTCAAAAAAAATTCAATTCATCTTTGTCTTTTGTAATTCCTGTGAATAAAATGAACCTAAAATCTCTTCCCCGACTAAATCATATATCTTATAAGTCCAAGGAACCGTATCTATTACATAAACAATTTTTAAAAGTTCGTTCGTCCATCGTTTAATATAACCTTTTTCAAAATGAGATTTCCACCTATATATTCTTACGATATCACCAACTTTGAACTTAGGTTTTCTGACATTAATCCCTTTTTCATATTTTAATTTTGTAAATGTTTCTGATGGTTTCATATTTGTTGACGTGTGAATCGTGTCATTATACTTATCCACAATATCCTGAATAAAAGATGACCATTGTTGTGAACCGAGTTGTGTGAATTTTTTATATAGTCTCTCTTTTAAGGTACAATTAAAACGTTCAACAACAATGGCCTTCCCTTCATTAAAGGTACTGTATAATGTAATACTGTTATTTTTTAGAAAATTCATAAATGTCTTGTTATAAAACTCTCTACCCTCATCAGTCCACAATTTTTTAGGTTTTCTCTTACTTTTATTAAATATCTGTTGAAAGGCTAACATAAGAGTATTACCTGTTTTGTTTTTTAAAGGGACAACCCATGCGTATCTACTCCTCAAATCAATAACGGTTAAAGCATACTTGTATCCCTTATCATTATTGAGTTAAATCAAATCAGCGGACCAGATATAATCAACTTCCTTGGAATAAAGCTTCCTTCTCTGAAACTTTGTGAATATTGGTTTATGTAATTCATCAGCTAATTGCTCTTCAGTCTTAATGACATCATTAGAGCCTATAAGTTTTTTGAATTTCCAAGTCCAAGTTTCAATTTAGCACTGATCATCTTCCTCATGATGAACCGATCAACTTTTTCTCTCAAGGTTGGATTTTGTATCACAGACAAATTATACAACATTTCTTTATCGGCTTCATGCTTTTCTTCTAAAGTTGTGGTATTCCCATAATCAATATCGTGCCTCATGTACACTTCATCAACCCTATTGATGGGTTTGCTCCATGCCTTTGGATTATCTGCCAAATCTAATCTTTTATCCACGTTTGTGCCTGGAACACAGAAGGAATACCCTGGGAGATGTAATTCCCCTGGTATTCCAGTAGTTGTAAATTTACTTCCTGATAAAAACTTTTGGATATCTCCTCCGAGTTTGTGTTTGGAGATAAATTGATTTTTTTTTGAACCACACACTGAAGAAAGACGTTTTTGTATAACCCTGTTATTTTTACTTTTAAAATATGAAATTTTTTAGGATTAGTTTTCTTTTTACATTTGAGACAATAACTCATTTATTTATGTGAAAAATTCCTGCAGAGTGCAAAAACCTTTTTAGTTTCCAACATGCACATTTGAATCTTAATTTTTAAAACATAAAGAATTCTTAGAAATGCCTTCACTCTCTCCTCCATTTATTTAAGAAAAAAATGAAAAACTTTAATTAACATCAATATCCTCTCCCTGAAAACGATGTCAACGGTCTTGTCGAAAATACTGCGAATAGACTTGTCAAGTCTTTGTTTTCCTCCTCGGTGGGTTGAGTTATTTTCTGTAATACCACCAATCTTTTTTTAATCTCACTGGTTTCCATATTTTCATATTTATTAATTCTCGCTCTTTCCTCCCTCTCCTCTCTTTCCTCCTTCTCCCTCTTCTCTCTTTCCTCCTTCTCTCTCTTCTCTCTTTCCTTCCTCTCTATCTTCTGTTTCCTCCCTCTCTCTTCTCTCTCTTCTCATTCTCGTCCTCTTTATTCTCTCTTTCCTCCTTCTCTCTCTTCTCAGGATTTCTTGTTATTACTGGATCCAAAATAATTTTTTTACAACAGAAAACCAATAAAATTTATTTTGAATTTCTAAAAGAGCCTTACGTTTTCTTAACTTTATAATTTTTTTCATTTTTAACATTCTAATTAAATCCAAAGTTGTTGGTTTATCAACATCAGCATAATGCCAGTCTTTTATTGAAAATACCTCATTCTTATGTTGTAGAACATATTTATTAAAATAATGAATACCCTTTTCTTGAAGGTATGCTTTGACACAGAAATGATAATTTTCTTGAAGCCTTCTTGCCATCATTTATGTATTAGAAATATATGTTCGAATAATATTATGACATGAAACACCTCCCCATCTTCCCAGAGTTAAATCATTTTGTATTTCCTTACTTATTATATATAATCCTGTTTTTTCTGTTTTCATGATATAAACTATGGCAAAACCATTATTATATTTACCCGTATTAAATTCTTTCATTTGTTGTTTACTAATCGTGGCTCCACAAAACTCATTCTCTCTACCAAGTGGATAATATTCTTCCTTACGAGACTGATTTAATTTTTCCAGGTCTTTTAGGTCAATTTTAAATGATCAATTATACCCTAAATCTTTCATATCATACCCCCATTGTTCTATTCTCATACAAACGATACACCCTTCTTTATAAAAAATTATTTTAATTCGAACTGTGAATTCTGTATGACCTGGAGATAAAATGAACACTTCTGTATCTTTGGAATACACGGCCGTTTTATTTAAGGATATATATTGTGATAAATCACTTAATCTCACCAAGTTATTCGCGTCAGTCGGGGTTGGATAATTTTTTAATTTATTAGCATTTTTCATATTAATATTTTTGGTTATATTATATTTATGTCGATCAGCCTGTGCCTTTGTGTAATAATTTGATAAATCAACATCCAGTTCTTGGGATACACCAGAGATAGAACCATCTTTACCAACATAAGTCAATTATATGAGATGAAACATAATGTCAAAAAAAAATTATTTTGGTTGAGTTGAAATAACATATCGAGACATAATTGACCACAACACTTGGAATTTAATTCTTGGACTTGAAATGTTTGATAAACACCATTGTGTAAGAATTTTATGACTTCAACAGGTGGTGGAAGACCAAAACTCTCAAAATAATATTTGTCTTGTTTATTAAAAATACAAACCCAATGAGAACCGTTCCCATTATTATTTTCTAAGTTCATTATAATATTCTTTGTATGTTGAGGCACGTTTGTTAATTCATCTCTCATACAAATAACCACATTATGAATTTTTAATTTCTTACAATATTTGACAAGTTGTAAATTTGATGTTGTATTCTTTCCAAATTCTTCAAACCACTCATCAATGCTCATTTATTTATTAGAAAGATATAATCCATTAACCCTTTTAGTTAATTTTACACCTGCTTGTGCTATAGAAGAAAGCATATCTCCAACTAACAATCTCACTTTATCAGGCAGACCTTCAAGTTTTTCAGCAAAATCTACAATTACACCATTCCACTAATTTGTTTCTCCAACTCTTTGTTATGTCTTTCCAATTCTTTTTGAGCCTGGAGTTGAGCCTTCCTTTCATTGGCAGTTTTCACCGTTGTTGAAATACCACCCGTCAGTGCTCCAACCGCACTTAAACCAGCAAATAAAGGAATTATAAATGGGAGAAATCCTCCACTCATCTGTCTTATTGAATATTTTTTTAACATTGGTTTTGTCATTTTAATTTTAAGTGAGCCAGTATCGTTCAAGATTTTAACCTGTTCTCTTGTGAGCAAAACATCAATTCTTACTGCTCCTTTTGTCTGAATTGTATTAGCGTTAATCGTACAAGGCTTTTTATTTTGAACACAAGATGATAGTTTATGAAGATTGATTTGATTAACATATACCCCAGTTGGTACTTTGCCACTCATTTATTTAACAAAAAATTATGTGAGACTAATCATAACACCATTATCTGTAATAATCTGCGATTCTGTTTCTTCCAAAAGCAAACAATATGCATCAACTTCTTCACTCTCTCCTCTTTCAATGTATAGGGAAGTATCCACTCGATTAGACTTTATAGTTTCCTTTTGAGCACTCAGGTCAAGCTCATAGATTGTATACAAACTTTTAAATGCTGTCATATCCAAAATAGGTTCTTCATTTCCATTACTTTCACACACCTTTTGGTAAGACTTGTATGCTTCAGCATAATCATTTTTTTCCCAATTAATTTCCAATCTATCTCGTGGATAAAATGTTCCATCTCGAGAAACACGAAGTTGTTTCACCATAGCATAATCACTCAATGCATCATTCTTATCAGTCGCAGTATCCCCATCTGCTTTTTTAAAAATGATCCACAGATATCGTGGCCTTCCTTCCAGAACACCCAAATTCCACGTGTACGTGGTTTGGTTTAGTTTAACATGTTGACATCTTCTTTTGAGGTATGATACACTGAGTGGTTTCTTTGAGTTGTCTTCTATTCAACATCTCTTCTGTTTTAAGATTCGGAGTATATTCACAGATATACCAACTCATTTCCTCAATTACAAATTTATTCTGATCACCAAAAGCACTCGCAACACCAAAAAGTAATCTATTTTCATTATCATTCCTTTGTAGTTGAAATCTAATTTTAAGACCATACAGAACTTTATCGTGATCACAAAATCAAAATATACCGTTAAGAGGAACTACCACAGTAAAACTATTAACTGCTTTTGTGTCATCATTATACGCTCCTTTCCTTTGAGTATATCCAGTGTCTGTGGTTGTTCCCGTTGACATATCAGGAATATACCCTTCGAAATCTCCCTTTCCCATTCTATCACTGAATGTATATAGTGTAAATTTCATCATTTCAGATATAGCAGAGACATAATCAACCGCTTTAACTTCTCGTGTTCCAATGTACAAACGAACATGATCAAACATTTTCCAGAAGAAATCATTTACGAGTGTAGCGTTTGTGTTATTCCCAGCCTTAGTGAATTTAAATTTACACAACAAGAAACTTTCGGATAGATTCAAATAGGTTTGTTGATTAGTTATTTCATAACTTTTTGTACCATTTGCATTCCAGTCTGTTGCAGTTATTGCATTTACCGTGAAGTAATCCTCTTTTTTTGTGGAGTTTGAGATAACAATGGTATCATCCAAATCATAGATACTATGCGTCCATACTTGTATTTATTTAGGAAAAAAAGATGTTAAAACTTTTGAAGCCCTGACCCAAGTATTTGAATTATTTTATGTCATTCTTGGGGAGACAACTGAGTTTTCCCTTTTTAAATTTCTTTAATTGCTTGTAATTTATGAGATTCCTTTTGGGCATCTTTTATGCTCTTTACAGCACCTGCTACATTTCCCACAGCAGAAGCAGTTGAACCAATTAGGTCTTTATGTTTAAGAATACTTTAACCGATACCCATTAGAGTATCAATTATCCCATCTCCTCGAAATTGATGTCCGACACCCCTTTGTCTCTTAGGTTTATAGTATCCTCCACCAAGATACATTCCTTCACCCTTGTTGTGTGGGGAAAGGAACATCCCATCCCCTGTAATTATTTTATATTTTCCCAACTCGTGTTTCCTCACAATAACCATCGTATTTATTTATTGGAAAACTTCACGTAGGTGAATTCTGATGGATATAACTTCCCCATTAAAAGAAATCATATGATTATCTTGGTCAGTTATCCTAAAATTTAATCTGTGTATGTTTTTTCCTGACACAGGGAGATAAACCAAATTTTTGGGTTCCTTATTGAATTTATAACCAATTGGGGTTGAGTATGCACTGAATGAAAATATTGTATTTGTTTTTATTCCATCATTATAAGCACCATCAATCAAATCACAGTGAATTAATACCGAATTCATTCCTGAGGATATTTGAATGACATTATCACTGTAAAACGCCCCATTACTTTCAATCTTTTTTGAGGAGAAACCCAATAACTCTCGAAATGAATTATCAATTGTGAAATTAACCTTGTAATTATTTTTAAGTTTAATCGTTGATTTTGATGTATGTTTTTGAATGTCTATAACAATATTTTTGGTTCATCACACTGGTCTTTCATAAGACGAGCAATTTCGGAAGATATTTGAGAAATCTCGTATGCTCCGGGTGAGACTGTTATCGTTTTGTATCCACTTCCCGGATTATAACTAAACTTGTCATTTTTATCAGTTATATTAAAAAAAGGTATTATAAGTTTCCATGGACAATAAAGATGCCTCATATTCTTTTGTTGGGTCAAGTTGTAGTGGGTATGGGAATAAAGATGTGTGGTCGCTTGATGTGAAATTAAAACTCAGGATTGTGCTTCTCATCTTATTTATATGAGAAAAAATGTCTTTATATTGAGATTTATTAATTATTTTCATGCTCATCAACTGGTCCAAAAATGGCTGATGCTTCATAAAAAACAATTGTTATTTCCAGCTTTCAAACTACGAAACAACAATAACAGTCTATTAACTAATCGCGATGGGTCATTTGGAAGAAAACTAATACCTGAACCAAGGATACTTAAAGCCTGAATAATGTGTTTCTCCTTCTCATTTTCCTACTTTTACCAGAAATACTAACCCTATAATTAAGAGTGTTCAGCAGATCAATATATACTCTGTTATCATTATTTTTCATATCCAAGGGTTTATCAATATACTTTGATTCATCCCTCACAGTTGAACCTTGTCTTCCATCTTTTGTGAGAAGAAACATTAATCTGGGAGTTAGTTTAACAGGGGGTTGAGCAGAACCCAAGAACTTTAATTCATCATTAAATATCTATACCTTTTCTTGAACAAGATGAAATATTGCTGGTTGTTCTGTTGGAATGAGTCCTGCTTTGGTTTATGAATACGCTGAATATTCATTGTTTTGAAGAGCATTCACAATATAATCAAGGGGTCGATTAATCTCTTCCAGTTGTTGAAATAAACCTTCATCATCATATTCTAATTCTCCTAAATGCTCTAATTCTTCCTCAGTCATTTGATCAAAATCTTTTTACATTTGAAGTTTTTTAGGAGTATATTCTACTGTGGGAACTGTGGAAACATCTTTAATTTTTTTCTTGGGAAGTTTTTAAAAGTGGTTTTAAAAATTTCTCTTGTTTCCTTTCAAATGCTTCTTCACCCGTTAGTTTCTGTCTGCGTTTCTTCTTTATGTCTTCCTCTTGTTTTACAACTTTTGAAACCAAATCTTGATGTTCCTTAAAACTTCTTGCTCTTTCTTTCGCATTCATTTATTTATTGGAAAATATCATTTAATATCTCATCTTGTTTCACAATAATATATTTATATTTTTCAGTCGTGTGCTTCATGTAATCCCCAAATTCCTTTTTACTGCATAATGTAGAACAATTGTCTCTCCAAAATTGTTTATATCTCTTGAATTTAACTTCAAAAAAATAAAAGTATTCGCATTGTTTCTGATGGAATGACGAGGTAGTTGAAAGTATGATTGACTAAGATAAATACAATTACAAGAAGAATGTCTCCCTCTTGTGTGGTAGCTGTCCATTACAGTTTGGTTTCTCTCATTAACACAATCATCAAAGATAAGGAGGTTCTTTTTATATTTATCCAAATCTTGGGGAGATGGAATATCATCCGTATTATCACTAAGAATACAAGTTATTGGTTTTGATTTCTCTTTACATCTCTGTGTATCACAAAATTGTTGAATTATATCTTCAATGTTATAATCATTTTGGTTTCTTGAAGTTTAAATAAACCGATTATATCTTCTTTTTGAAGACCAGCATTAAAACCTTGTGAGAGTAGTTGATAATCTGGTTGAAAACTCGACTTTGTGAAAATTATTAACTTATCATAATGTAAAAGTTTGGGAGTCAGGAGGATCTTCAAAAGTAAGCAGGTTTTTCCACATCCACTTGAACCAACTATGAGACATCTTAATGAATTTGGAAGATTTTTATGATTGTTAAATTTTATCTTATTTTTCCCAAATGGGTAAAAAAATCATTCATTTATATATTTGGAAAACAGGTTATTTAATATGTTGTTGGCTTTTTTCGAAACCCTATATTTTATCCTCAGTTCAGGTTTAATTTCAAGATAATCCATTATTTTATTTATGCAATATCTTGTGTTGATATTTCCCTGAAAATCACATCCATGAATAATATATAACAACAATCCTTTGAACATTTCTCGAATACGTTCAGTTTCTTCCCTTGTAAGGAAAGGTGCATTATCACCCTCATACTTTACGTTCATTTCTATAATCAATCTTGTCAAGTAATTCATTTTTGGTGTAAATCTAAAAGAATTATTTTCCTTTTAAAATTTTTTATTATCATTAATTAGAAGATAATCACAGAATATACATTGTTTATAGGCTTTTGACTCTGTGTTTAATCTCCGCCTTTAACACGCAAGACAATTCTCAAATTTGTCATATGGAGAATCAGGGAAGTCTATCATATTAATAAAGTAAAACTTTACTTAAACTGAAATTCATCTTCGATATCATTTTCGATACTTTCAGAATCGTCTCTAAAACTACTTTCATAACTATCGTTTGAACACAAACTCTTGGTATCATAACTATCGTTTGAATGCAAACTCTCGGTATCATAATCACTCTCATAATCTTCAAAATCTTCAGTTGAATATTGACTCATATTTTATAAGTAGAAAAAAACATTACCATCGATATCTGTATACTTTTTTTCATTAACAGATTCAACTGCTATATTTTTTGAATTAAAGGTAATTTTAAAATGATCCTAAACTACTACTGAACGAAATGTCATTTCACCTGATATATCAACATCCTTTATTTCATCAGGATTTACATCTTTAGGGTTGTTGAAAAAAATACAAATTTCTCCTTGCATATTACAGATGGTCTTATCTTTTCTTTCTCAAGCTTCATCCATAAGGTTTTTATTTTTGATACTTTTTCTTGTTTCATTGCTTTTCTAGTTTTGAATATATTACCAGAAGGAGAGGAGAAACTTTTGTTAGAGATACTTTAATTGATGTTCTTCCAGGTATACTAAAAGCCCTTCCATGGAAGGAAATTGAAGAACTCATATTATTTTCCATAATTGTTTTTAACCAATAGTTGTTATATTTATCTTTGTTCAATTTTACATCCTTGACATATTTCTCAGTATCTTTTACAAATTAGAGATTGATTGAAACTTGTCTTTTGTGTCTTGAAACATTGTATTTATCATCAAGAAAATTTTAGTTGAAGCAAAGTTTTATTATATAAATATGATGAATACGTACTGCGATGTTTGTAATCACGAATATAAACATTACAAAAAACACCTCCGAACCAACAAACATACATTCAATCTATTTCATCAAATATCTCCTCTTGAGTTGGAAAGAAAACATTGTGATATCTGCTCAAAGGATGTTTTGAAGAGTAGTTATAATAGACATCTTCAATCAAAAAACAAGAAAAATGAGTTTAAAGTAAAGGGAGACTATTATATTGAAAACACTGATGAGGCATTTAAAGGGCATATAAAAATAAGGATTTTTCAATTTGGAGAACCCGGTCCATCATCAAGAGCTTAATCAATTGAAATAGTGAAACCTGATGTTGAAAAAGTTATTACAAAGACATTAAAAGAAATGAAAACTTTAAAGTTTTATATGGGAGGGAAAATGAATATGAAAAGACAAGATGAAGAACAAACTCCTTATATGAGAACATATCTTCATTTTATAACATCATTTCAAGATTTTTTGAATAGTGGGGTTTATAAAGAACTATCAAGACAAGAGAAGGATGTTGATAAGACAGAGGAAGGAAGTGGATTTAATATTTTAAAAATCATCTTTTTAGATATGCACATTCTGAAATCAAACCCTCTTAAAGCTTCTTCTTATATTGAATTACCAAAAGAAATAAAACTAAAGAAGGCAGTTGTTAATATTAAGAACAATGATAATAAATATTTTCTCTGGTCTGTTCTTGCTCACTTACATCCATCAAAATGTTTTTCAGAAAGAGTAAAACAATATATGAAATATGAGAATACCTTGGACATTAAAGATTTTCAATTCCCAATGCCAAGAAAAGATATTCCTAAATTTGAGAAAAAGAATAATCTTTCTATTAATGTATATGGATTAACGGATACAAACAAAGTTCAAATATTAAAAATTTCAAACAACTACAAAAATGAAGAAACACACATTGATCTTTTATATTTTAGTGTTGGAAAGAATTCACATTACACATACATCAATAATTTATCAAGATTAATCTCTTCTCAGGTATTCAGAACAGCAAACAAAATATATCCTTGTAAGCGATGTCTTAATTAATTTCATACAAAAGAACGATAAGAACAACATTGAAAATATTGCAGTCATCATAAATCAGCTGTAATTACAATGCCTAAACCTGGTGAAAAGATTTATTTTGAAGATTATAATAAATCTATCATGCACCCATTTTTGATATACGCTGATTTTGAATATATCCTAAAAATGATAAATACTGCTTCTCCTAATCCAAAAGAATCATATACAAATAAATATCAAAAACATATTCCTTGTGGTTTCTGTTATTATATCAAATCATCTGTTGCAGGAAAGTATAATAAACTTGAACATTATAGTGGAAAAAAAGCTTCACAAGAGTTTGTAAAACGATTAGAAAAGGATTGTATAAGACTACCTAAATTAATGAAAGAAACAAATGAACCGATTAAATTAACCGAAGAAGAAAAATGAGAATTTAGAAAGAACAACATCTGTCATATTTGTGAGGAGGAAATTGAGGAGTCTAAAGTTAGGGATCATTGTCATCTTACTGGTAAATATAGAGGTCCCGCTCATTCCTGTTGTAAGCTTAATCATAAATTTCCTTCTTTTATTCCAGTCTTTCTTCACAACAGTGCCAACTATGATACACATCTATTTATAAATTAACTTTCAAAAACACCAGGGAATATTTCTGCCATGACAAACACAAGTCAAAAGTATATTTCATTTCCAAAAATGATATTCACAAAACCTTTAACTCATATTAGGTTTCCAGATTCTTGCAAGTTTATGGGAAAACCACAAGCCGACCTAGCATCAAATCTAAGCTCCACAGGCCTTTTTCCAAATCTTAATTCATTCTTTCCAAAAGAGGAAATTCTAACTAAAGAGGAAATTCTAACTAAAGAGGAAATTCAGATTAAAGAGAGAATTCAAAGTAAAGAGGAAATTCTAATGAATGAGGAAATTAATGAAGAAATTCTAACTGAAGATGAAATTCTAATTATAAAGAAAATTCAAACAATGAATGAAATTCTAACTAAAGAGGAAATTCTGATTAAAGATGAAATTCTGATTAAAGAGGAAATTCAAACAAGGAATAAAATTCAAAGTAAAGAGAAAATTTTACAAGTAAGGGAATTTATCCTTATGATTATATGGATTCATTTATGAGATTTAAAGAAACACAACTTCCTTCAAAAGAAAGTTTCAATAATAACCTTTATGAAAAGGAGATAAGTGATAAGGAATATAAACACGCACAAAAAATTTGGAAAATATTTAAGATAAAGACCCTTGGAGAATATCATGATTTGTATCTGAAAACAGATGTTTTGTTGCTTGCGGATGTGTTTGAGGCTTTTAGATCACTCTGTCATAATAAAAATTCTTATGGATTAGATCCTGCCCACGATTTCACAGCTCCTGGTTTAGCTTGGAGTGCAATGTTGAAAATGATAAAACAAGATATAGATTTATTCAGTGATGTAGATATGCTTTTGATGATTGAGAAGTCCAAGAGAGGTGGAATATCACAAGTATGTTCAAAAAGATATGCTAAAGCAAATAATAAATATCTTCCAAATTATGATAGTGAAATGTCTCAATAGTGGGCAATTTCTCAATCTCTGCCTTATGGTAAATTAGAGTGGGTGGAAGAAAAGGATTATGAAAAGGCTTTGATGAATATTGTTATTTCTTCTCAAGAGGAATTGAATGAGGAAGAAGAAGGTTATTATTTTGAAGTTGATTTGAGGTACCTGAGTGATCTTCATAATAAGCATAAAGACCTTCCTTTTCTATGTGAGAAAGAAACCCCAAAGAAAGAATGGTTAAGTGAATATCATAAAAGTTTTAATATTAAAGGCAAATCAACAGAAAAGTTATTAACAACATTCTATGATAAAGAAGGATATGTTTTGCATCAGAGAAGCTTGAAACACTTTTTGAGTGAAGGATTGAGAGTAGCTAAAATTCATACAGTTATAAAATTCAAACAAAGTCCTTGCATGAAAAAGTATATTAAATTAAATACAGATATGAGAACAAATACCAAAGTAAAATTTGAAGGGGAATTCTATAAATTGATGAATAATGCTGTCTTTGGAAATACAATGGAGAATGTTAGAAACAGGCAAAACATTAGATTTGCAACATCTTGGAAAGAAGCTTCAAGATTGATAAATAAACCAAGTTTTAAGAGAGAAGAGGTGTTTTCAGAGAACTTTTCTGCTATTCATATGGAAAAGGAAAGTATTGTAATGGATAAACCAATTTATATTTGAACAGAATTTCTTGATTTATCAAAGATATGATGTATGATTATTTGTATAATGGCTTAAAGAAAGAGTATGGTGAAAATGTTTCATTGTTGTTTATGGACACTGATAGTTTTATCCTACATATAAAAACTGATGATGTTTATAAAGATATGAAGAAAAATATTGGAGTATATGATACAAGTAATTTTAGTAAGAACAGTGAGTTATTTTCAAAAAGAATGAAAAGGTAATTGGTAAGTTTAAGGATGAGTTGGGTGGAAAAGTAATTAGTGAGTTTATTGGATTGAGAGCAAAGGCATATGCTTATAAGTATGGTGATCAGATTGTTAAAAGGTTAAAGGGAATAAAGAAATATGTAATAAAGAAATCAATAACTTTTAGAAATTATTATAATTGTTTGATGAATAAGAAAGAAGAATATAGGAAAATGAATGCAATAAGAAGTTAGAAACATAAGATATATAGTGAAGAAGTAAATAAAAAGGCATTAGGAGCCTTTGATGATAAGAGATTTATTTTAGATAATGGAATAGATTGTGTTCCATATGGATATTGTATGATAGAGTGAATATTTAATCATGGAGTATATAAAATACAATATGGGTTAGGGTTTTTAAGGGCTATCGCCGTCTTTTTCACAATATATAAATGGTCGAACCAAGTATTAATCGAACAAAAGAGTGGAGAAAATCTCAGTCTTGGTATATAAATGGAAAACATAAGGAATGTGAAAAATATCAAATAAGTCTTATTGAAAAAAATAACTAAAACAAAGGTAAATAAAACAAATAAGCGAATCAATTTAAAAACAAGTAAGTTAGAGGATGTAAAGAAAATAATAAATATCCTTGAATGGACTGAAAACTTTGATGGTTATCAATTGAACAATGGAAAAATAATTTACTGCAACCTCAAAATGATATGCAACTCAGGAGGTGGACAGATGAGATCATTAAGAGAAGTATATCATTTCATAATGACACAAAAGGGGTATCTTGAAAAATACAAAGATTCAAACGTTTTATTTTTAAATAATTTAGATGGGGATTATTGTGCAAAGAAAATTAAACTATTGAAGGAATTTGAGAATGAAAAAATGTTTATAGGTTCAATGAGTAAGCTAAACAATATGCATTGGTTATTTGAAAAAGAGTGTCCCTCGGCTTACATGTTTAAGATATTTCTTCAGAATCACCTTTAACAAATCACATTACTACTTTGCTACTTGAACAAATCTATATCTTATCGCATTGGTTATTTGAAAAGAGTGCCCCAAGGTTAAAAGGGGAGACAAATAAATATACCTTGGGATAAAAAGGGGTTTACTTTTTAGGGAAAAAAAATATGAATCGCTGAAAATCCCCCATTCACTTACATGGGGAAAAGTGAGCCAGAATCAGTATATTCACCCTACTCCCCCACATGTCGAGGTTTTTCGGCCGTTGCTAGGCAACGGCGGAGTCCATAGCAACGGTTCTCATTTGCACACAACTCGGTCATGGTATGAACCTAGCAACCAAGTTTCATCGAAATCGCCATTGTATTAACGGAGCACTGGACCGAACAGACATACATACAGACAAGTCGGTCCGCGACATGGCTGCTTGCTCTGGATGGAAAGCTGGCCGACACGACTAGCCGATATTCAGGTACATGCTATCAATCAATTTAGCACAATAAATATGATTATCACAGCCCTCTAAGTTTGCGCCCAGAAACCCGCCTTGTGAAATTTCAGGCATGTTTCCAAAGAGACTCTTACAAATGGCAGCCCTGGTAATTCCATTTCTCTATTCACTAAAGATATTATTTTTTATATGATGCTGTAAGACATTCTCCTTGGGCACAAAAAAAACACGTACCTCGGTGGTCCAGTTTTGGAGCTATTGATTTTTTTGTACAGTCCACAATAAGTGTACGATGTATGATAAAGTATTTTAGCTGTTGCTAAGCAACGGAGGTGTGCATAGCAACCATTCATTTTTGTGTACATGCTCGCCACATTGTACACATTTCACCCAAGTTTCATCAAAATCAGACTCTTTCTCTTAGGGATATTCGCAATTAACCGTTTTTGAAATGTTCGACATGTACTCGCCAAAAACCTATCTCCTCCTACAAATATTTTTTGTTAGGACTGCAAATTGGCATGAAGGGAGCTCGATAGATTGCACACAGAACTCTAAGCTTCGATTGTTCCTTTTTTTTTATTTTTTTTTCGAATTTTTGACCACTTTAAAGGGTCGTTGCTTTGCCGTTGCTGGGGCCCGCGGTACCATATTCGAATGCACACGATTCCCAGAAATATTGGTTCTACCTACCAAATTTCATTGGAATTGTTTGAGTGGTTTAGCCCCTAGGCTTGACCAAATTTCGTGGACAGACAGACAGATGGAAATGTCCAGAATAAGGGTGCTCAAAGAGCAGCCAATCAGGGTAGAAAAAAAAAATCTCAAAAAAATTTTTTTTGTTTTCCGACTGCATCGACTACCCAACAGACAGACAAGCCGGTAGGCGAATATGGGTAGTCGACTACCAAATAGAACCTGACGCGATGGGCCCGTTCGATGGGGAATGACCTGAGGATGAAGCACAAGAAAATTCATGATTCGGGCTTCAAGGTTTAATGCTGCAGATTGTTTTTTCGTTAAAATACCCCCACATTTCGAGGTTTTTTGGCCGTTGCTCGGCAACAGTTCTTTCTCACAAATAACTAGGACAAGCCACTCGGCGACATGGCTGCTCGCTCCAGATGGAAAGCTGGCGGACGTGACCAGCCGATATTCATGTACATGCTATCAATCAATTTAGCACAATAAATATGATTATCACAGCCCTCTTAGTTTGCGCCCACAAACCCGCCTTATGAAATTTCAGGCATGTTTCCAAAGACACTCTAACAAATGGCAGCCCTGGTAATTCCATTTATCGATTCGCTAAAGATTTTATTTTTTTATATGATGCTGTAAGACATTCTCCTTAGGCACAAAAAAACAGGTCCCTCGGAGGTCCAGTTTCGGAGGTATTGATTTTTCTGTACAGTCCACAATAAGTGTACGATGTACGATAAAGTATTTTAGCTGTTGCTAAGCAACGGAAGTGTGCATAGCAACCATTCATTTTTGTGTACATGCTAGCCACATTGTACACATTTCACCGAAGTTTCATCAAAATCAGCCTCTTTCTCTTAGAGATATTCGCAATTAACCGTTTCTGAAATGTTCGACATGTACTCGCCCAAAACCTATCTCCTACTCCAAATATTTTTTGTTAGGACTGCAAATTGGCATGAAGGGCGCTCAATAGATTGCACACAGAACTCTAAGCTTCGATTTTTCGATTTTTTTGATTTTTTTTTTCGAATTTTTACCACTTTAAAGGGCCGTTGCTTTTCCGTTGCTGGGGCCCACGGTCCCATATTCAAAAGCACACGATTCCCAGAAATATTGGTCCTACCTACCAAATTTCATTGGAATCGGTTGAGGGGATTAGCCCCTAGGCTTGACCAAAGTTTCGCGGACAGACAGACAGATGGAAATGTCCAGAATAAGGGTGCTCTCAGAGCAGCCAATCAGGGTAGAAAAAAAAAATCTCAAAAAAATTTTTTTTGAGATTTTTTTTTCCGACTGCATCGACTACCCAACAGACAGACAAGCTGGTAGGCGAACATGGGTAGTGGACTACCAAATAGAACCTGACGCGATGGGCCCATTCGATGGGGAATGACCTGAGGATGAAGCACAAGAAAATTCATGATTCGGGCTTCAAGGTTTCATGCTGCAGATTGTTTTTTCTTTAAAATACCCCCACATTTAGAGGTTTTTCGGCCGTTGCTCGGCAACAGTTCTTTCTCACACATAACTAGGACAAGCCGGTAGGCGACATGGCTGCTCACTCCAGATGGAAAGCTGGCCGACGCGACCAGCCGATATTCATGTACATGCTATCAATCAATTTAGCACAATAACTATGATTATCACAGCCCTCTTAGTTTGCGCCCACAAACCCGCCTTATGAAATTTCAGGCATGTTTCCAAAGAGACTCTAACAAATGGCAGCCCTGGTAATTCCATATATCTATTCGCTAAAGATTTTATTGTTTTATATGATGCTGTAAGACATTCTCCTTGGGCACAAAAAAACAGGTCCCTCGGAGGTCCAGTTTCGGAGGTATTGATTTTTTTTGTACAGTCCACAATAAGTGTACGATGTACGATAAAGTATTTTAGCTGTTGCTAAGCAACGGAGCTGTGCATAGCAACCATTCATTTTTGTGTACATGCTAGCCACATTGTACACATTTCACCCAAGTTTCATCAAAATCAGACTCTTTCTCTTAGAGATATTCGCAATTGACCGTTTCTGAAATGTTCGACATGTACTCGCCCAAAACCTATCTCCTCCTCCAAATATTGTTTGTTCGGGCTGCAAATTGGCATGAAGGGAGCTCGATAGATTGCGCACAAAACTCTAATCTTCGATTTTTTTTGATTTTTTTCGATTTTTTCATCACTTTAAAGGGCCGTTGCTATGCCGTTGCTAGGGCCCGGGGTCCCGTATTCGAAAGCACACGATTCCCAGAAATATTGGTTCTACCTACCAAATTTCATTGGAATTGGTTGAGTGGTTTAGCCCCTAGGCTTGACCAAAGTTTCGTCGACAGATAGTCAGATGGAAATGTCCAGAATAAGGGTGCTCTAAGAGCAGCCAACGGACAAGCCGGTAGGCGGACATGGGTGGTTGCTATATAATTGCATACTAGTCATACATTTTTTGATGGATCGGGCTGAAAATTTTTGACAAAGAGATTGATTATACAGCGCATAAAAGCGCTGAAGCTGATTTTGATTTTCGAAAAAAAAATGTATGTATGTATGTATGTATGTATGTATGTATGTATGTATATATATATATATATATATATATATATATATATATATATATATATATATATATATATATATATATATATATATATATATATATATATATATATATATATATATATATATATATATACATACATATATATCCTGGTGTTGGCGCAGTGGTTAGGGCAGCGGCTTGGGATCCAAAAGGTCCTGAGTTCAAGCCCCGTTGGGCCACTCAATTAATACACCAGGGGGTTGACTCAGCCTGTCATCCTTCCGAGGTCGGTGAAATGAGTACCAGTATACTGGGCCGGTGTATACCCTGTTTAAAATAGGCGTACCATATCCCTGTGTCGTAAGAGGCGATCAGGGTTGCGTCAGGAAGGGCATCCGGCGTAAAACATGTGCCAAATCACTATGCGGATCATACGGATGATCCGCTGTGGCGAACCTTAACGGAAGCAGCCGAAAGAAGAAGAAGATATATACATATATATATATATATATATATATATATATATATATATATATATATATATATATATATATATATATATATATATATATACACACAAGCCGGTAGGTGACATGGGTGGTTGCTATATAATTGCATACTAGTCATACATTTTTTGATGGATTGGGCTGAAAATTTTTGACAAAGAGGTTGATTATAGTGTGCATAAAAGCGCTGAAGCTGATTTTGATTGTCGAAAAAAAAAATATGTAAAAATATTTTTCGGATTTTTTCAAAAATTTCAGTCCCGTTGCTAGGCAATGGTGGTGTCCATAGCAATGGTGCTCAAAAGCATACAACTAGATCCTGGTATGAAACTACCAGTCAAGTTTCATCCAAATTGGTTGACTCCTCTGGCATCCAGAGCTGTCCATTGCATACATACAGACAGACGGAAAACCTGAAAATAATGGTAGTCTTGTGACCACCCAATATATACAGTGTGTATATATATATATATATATATATATATATATATATATATATATATATATATATATATATATATATATATATATATATATATATATATACACACACACACACAATAAGAGAGAACGCCGAATTGCCGAATTTTGTTCCCGTTTCGCAACGTCAAATCAAATCCTATCCTACTGAAAATTGGTAGCTCTTTAAATTTCTGCCGGAAAGGTGGCTAGATGTACTGCTGTTATGAACTAACTATTATCTATTGTGAATTTTGGGGGTGAAAATGGGCAGGACACACCCAATGCTCTTAAGAAGGAAGTAAAACCGTTACAACTTTCATTGAATAAGAAAGTAAAACCGCCGACCACGTTCATTGAAAATTGTGATTATCGACGGAAAAATGTTTCTTTTATCGATGGAATGAGCAATGAGGTTTCCTCGCATTCATTCAGGTGAGTAATTTTTTTATTATCCTTTCCTGACGCACGTCATAACCATCCTCTATGCACCTTTATTTGTAGACAACAGAAAAAAGCTAAAACGAAAAAGCCAAAACTAAAAAAAGATTGCTATCGAGCCTGCTTTCCTTTAAGCCTTACCCTTAAAGCCAGCAAGCTACTGTTCAACAGTGCAAAACATTTAAACAGTGAAACAAAGATGCAGATTTGCATAACATTTGAACAGTGCAAAAAAGATGCAGGTTAGGTTTGCTCTTGATTTGAACAGTCAAAAGTGCAAAAAGACAGTGTTGTATTCGGTAGTTTTGCAGGTTTGCATTTGAAAAGTAGAATGAAAGATGCAGGTGGTTTACTTACCAGCATATTTTTCTGATCCAATCACTCTCGGCCTGTAATCAACTTAAAATTGTCTAATTGACTCATTTTTTCTTTATCCTATTATTTTTCTTTATTCTAATTTTTTCTTTATCCACTGACTCACAACTCAGTCATCAGTCACTACTGAGCAAAAATTGTGCAGCTACCCACCCTGTTTGGTGGAGTCTTCCTGCTCCAAATAAAGTAAAATAAAAGTAAAGTTTTTCACTTTCCCTTTTTGCTGACCATCAAGTGAGATTGTACCTGAAAATCAGTTTGTGAGCTTGCAAGATCTTACTACATTCCGGTAAGTCAATTTTATGTACTTGGAAACCCCACTTCAGTACTTGGAAGACCCACTGCAGTACCTTGCAATCCCACTTTGCAATCCCACTGCAGCACTTGAAAATTCAACTGCAGCACTTAGCAATTCAACTGCAACACTTGGTACTCCTGTTGCAGTACTTGGAATTCCCACTGCAGTATGTACTTGGAAATTCCACTGCATTACTTGGAAATTCCACTGCATTACTTGGTAATTCCACTGCAGCACTGGTAATTCTCCATCATTCAAGCCATACACGTGCATGAAAAGGCCATGCACCCAAAATAATCTGGGGAGCTATATATTCCAAGAACTAAAATCCGTTGATTGAAACGCACATTACTAATCACTTTTATATGTTTCCAGGTGGTAACATGCCGAGAACACCGAAACGAAGAAGAATTTCCAGGCGATTACCAGAAGTCCGTGCACAAAGGAACGCAAGACGACAGCTGCAGTTGCCAGCGGTCCCACAAAGGAACGCAAGACAGCTGCAGTTGCCAGCGGTCCCACGAGCCTACACGAATGATGAAAATATGTTCTTCCTTGAAACAGATATTGGAGAAATGGAAATAGCATGTAACTATTGTGAGGCAAAAAAAAATTTGCTGGCGAGCCACCAGGATTTTGCTGTGCAAGTGGAAAAATCCAATTGGATTTATTCCCAATGCCACCTCAATATCTGCTGTCACTGCTCAATGGAACAAATAATGATTCCGACCATTTCCTTCAGAACGTACATCTTTATAATAGCGCATTTCAAATGACGACCTTTGGCTGCACTGGACGACAGATTCAGGATGGGATCCCAATTTTACTGTCCAAGATCAAGTGTGTCACAAAATTGGAAGTCTCCATCCGCAAGGCAATACACCTCGACAATTTCTGCAAATTTATTTCATTGACAGCAGACGAGCCGAACATGAAGCATGTTTGGCCATCGGTACTGGTATGAAACCACACATCGTAACGAAGCTCGCAGAGTTATTGCATGAGAACAACAAATACGTCAGAAACCTGAAAATGGCTGTTGAAAGCATGAACCAAGACGGAAGAGAAGATCTTAGAGTTGTAATCCATGAAAACAAGCAGCCGACCACGCAACATCCTCACTGTTAAAACGCACCATCCAGTGATGAAGTAGGCATACTAGTGCCGAACGAACCAACTGTGACTAGAGATATTGTGTTACACCAGCGCGATGGAGCATTACAGCATATATCACAATTATACCGTGCGTACAACACTCTGCAGTACCCAATCCTGATTCCTTATGTCACAGACGGATGGAGCGTATATTTGCAGTCAGCCGCTGCACGCAAAATAACGCAAATGCAGTTTTACACATACCATATCATGTGTTGACAGACTAATCATTTGTTACTGTGCCGCAGAGTGTTCCAGCAATTTTAGTTGACATGTACTGTAAGATAGAAACAGAACGATTACATTTTCTCAGACGGGAACAGAAAGAGCGAAGAGCGGACAGCTACCAAAACTTCAGAGACACTATATTTAATAACGACTGTGATCCGTGGAACGTGGGGCAAAAGATCGTGCTACCATCTACATTCACGGGCGGTCCGCGCTATATGCACGAGCGCACCCAAGATGCCATCGCATACGCGCGGAAGTGTGGCAGAGCAGATCTGTTCATAACCTCTACTACTAATCCAAAATGGTCAGAAATTACAGAAAATCTTCTACCGAAACAAACAGCATCAGACCAGCCAGATATCGTCTGTCGTGTTTTTCATTTGAAATTGAAGAAACTGATGGATCTGTTGAAGAATGGCGCTTTTGGTGACTTGCTGGCATGGCTGTATTCTATCGAATTCCAGAAAAGAAGGCTCCCTCATGTGCATATACTACTCTGGCTGTCCCCAGGAAGCAAATTCAGACCCGACGATATTGATCAAGTCATATCTGCGGAAATACCATGTCCGGATTCAGAACTTCAACTGCACGAACTGGTGAAATGCAACATGATCCATGGACCATGCGGTCCTTTCAACAGAAACAGTCCATGTATGAACGACGGATCCTGCTCAAAAATGTTCCCGAAGGATTTTATGGAAGCGACTGAACAAGGGCAAGATAGCTATCCCAAGTACCATAGGCGCACCCCAGAGGATGGAGGGAATGTAATCACAATCACCAAGATTGTAAATGGACACCGTATCGAGCATCTTAGAGACAATCGGTGGGTTGTACCTCACAACCCTTGGCTTTTAAAACAAATGAAGTGCCACACGAACGTTGAAATTTGTACTTCAGTCAAAAGTGTGAAATATGTGCTGAAATATGTAAACAAGGGAAGTGACCAAGCGATCTTCACTATTGAAGGTGGACAAAATAATGATGAAATACAACAATATCAAGAAGCCAGGTTCGTGGGTGCCATGGAAGCTGCTCACCGAATCTTGGGCTTCCCGATGCATAATGTCTTGTGAGAGGCAACTATTGGACACATAATGCGTTGTGAGAGGCAACTATTGGACACATAATGCCTTGTGAGAGGCAAATTGCATAATGCCCGCAAAGTCTTTGGAAATTAATCATTGTCCTGTTGATTTTTTGTGAACCAAGTAACCCACTCGCACTCTGGAATGATCATAAAGCTGCATTAGCAGAGGATTTTTTTCCATCGACACAACGTTCATGCTGACGACGACCTCGCAACGGAAATGTACAATCTTTGCTTGATGGAAATAGAAGACCACATCATCGCACAAGGAGGTCAAACTCTGGATAACTACAACCTTCCTGTCTTTGACTGTACAACGGCCGCAAACCACGCACAGGTGTACGTTTGGTTCGCGAATTTCGACGTATGTGAACAAAACCAGTACATCAACAACCATCAATTGTGATACATGGCTTAATCAGTCATAGGAAGATAATTCAGAATTAATTAGTAATTTTGTGAAGATGATTCTGTGTAGTCTTCCCTTAGCAGAATGTGGTGTAGGTTAGTTAACAGCTTCGCTGTTCACATTTCCATTTCTGTTTGCACAGAAAGTGTATAAGATGAGAATGTTATCCGTCTTTTAATGACGAAGTGCCTAATTACTGTCAGAGTATGATGGCGGTAATCCATGAATGTTAAGTAAGCAGGTGGTTGTATCTGTACGCGCAGTTTCAAATCTCTAGGTCAGTCGATGTGGAAGATGAAGCCTTCTCAATATCGAGATAATTAGTGATAATAAAAAGATTTGATCGTGCTCAGGCTAAAGTAACGATTTGCATTGTTTATATTTTCCACATTGGCCACCCCAGGACCACGATATTTCCAAAAGAGGAAGACAGTAGAAAGTTCTGTGGTCTTCAGTCATTTCAGACATCTCGGTCGGTATTGGAGGGAGATACAGGCTCGTAAAAATGAAGGAATTCCTCAAAAATCGCTTTTTTTCTGAATGATGCACCTTGTTGCAGTTTTCATTATCTTGACAATAAAGTGTTTACATGGTCGATACTTCTGATTTGTGAGCTATGTTGTTGTGTCTGACGCCCCCGTAGAGTTGAGGCTTGGGAGATGTAAATTCGCCGAGATATACGATCGGCAAAAAGGGGAAAAGCCAAAATGTCACTTTTCGCACCCTGGCGACCAACTTCGACAGCTCACTGTGCCTTATTGGGCTAAAATCTCGTGGAGAACTTTTGTCCTAATGTCTACCATACACGTGTCTACAAGCAGCCCAGAGTTCACCTCGCACCCCTTCCTCGGAACGAAAAGTGTTTTTAGGGCCTTTTCATAGGAAATGCCCACGGCCGAAGAGAGTCGGATAGATCATTGATGAAAATCAGAAAAAGAACAGTGCCCAGAACGCCACCCTGAGGAACTCCAGCCTGGACAGGAAGAGGGGATGAAAGAACTCCATTGAGGGCCACACGTTGGCTGCGACAGGAGAGGAAGTCTGTGAGCCATGAGTGGAGATGGCCTTGAATACCAAAGGAAGAGAGTTTGGTGAGCAGGGCAGGGTGCCAGACCGTGTCAAAAGCACGTGATATGTCCAGGGATATGGCTCTGATTTCATGTCCGGCATTGAGGACCTCCATCCATTGTTGGGATAGCTGCAGCAGCATAGCCAGGGTCGAGTGACCTGGTCTGAAACCAAATTGATGATCGGAAATTAAGCCATTGGAGAAGAGGTAGGATTTAATGTCTGAGGCGATGATGGATTCTATAACCTTGCTGATGATTGGGAGAAGGCTGATTGGTCTGTAGTTGCAGGGATCTGTTTTTGCACCTTTTTTATGCAGGGTGGTAATGTTTGCTGATTTCCAAGCAGATGGCAGATGACCTTGAGCAAATGAGAGGGTGAGCAACAGCAGCAGAGCAGGTTTGTCGGACACGTGGGCTGATGCCGTCTGGACCTGTTGCAGAATCTGAGTCGAGGTTTGACAACAAACTCGCCACCTTGTCAGGAGAAAAGGACACAGAGTCCAGGAGCAGCAAGGTGCGACTGGGTAAGGTGGGTCCAGAAAGCGATGGGTTTCAGACATAAGACGAAGAAGCAAACATGGAGTTTTGGCATTCAGCCTTTCACATGCGGTATCAGCAGTGCGGACATTTGAGTTAAGGGAGGGGATGGAGGGCGAACATACACCAGAAGCAGATTTGATTAAATGCCACCAGAATTTGGAGTAGGAGAGAGGTTTGAAAGTTCAGACTTGAGCTTCGAAAGATGATGTTTTCTGGCTCTCCTGAGGGTCGATACACACTTGTTCCGAGCTTTATGGAAGGAACTGAGAGGCAAAGGAAAGTTGTTTCAGGACAACTGCCTCACCACAAACTTCAGTGTTCCATGGGCGGGAGGAAGGGTAGGACAACTGAAGACGACAGGGGATAAATCTGTTCATGAGGGAAAGCAAGTTTCTTTGAAAGAATTTCCAGGATGAGTTGATGTTGGAGAAAGTAGCGATAGGAGATCAGTCTATGAGTTTGATGGCTGCTTGGAGACCCTGCCAGTCAGCTTAAGTGAATTGCCAGACTTGATGGCGGTGAGGTGGTTCTCTGATAACAGCCAGAGAGATGTCCACTTTGACAAGGATGGGGTCAGAAGAACCGCTTGGAGCGGAGGAGGAGCGGAGGAAGAGCGGCAGATATTTTCAGGGAAATTTGTCAAAATCACATCCAGAAGAGCTAGAGTACCATTGGTTGAGATCCGGGTCGGAAAATTGACCGATTGAGTCAGTCCCAATGAGTCGCAGAAAGCTTTTGCTGAAGTGCCATGACAGGTGAGAGAGGTACCCACACCGAGCCAACTGGCCTGATGACAATTGAAGTCACCACATATGAGGAAGAGAGAGTTCGGATGAAAGGATACAAGTTGGTCCATGTTTTCGAATAGTGAGGTGGAGATGGAGGCATCACTGTTTGGTGGACGGTACAGTACACATATAAACATGAGGTGGGTGTTGAGGGGAAGCCGTAGCCAGAAGTATTCCTGGGTGTGTTGGGGGAGTGAGGGCAGTGCATGGAGAGTGAGGAATGGATTCTTTGATGAAGAGAGCAACTCCTCCCCCAGGACGAGGCTCAGGCCTTTGCCTGTTGTCTAGTGTGGGTTTTAAATGCTCCCACCTAGTTTTATGTAGAACCCAGCACTTAAAAATGAAAATGTTGTTGTTTGGGTGCATTTTATCTCCCTTCCCCTGACCTTGTCGTCCCTCCCCCTCTCCCATACTTACTTCCCCCCAAACCCCCTCTCTCTCCACCCTTCATGGACATCTACAGGAGGTCTCCACATGTTGTATTGTTGCGGGGCCGGGTATCGGCCGTGAGCACGACCGCTAGATGGAGCTGCAAGTTGGTCCGACCGATCGCCCGGAATGTATAGGTCGTCGCCCCGGATAAGTTCGGAGCCGACGGGTCCTCTATCGGACCGAGGTTCGCCAATATATAGACCACGTGGGGTAGGGTCGATTGCCAATTTCAATTTACCTAAATACCCACGTGGTCCAACTACCAGGGAAATTCACCCTCGACGGAACTCGTACGAAAACGAGCCGCTTCGCGCGCTCGTTCCGTGTGCGATTCCGAGTGGTTTAATTGTCAAGAACCGTCGGTCCAAATGTCCCCTTCGTGTCGTAACAGCTTTTACTTATTCTCAATCACGCGTCATGTCGAACCAATGAAAGAAACACAAAACGAGCTGATACATTTAACAATCGGGGTATTTGTTCAACAATAATGGGGGGGGGGGGGAATTAGGGGAGCACGCAAGAGGCAGGGTTAAACCGAATATCAAGCAAGGCAAATAATATACAGGCGAAAATATAATATACAATTCACTACTTCGAGGACGGGCTCACGGACACATAAACATACACACACACACACACACCCCCACACACACACACACACACACACACACACACACACACACACACACACACACACACACACACACACACACACACACACACACACACACACACACACACACACACACACACACACACACACACACACCCAAAAGAAATGGTGGCTGACGCCTTTATTTCGGTCTTCAGCTCGGAGGATAGTGGAGCCGAGGGGCAGGGTCTACCTTGGACCTGTCCTCCTCTTGAGGTCTTCAGGATGACTCGGTTCGGTGCCCGTCCCGGCAACCAAAACGTCGACTCCGTTCTCTCTGGTGACGACACGCGACCCTTCCGACTCCGGCGGCGGATGGTCCCTCTCAAGCTCAATCCTCAGGAGGAGGAGGAGGAGGAGGAAGCAGACGTTCCAGACGGCAGTGGCAAGACCATTCCAGGCCTCCGGAGACGAGCGCTCCCGCAACACGAGCGCTCCAACGCGATGAGCAACACGAGCCCTCTCTCCTTACGCTTCTCCTCGCTCCTTTCGCTTCTCCTTGCCGGCTGGCTGGCCCGCTGCTTACTGCTTGCTCGCTGCCCGCTGCTGGCTCGCTTTTATGGGCTCCGGCGTGCTCAACTCTCCCCCTCCCCAGCGCGCGGGGAAATTCTCGGGGCGGGGGATGATCGTCCTCAGCTTGCAGCATCCTTCTAACCATCATTCTTGTTTACGCTGCAGGAATCTCGGGGCGGGAGGGTCGTTGTTCTTCTCTGCAGAATCCCGATAAAACTAACTATTAAAATAAATCACAGCGCATTTACATTGATTCACCTACAAGACAAGGGAAGGAAGCTGTCTATAAAACACAGACTTACTGATATAACCGAGCTATAGGAACCTGGATGTTGTGTGTGATCGGTTTCCAAATTCGTAACAGTATTGACATGGTGTTTTAACGTACCCCATTTTGTTTAATCCTGCAGTACCCTCCCTCTCCCCATTTTTACACAAGTCCCACAACCAAACGTAAGTCGAGATCACCTCACCCCCTTTCCCCCTCAGCTGTCTAAGCTAAGCATCCCTTTGAAACGCAACTCCAGAACCCCCTCCCCTCACGATTACCTCCCCTTAACCCCACCCCCCATCCAACTTACCCCTCCATCCCTCCTCTCTTGCCTATCCTCCTCACTCCCACCCCTCCTTCCAGAGTGTATAGCGACCTTTGATGAGGTGTCTCTCTCTCCACATCCCCCCCTTCCTCACTCCTTTCCTTGCTCCGTTCTTCCTCACCCCTCGATGCTCCCCCCTCCTCACTCCCCAACCCCTTCTCGTTTCCCCCTCCCTCTTTCTCCCCCCCCACCCTCAATATTCCCATGGCTTCAGTGACAGGTTGTAGTTGCGAGTGGACAGTAATTATTGAATTGTTTTTTTCATGCAGCCTTGTACCTTCTCCATTTAGTTCTTGTAACATTGTCTTTCTTCACCCCTTTCACCCAACTAACCCTCCATCCGAGACCTCACCAACCCCCTTTTGTTTCCTGTCCCAGCGGACGAGGATGCTGACGTTTGGTGGTTTTCTCCAAGTGGGAAACCAGTGGGATCGCAGTACTGTGTCGAGGCCTCTTCCCAGGAGAAAGAGGCGATGCTCGTGATACACGAGGCAAAATTAAAAGATGCCGGCATCTACAGGTGTGTGGCGAAGACAGCAAATGGCTCCACTGCTGAAGCTTCGATTCACGTGGAACTTCACTGTGAGTATCTCACCTTTCTGAAATTCTCAGGTCTCACTTGTATCGCACCTGGCACCAACGTTTTACCCCGATACACCTCGACGCCACCTCGCTCACACACTCCAACCTCACACATCAAACAGTTGAGGCCTGCACTATTCCAGGAAAGAAAAGAATATATATATATATATATATATATATATATATATATATATATATATATATATATATATATATATATATATATATATATATGTATGTGTATATATAAACGAGCAAATACAACCCATTATTTTGCTGATGGGAACATAAAGGGGGGGGGGAGAGAAAGAGAGTGGTGTGGGAGAGTGAGGAGGTGGAGGCGGAAGAGAGGACCGAGGAGGGGTGGGAGAGTGAGGAGGGGTGGGAGAGTGAGGAGGGTCTGGGGGAGCGAGGAGGGAGGGAGAGAGACAAGGTGGGGGCAGGAGTTAAAGGAAGGCAGCGAGAATGGAGCGTTAATTATGATTTCATACCGTCTCATCAAAATGATTCTCCATTGAATGACAGTGAAGATGGAAACAAAATAATGTTTGAAATCCATTTTGTACCGGTCATACTATAAATACCACCCAGAGACAAACACCACACAGACATTTCCAGAGACAAACACCGCCCGGAGACAAATACCGCCCGGACATGCCCAGAGACAAACAAACACCTCTTGGACACCTCCAGAGACAAACAACATTGTATAATCAACATTGTGTAAATGTTGATTCAAGTGATTTGAATCATGTTATGGGTTTGCTTTGTTGATTTAATCATGCCAAAAAAACAATTGAAGGCATGTTTTCTGAAATTGTCGTTCCTGCGGAGAACAAATCTGAATGAGTGAATGTCATCTCGATGATAATTATCAACTTGGCGTTATCAAGGTTACAACTCTGTGTGTGTCTGGTGTACCATTCCGATGTATTAAACATTGGATGGATAGGGTGGCTGTAGGAGAGGAGGAACACATTAAAAAGAGGACCGTGTGTCCTGAAGCTCACCTGGATCAGGAGCAACAATCACTCAAACCCAACACAGACCCCTTAGTTAGACCCTGATTGTTTTTTTTAATTCCATGAACAAATTTCAGTCCATCGATAATGGCAAAAGCGTTTACGGACTCACTCACTCACTTACCTACGGACGCTGCGCGATCGCATCATCTCACCACACTGAAGTCCAGGTGAGCTAAAAATGTATTTATCATCTCATGTGGAAATAAATTGACAAATACATGCCGTTCCTCCTATTTCCTGATTTTTTTCATGTTAAAAATGCCTCCAAAATTCCTATTTTTCCAATTTTTATCTCAACAAATTTGATTGGGACCCCTGCACCTGAGGGTGCTGTAGGAGGAGTTTTGAGAGGATATTGACAGTGGTTAAGGTTGGCTGAGTGTAGTGCAGGCATTCGTGAGAGAGTGGTGAGTGTCTGCGGTTGTGAGGGTGAGGGTGAGGTGGAGATCGGTCAGACTGATGCCAGAGAGATGGGTGGTGATGAAACGACTAAACATGTGGACTCTTCATTCTGGGATGTTGGTACCGCGGAGAGGTACGCACACTCGGCTCAAAGCCGTTGATTTTGGGTTCGAATCCTGACCCACATTTAAACTGCCATCCCAGTGTCACACAGTCAGGATGATTCGTCAATGTGTGTATGCCACCATCCCTCGGATGGACCTTAAACTGAGAGTCCCATCTGCGGACATTAGTTGGTGGACATTAAAATTATTCACAAAAAGTAGGCGTGCTATCGCTGGCAACATGGCAAATTCCAAATTTCTTCCCTGAGTTCCTGTGTCGGAGTGGGGACCAATCCAGGATTGTAGCCCAAGCCAAGAAACTGCTTGTGCAGCACCGACGTTCCGAATAGAGCATGGCGCATGATTTTCAAAAATCAAAACAACATTTCAAAAGGTTGCGGACAGATTCGGACAAAACTTGGTGGATGAGTTGGGCAGGTGACAAGAACAAGTCGATTCGATTTTGGTTCAGATCCGGATGCAGATCCGGCCTATCAGTGGGATACAAAACGTTCAGTCTGGCACAAGTATGCGCTCCACCCGAGTGCCGTTCTGGTTTGTACTGAGTCGAGGCTCATGGAAGAGCGAGAACACTTAACATCAGAATCCAAGACAACAAAAGGAACAGTGGAGGGAGGAGGGAAACACCCAACAGCAGAGTTAAAGGCCGAGATAGAGGGAGACTTAGACAAACAATTGGTGTGGGGAAGACTGTGGTATTGTGGTTGTTCCAGAAGTAAACTCTCAGGAAGGAAAAATTGGAAATTTGGAAGGAGGTGGGTTTGGGAGTATGTGTGGGGGAAGAGGGGTGAGGGGGCAGGGATAATATGGCGAGAGAAGCCATGGTTTTTGAGGGGGGATGATCTGAGATGGTGGTGAACTCCTTTCTCGAAGATCTGGAGGGAAGAATGATGTTGAAGAGGATGTGAAAGTTGATTCCACAGGCGGGAACAAATGAGTGGAAACGAGCAGAGATCCTGGATTTATGTCGTGTCATCAGAAGGTGGTTGATGGTGGACCGTGTGTGCCCAGCAGAAACCTGGGGGGGGGGGGCGGCAAAGTACGGAAGGGAGCAGAGGGTGAAATACCAGAAAGGAGGCAGTGGAAGACAGAGAGACAACCGACCTGTCTGTGATGCTGAAGTGACAGACCCATCGACTCGACTTCATCGCGGGAGATTCCAATGATCTTGAAGGCCTAGGTTTCCACGGCGTCAAGCTTTGCAAGGTGTGAGGCAGGGACGCCAGCCAGGAGCAGTATTCCATCAAGCTGAAGATGAAGGCCTTGTGTGTGAATCAGTGTTCAGGTGTGCCAAGGAAGGACTTTTCTTGATGAAGTCGGCGGCTGGCTTTTGAGGCCAATTTTGAAAAGTGGTTTGTCCAAGAAAGATCATGGCTGGCAATGAGACCCTGGAATTGGAATGGCTGCACTTCCTCAAGAGGATTGTTAAGAAGGCAGAGAAGAGGGTTTGTCAGATGGTCCTTTGGGAGAGGGACAGCAAGAGTGTGAGATTTGTCAGGATTGAAAGACATATTCCAAGTGTTTGACCATGTTGTGATTTTTTTTTCAAGTCTGAAGAGAGGGAGGAGGTTCCAGCCTTCCTTTCTGAAGGATGAGAGATGTCACGGTAGAGTGTGGAGTGATCAACAAATAGATAAAGAGGATACTGTTGTCTAGAAAGTCAGAGAGATCATTGATGAAGATCAGGAATCAGACAGGGCCCAGAACACTGCCTTAGGGTTCTCCAGCCTGACAGGGAAAGGAGGTGAAAGGATTCCCTTGAGAGACACATGTTGACTTCGAGAGTAGAGGAAGTCATTTATCCATGTATGGAGTTGGCCTTGCATGCTTTCGACAGCTTTATCATGAAACGAACTCCTCCATATTAATATTGTTGCGGGCCTGGGGGTTGGGTGAGAAGACCACTGGGTGGGGAAAACTATCTCGGTTCCCACCAGACTCCCCGGAATTGTAGGCCGTCGCACACGGATAATTCCATCACGCGGCGGGTCGCTTAACTGACCGTGGACGCCAATAACTCGGTCCTCCCGTCTATGGGTTTATGGGTTACCTCATTAATCACGTGATTTAATTACCGGGGAACACGCCCTCGGTACGCCTTGTCCGAACCGGATCACTCCACCGGATCGGATCACTATTCCGGAACGGATGCAGCCGAGCGACACTGCCAAGGACGTACCGGCTAAAAGGAATGGATCGTTGGGAACAAAGTCCCGGCTAAGCTCGGATTCGGACCATGCTGGATCAATGAAAGACCCTGCCATTCTTCGGATGTGTCGGAAATTGAGGTTGAAAAGGAACAAGCCGCTTCTACTCCGCACACTCGTATCCCGTCAAACATGGCGTGGAGTCGTCTTTATCGGCCTCCGTACGCATTTCGTGCAGCGTGGGCATCGTGCTGGCTGTTTCCTGTGTTGTGAAAAACACCATTCGTGCATCCTCTCAAGAGGTATTCATTCACATGCCTTTTTAATGCAACCGGCAATCTTTCCCAGATCATCGGAAGCTCGAGTCGATAATCCCGCACCGCCAAGTGCACCACATGACTCGCTGCACACGCTGGATTGAGGCTCGCCCGGGAACGAGGATCTCTGTGCAGCAGTTCCCTTACTGTGGCGCCGCACGCACTGGCCTCCATGAGGCCCTACCTCACAGCGAAGGCGCACGTGGCTGATTTACCTCAGGAATAATCAGACGAAAAGAAGAGTCGGGACGAAATGTAGGAGAAAATAATTTAAGCAACCCCAGCAATAAGATCATCACAACACACTCCCTTGTTGTCCCGCTAAACAAAAGGAAAGGGACTATCTACACGTATAATAATGGTATAACTGTCTTGGGACACCAATGTGTTGTATGCTTGCGGTTCCGAAAACCGCAACAATATCATTGAGGAGTCTTTCTGTCTCTGTGTCTCTGTGTCTCTGTGTCTGTCTGTCTGTCTGTCTGTCTGTCTGTCTGTCTGTCTGTCTGTCTGTCTGTCTGTCTGTCTCTCTCTCTCTCTCTCTCTCTCTCTCTCTCTCTCTCTCTCTCTATCTCTCTCTCTCTCTCTCTCTCTCTCTCTCTCTCTCTCTCTCTCTCTCTCTCTCTCTCTCTCTCTCTCTCTCTCTCCCTCTCTCTCTCTCTCTCTCTCTCTCTCTCTCTCTCTCTCTCTCTCTCTATCTCTGTCCACCCCACCTCTCCCTCTTTCTCCATTCCATTCCTGTCTGTGCCATATTAGAAAGTTCATACTGACTTGCACTCATCATATTAACATTGACTGGAGTTCTTTTCCTGGCAGTACTTCCCACAATTCATGCTGTGAGGCCCTTGGTGAATGTGACGGCCGGTCTTGGTGAGACCACAAATCTTTCCTGTGTGGCTGATGGTTTTCCTGATCCGCTTGTCATGTGGTACCGGTTAGTTGCTTTGTGGGGACAGTGGTGGTTTATTTGTGAGTACACTGGATGGGCATCTCAGAGGTTGTGGGTTGAAGTCCAGCTGAAGGCAGTAGTTTGAACTATTTGCATTTTAAGCTTCAGGAAGTCGGGTATTTTGTGTACGTGGTCGAGGCTCATGGAAAGAAGCTTAAGAAGGATGGGATAGAACAAAATGGAAAGGGGGTAACACCAACAGCAGGGTAGAGTGAGAGTGAGATCAAGGGGGAAGGAGAAGGGCACATGGTGGTGAACAATCTGCAGACAATCTGAATGAAACACAGGAAGAAGAGGAAGGTGAAGGTGTGGCTGAAACAGAAGAGGAACAAACCAACCGACAACTACCAAACAAAAAGAGGTGAAGGAGAGGGTGGAAAATCACAATAACCTGGAAAAGGGGAGTGCTTGGGAATGGGGTAATTTGGGGTATAATATATCATGAGCATGCATGGAAGATTACCTGAAGTAGTGATGAACAGATGTCTTGAAGTCCTGGAGGGAAGAAAGGGACTGAACAGACATGGGAAGTTGGTTCCACAGGCGAGAGAAAAGAGGAACAAATGAGAGGAGGTGAGCAGTGAGCCTGGATTTGGGAGGTTTAGCAAGAAGATGGTTACTGGCAGACTGCATGTTCCCTGCAGAAACCTGGGAGTGGCAGTGCCTAATGAAGGCACAGAGTGCAAGACCAAAAAGGAGGCTGTTGAATACAGAGAGTGAAATACAGAGAATACCTGATGTGAAAGTAGCAGGCCCTGACACTCAGCGTTTTCACGGTAGATCCCAAATTATTTCGGGCCTTGCTTTCAACAGCATGACGAAGCCAGCCCAAAGCAGAGAGCAGTACTACATCAAGCTGCGAATGAAGGCCTTGTAGGTTGTCATATTTCAGATTTGCCAAGGAAAGACCTTGCATGATGGAGGATGCCCAGTTGGTGGATGGCTTTGGAGGCCATATTGTAAATATGGTCTGCTCAAGAAAGATCATAGCTGATGGTGATTCCCATCAGAGTGACTGATTTAACCTCTTCAAGTGGTTTGCTTCGGAAGTTGAGGGCAGGGTTTGCCAGACGGTCCTTTCAGAGAGACAGTTTGAGTGTGCGAGATTTGTCGGGGTTGGGAGACATATTGCAGGTGTTGGACCAGCTTATGATTCTATCAAGGTCTGCAGAAAGGGAAATGCTGCTGCCTGCCTGTCTGTATGATGATAAATGATGCGGCAGAGGGTGGAATCAACAGCAAAGATATCGGCAGGATTTTCCAGGAAATCGGAAAGATCATCAATGAATGAGGAATGTGACGAGGCCCAAGACACTCCTTTCAGTCATGACAGGGAGAGGAAATAAGACTATCCCGTTAAGAGCTACATGCTGAATATGGGAACAGAGGAAGTCAGTGATCCATGAGAGGAGTGGCCTTGGATGCCCTCAGCAGAGTTTAGAGATCAAGCCGGGATGCCAGGCTGTATCATGTGTTCGAGATATGTCCAGAGAGACGGCCCTGATCTCATGTTTGAGATTGAGGGCCTCTATTCTTTGTTGGGAGAGTAGAATCAGCATATCCAAGGTGGAGTGACCTGGTCTGAAACCGATTTGATGATATGAGATCAGACCTTTGGAGAAAAGGAAGGATCTGATGTCAATTGCAATGAAAAGTTCCATGACCTTGCTTCAGGCCCAGTCACACATTGACGTTTTAGCCAGCTTATGCCGATTTTTGAAAAATTTGTCTAAAACGCTGGCACATGTCGAATACGTAATGGGTAAGTTTTGGAAGCATTGAGAGCATGCTGAAAAACACTGCCATACGTCGTAGTACGCTGGCTTTCATCGTTGTACTTTGCAGTTGTCCTCAAATTTTCCATGCTTGAAATTTTACGACTTGTGCCAGCGTATGACTCACAAGTTCCGCTACGCTGGCCATAAGTTGTAGGCACGTTACGCGATCGTTGACACACGTCGACACACGTTACTTGTAAGTTAATCATAAGTCGAAACACGTCGAGGTAATGTTTAGCGTACCCGAAACTTATTTCTAACCTATGAGTAATGTGTTGTAGGCACGTTACGCGATCGTTGACACACGTCCACACACGTTACTTGTAAGTTACTCATAAGTCGAAACACGTCAAGGTAATGGTTGGCGTCAGTGTTCCAGACTCCCTGTTTTTTTTTTGTTTGTTTGTTTTTTTTCTTCTTCGGTATGACAGTGATGTTGACACTTCGATTTCTAGTGCGGTTATGATTTAAATCGTTGAGCGGCAGCCTATCAATTATATTATATTATAACTGCACTAGAAATCGAAGTGTCAACATCACCGTCATACCGAAAAAAAAAAAACCAAAAAAAAAAAAAAAAAGGGGGAGTCTGGAACACTGACGCGAACCTGACCATTACCTCGACGTGTTTCGACTTATGAGTAACTTACAAGTCACTTTTGTCAACGTGTGCCAACGATCGCATATCGTGCGTACAACTTATTCCCATCGCATGCGGAACATGTGAGGCATACGGCAAGTACGTCGTAAAATGTTTAACACGTTTAAAATTTCAAGACGTAGTCCACTTACTACGACGTATGATAGCGTACTTTAGCGTTCTATTCACGTATACCAAACTTACCCATACCGTATTCGAAGTGCGCCAGCGTTTTAGACGCATTTTTCAGAGGTCGGCATACGCTGGCAAGGTCGCCAAGGTGTGACTGCGATGTTGACACTTCCATTTCTCCGGCGGTTATGATTTGAATCGTTGTGCGGCAGCCTTTTAATGAGCTACACCACGTGATCGTCGGCGATACGTGCAGCGCGCTATGCATAAGTTAGACTATCGTTGGGCATAGGTTGTGAAGGCCGACAACAGGTTCAGCATTCGTTGGTATAAGTTATCTATAAGACAACGAAACGTTCTGCGTCCGTTACTAATATGTTATGCATACGACCAACTCGTTATGAATACGTCCGAATCTTTAAAAAAAAAAACATCAAAAGTTCAGCGTAAGCCAGCGTTTTTCATACATTTTGATACGTTGCCATTGCTGGCTAAAACGTCAAGGTGTGACTGGGCCTTTATATTGGAAGCAAGCAAATAGGCCTGCAGTTACAGTGTCTAGAGAACGTCTACACCCTCCTTAAAAATTTCACCTTTTGTTGCCTTTTAGGTCAGGTCAGATCAGGTCAAGTATGGTAGCATGCGCCAGAGCAGTGTGTCGCTGCGTCCACTTTTCGCCGGTACTCCAGGGGCCTCCGTCTGGTCATCCCCCAGGCAGTTGCCTGGCCCATCCTCATCTCCTTGAGATGCCGATCAACCACGAGGCACGTGGTTGGCCCATTGGCCTACTCCACCCAGGAGACTCCCACGCTGAGAGAATCTGGTGAGCAGGATCAGCGTCAGGAAAACGAGCCACATGTCCATACAGCCGCAGCTGATGCTCACGGACTATGCAGGTAACAAATCTCATTTGAGTCTCTCTCAGCAACAGCTCGTTGGACACAAAGTCTGACCAGCGACAGCCAAGGATTCTCCGAAGAGACCTGGAACCAAAATAATTAAGTCTCCATCTCAGATCCTTGGTCAGATTCCAAGTCTCACATCCATAGAGCAAGACTGGAAGCACCAAGGACCTGAAGACTTGGACTTTCGTCCTCCCACACAGGTACCGACAGCGCCACACCCTGTTATCCAGTGAATCCAGGACTCCCCAGGCCCAACCCAGACGTCTATTGACCTCTGACTCACAGCCAGCAGAGACATGAATATCACTGCCAAGGTAAGTGAATCTCTCCACGACCTCAACATCCTCACCACAAACAGGTTCAGACAGGACAGCAGCATCCAAAATGTCATTGAAAGCCTGGATCTGAGTTTTGACCCAGGAAACCCGTAATCCCAGCGGCTCCGACTCCTTATTCAGCACCTCGAGGGCCCCCAAAAGGATATCTCCAGTAACAACTGGAAATAAATCAGAGATGGTATCACCATATCACACCACTCTCAGTACCAGAGTAGAGTTCAGACATCAGATCGATCAATTTTGGTGGCACCCCACGAAGACCAAGAATCCTCCCGAGGGCATCTTGATTCACTGCATCAAACAATTTACAGAGATCAACATAGGCTGCAAGCAGCTCCTGCCAAAACTCTCGTCTGCGTTCGGTGAGGACCCGAAGAGCAAGGATACGGTCAATCGTTGACCTCTTTGGTGTAAAGCCTGACTGCTCTGGATGCTGGTGCTCAAGCAGATGCTGGTGAACCCTATCAATAATTATCCGAGCAAAGGCCTTGCCCGGCACTGAGAGCAGCCTCACCCCTCGGTAGTTGTTGCAGTCTTGGCGATCACCCTTCCCTTTCCAGAGAGGGACAACAAGGCCCCTCTTCCAGTCAGTTGGGATGATGCCTGTGTTCCAAACAGAGCACAGAACTGCATGCAATGGCACGAGTGAAGCAATTCCACCAGCCTTGAGAGGTTCAGCATGGATGCCACAGATCCCTGGAGCTTAACCCCATTTCAACCGGTTCACCGCAGCCTGTCTTTCCACAAGGGAAGATGGACCATAGTTGGTTGGAGGGTCAGCAACAGTTATTGTAACGTCCCTGACGTCCAACTCGACAGCTCGTGAATCAGCCTGGAACAACCTCTCAAAGTAAGTGGCCCAGCGGGCCTCCACTTCGGACTTCTCTGTCAAGAGCCGACCACCCTTTGCTCCAACTGCAGTGCTCCGAGGGATAGGCTTGGAGGAACGCTATGCACGAATTCCTCTCGATGCAGTTCGAGAATCTTTGCCCTCCGGTGAGTTCCATGACATCCACCGGCAACATCAAGGATGGTGGTCTTGTAGGAATTCCACAACTCTTCACGACCTCCCAAAGCACCCAGACCCCCCAAATCTCCACTCAGCTTGTTCGCAAACTCCTCAGCTACCATCTCATCCTTGAGCTTGCCAAAATCCAGCCTCGGCTGGGATGGTACTATTCTGCTGGATTTAAGGTGCAAACGAAGAGTTGCTACTGCAAGCTGGTGGTCAGTGTTGAGGAACTGGGCACTCCGGTAGACCCTGCAGTTCTGTATCATCCTCCAGCAACAATCAACGAGGACATGGTCAATCTCCTTTGCCACACCGCCAGCGTTGGAATCCCAAGTCCAGCGATGACGAATCCCAAGTCCTGAAACCATGAACCAGCCACCCAAAGTCAATGACTTCTTGAAAAGTTAAGGAACTTAGTGCTATTCAGGTTCACAGTTCCAGACCCATGGAGACCAACACATGTCTCATAACCATCCCTATCATTTTCAGTCGATGCATTGAAATCCCCCAAGACTAGAAGTGTATCTCGTCTGGGGCACTGATCAACCACAGACTCGAGCGTGGCGAAGAATGCATCCTTCACGGTGAGGTCACTCGCCTCAGTCAGAGCATAAACAGAGACCAGGGAAATGACACCGAAGGAGTGACAAATCCTTCGTCTCATAATACGCTTGTTGACCGGTGTTACCTCAATTATCATTGGAGTCAGATTATTGGGCATGGCTACAACAACTCCTTGGGTATGGTAAACATCAAAGTAACCAGACCAATAGTCGGTGTGACCACCCACCATGATTTCACCGCAATCCGGTCTCCCAACCTCAGAGAGAGCTGCAATACAGATGTCCAAACACTTGAGCTCAGATGATAAGAGAGACAGGTGATCAGCCTCTCTTTGGGACAGGACATTCCAGGCACCCACCCGAAGGGACCGCCTCAGGTTAACCCAAGGAGACCGCCGTCTGGTGGACGACACTTCAGCACCACTCCGACACACTCTCCCGCAATCTGACTCGGGAATGTTACCCCGTGGTTTCCCTCCTATCATCAAAGATTGGGGGTCCCGAAGGCTTTGCCCCAATCCTGTCATCCGGTGAGCTGCCCTGCGAAGGGAAGCTGCATTGGAGATACTCCCACGGAGTGGCTTTTCAGATTTTTTTTTGTGCTTCGAGAATGTTTTTTGGAATGACGGGTTTTCCGTTGGCCCAGAGTGCAATTCCTGCCACCAACCTCCTAATAAGAAGTTACCCAACTGCAGGAGGACGTCCGCAGACACAGTTGGGCACTAGATATGGATGGCCGTTGGCTCACAAGGAGCTCCTCCGCCCTTTGACATGTTTTGTTTTTAATCCTGCTGGGTGTCCATATCCAAATATCCTCCTCACCAAAAAACTGGTGAGGGAGACGGTTTAGTCGCCTTATCGTCTCACAATAAGTCGCCTTTTCGCCTGGAATTAAATTCCAATAAAACAGACTTTTTCCACCTGTATTTACACATCGTAACCCACAAATTCCAAGTGAAAAACAAATTCTGCAAATTTCAGAAAATTAATTAAAAATATAAAAGTAGATCATCTTGGTTGGATGAGTGTCAACCCTCCTTTATAATAGCGATTGTAAAATAGCTCAGGTGGAACCAATCACCTTCAAAATCGCATACCTCGTTAATTGGCCTCCACCTGTGTTAAATTGTAGTGATTCTGATTATTTCAGAATAAAATCAGCTGTTCTTCCAGGTTTCCTCTGCTGGGTAGTGCATTCCACAGCAAAGACTCAACCATGGGAAACCAAGGAGCTTTCAAAAGACCTCCGGGATAAAGTTGTGGAAAGGCACTGATGAGGACAAAAAAAGTAAAATAATAAACACTCAATCGAAAATAAAAGCAACTTTGTAAAGGCTTATGAATGTACTCTGCAGCAGAGTTTTTAAAGAATAATGTGTGCACATTTACCGAAGAAGTGTCGATGGATGAATTTACAAACTTGCCGCCAGAAGAGTTGGCTCGCACCAAGTCCTCAAACCTGCATGGGGTGAAGTATTCTATGAATACCCTGAAGTTGTTTTCTGCTTTGTTTCCCCTCATTTGTTTTTTTGCTGCTGAATGTGGTTAAAGTGACTCGTTATAAATAGTTCACTAAACATCCCTCACTTAATCCCAACTAAGTTCTGGCAAAGATTTTCCTGTTTTCTGGCAGAGTGGACATCGGCGATGGTTCACCCTTCGAGCCGTCGGCCAAGCATTCATTGGAGCGTGGTGGCACCACACTCATGATCCATGACGTCACACAAGACGACTTCGGCTTCTATGTGTGCAGCGCTCGGAACAGATTTGGATTTGTGGAGGCCGTCGTTACATTGGCAGAACATCACGTTCCTGGTAGGCTTGGATGACATCACGGTTTAGGAACACGTCTTTACATCGATTGTTGTGAATTTTTTTTTTTTAAACCTGGATAATCACTCGGCGAACGACTTTCGTGAACAGCATAAACAAATTCCAAATTCCTGTCCGAACAAGCAGAGGGCACTGCATGAGTAGTACAGCTGCGTCATCAGCCAATGACGCTACCCCGCAGCCTTGGGCTGCATACAGGCGAAGGAGAAGGAGGGGGTAATAGTGAAGAGGGTCTGGTGTTGGGAGAAAATGGGGAATGGTAGGGAAAGAAGCAAAAGAAGCACACAAGATGAATACTAAAGCAATCCTAGAGATAGGAGAAAAAGAATGAGAGTGAGGAGAGGTAAGATTAAAAGGAGGGGTAATCAGATAGAGAAAATTAATTAAAGCAAAATAAATGGGGAAAACTGAGAGAGGTCGAAGATTGAAAAGTTTGAAAAATCTGTTTGGTCGAAGAGTCTGAGTGAATGAAGATCACTCGTTCATCCTTCTTGCTTCCCACGGCGGTTTGCAGACCTCGATCAACGTCCTGTTAAATCCATCCATCGTTCTACCTGTCCACCGACCCAGATCGACACCGTCCACCGACCCAGATCGACACTGTCCACCGACCCAGATCGACACCGTCCACCGACCCAGATCGCCACTGTCCACCGACCCAGATCGACACCGTCCACCGACACAGATCGACACTGTCCACCGACCCAGATCGACACCGTCCACCGACCCAGATCGACACCGTCCACCGACCCAGATCGACACTGTCCATCGACACTGTCCACCGACCCAGATCGACACCGTCCACCGACCCAGATCGACACCGTCCACCGACCCAGATCGACACTGTCCACCGACCCAGATCGACACTGTCCACCGACCCAGATCGACACTGTCCATCGACACCGTCCACCGACCCAGATCGACACCGTCCACCGACCCAGATCGACACCGTCCACCGACCCAGATCGACACCGTCCACCGACGCAGATCGACGCCGTCCATCGACACCGTCCACCGACCCAGATCGACACCGTCCACCGACACAGATCGACATCGTCCACCGACCCAGATCGACATCGTCCACCGACCCAGATCGACACTGTCCACCGACCCAGATCGACACTGTCCACCGACCCAGATCGACACCGTCCACCGACCCAGATCGACAGCGTCCACCGACACAGATCGACACTGTCCACCGACCCAGATCGACACCGTCCACCGACCCAGATCGACACCGTCCACCGACCCAGATCGCCACTGTCCACCGACCCAGATCGACACCGTCCACCGACACAGATCGACACTGTCCACCGACCCAGATCGACACCGTCCACCGACCCAGATCGACACCGTCCACCGACCCAGATCGACACTGTCCATCGACACTGTCCACCGACCCAGATCGACACCGTCCACCGACACAGATCGACACAGTCCACCGACCCAGATCGACACCGTCCACCGACCCAGATCGACACTGGCCTTCACGAGCAAGACGAGTTCTTCATTTTGCCTGCTATGGCCATCTGCTTGACGCAGTTATTGTCTGCACGGAATAGTCAATGATGTGAATCACTGTACTCGAACCTTGCATGCTGTGACCCGGTCTGAATAAGAAGCACCATTCCATTGGTGTTTTGATGACCTTCGTATTCCGAACAACATGGCCGATGTGTTGGTGAGCTGCTCCTCATGTCCCGTTTCACAAACTGCTGAAAGGTAACATTTTTGTTGAAGTGGTGGTGGAGGGAAGTGGTTGGCGCTCAAGTGGTGTCTGTTCAAGGTTATATTACACATATTTGGTTGGGTTAGAGTCAAAGTGCACATCTATTTGTCTGGCTTTCACCTGCCTTTTCCTCCTTACGTTGAACATATCTTAAAAATTGGGTTTAGAAGATTAATTTTCCTGGGAGACCATGAAAAAGCTTCCTTAAAAGGAGCATCAACTGGCCAGCAGGAGCCACAACTCCTGTGTTCTGGTCACGTGATGCAGCACAGGCATTAGTGGGACTTGTGGGAACCCATCGCTGGTGCTTACTTGACAACCTTCGTATAACACAAGCACCAATGGATCTGAAGGAGTCACCGCCGGCCTGTCCTGGCCAGCAGCTCCCCCCTGAGCCGACATGCTCGCATTTCTCATTCCACCCTTTTCATTCTCCCTGATGCAGTGCTTCCCGAGGTGTTTCTGGAAAGCAGTTTAGCATCGGAAGGAGACGATAATGTCCAACTGTTGTGTCAGGCTGAGGGTGCACCGACGCCCGCAATCACCTGGAGACGTGAGGATGGTACAAACGTCCGTGACGGCGAGCAGGTGAGACATTGGATTTAATTTTTCCCTAATTTGGAATCCTTATGTCGGTTTCGGATGCTGAAATTTCGTATGAAAACGGAACCTCATTCTGAGCGGACACATTGTCGGGTTTGCTTTTCATCCTCGAGTCAAATGGACATTCTTTGAAGATGTAATTCTGTAGGATTGGCTCACAGGGTTTGGATTGTGGAACTCACTTTGCAGTCGCCGTGTCCCTCCTCACCCTTCCAGGCATCCAGGACCCTGGTCGTCACATGGCAGGTAATTCTGCAACACATTAATCCAGGAATGTTCGTCCACAGTTTGTACACTGAAGTTGTTTAACCAAGTAACTCATAATAATACAATTTTAAACCATCAATCTGTGTCATCATTGGAGAGAGAGAAGGAGAGGGAGGGAGAGTGAGAGAGAGAGAGAGATAGGGAGGAAGAGGAAGGGGGAGGGAAGAAGAGGGAGAGAGAGGGAGAGATAGAGGGAGGGAGAGCGTGAGGGGGGGAAGAGCGAGAGGGGGAGGGAGGAGGGAGAGAGAGACATAGACCGAGAGGAAGAGTGAGGGAGAGAGAGGGAGGGAGAGCGAGAGAGAGAGAGAGAGAGAGGGAGGGAGAGCGAGAGCAAGGGGGAGAGAGGGAGAGAGAGACATTGCATAGACAGAGAGAGGGAGGGAGAGGGGAGGGGGAGAAAGAGGAAGAGGGAGGGAGAGAGGGAGAGAGAGAGAGAGTAAGGGAGATCGATAGTGTCGTAGATAGTAGAAAAATCGTGCAAATTATGATACATGCATCAAATTCCTTCCTCTTCTCTTCTTCCTCCCTCTCTCTCCCTCCCTCTCTCTCTCTCCCCTCTCTCTCACTCCTCCTCCCTCTCGCTCCCCTCCCTCTCGCTTCCCCTCCCTCTCCCTCCGTCCCTCTCTCTCCCTCTTAGAGGGGCAGATCACAGCAATTTTTGAGATGAATCGTGCAAATGGTGATACAAGCATCAAATTTGGCACATTTGTTCTCCAGGGGATTCTAATCAAATCTGCCTGATTGGCCATGAGAAAATCCAAATTTTGAAAAATTTGAAAAAAAAAAAATACTTCAACAAAGTCAGTATCACGAATCAATGTTGGATGCTGGCTGAGATTGGTGAATGTTTCAGAAACATCATCAAAGACGTTCCAAGTCTGCCATGCAGTTTTCTTCCCTTTACCGCGGAAGGCAGACACGACGTCACATCCAGTGAACGCATGGAAGTATGGGATCCCTCAAGCTTTCTCAGGCCCTATTGCAGAAACTACCTCATGGACTGGAATCCATCGCGCCTTGGCTCCTTGGCCAAAGGCAATCCACATGTTCTCAAGACCTAGTTCCTGTAATGATGGCAGTACAGATATTGCTATGACTAGTACGTCCGTGTCATTAGCCTTAATGATAATGGACTTGCGACCATCCGTCGTTGCATCCCTGGCATGTACAAATATTCGAGTGTGAGCTTCTTCGTGACAACATGGAGACACAGCATCCAGTGACTTCCTTTTCTTGTGTTGCTCATGGCATCTTCTCCTTTTTTGACAATGACTGTGCTTGTCGTCTGTGCTTCACACATCTTTTCCGCAAGGAAGTGAAACAGCTCAGTCTTGTTGCTGTCTGTGTCATCTCGAAGAAAGCTTCTCCAGTTACTTGGGGTCTTAATGGTTCCTGTCACTCTTCTTCTGATTCCTTGCCCCCTTTTCGACCTTGCCTCGGACTTCAGACTTGACTTCTTGTACACATCAAACACTACGTCCACCCTCTCGTACCTGGCACCATAGGATTCCACCTTTGGGATGATGTCTTCTTTAGCATAGTCATCCAATATATTTGAAGTGCGTGGAGCTTGAGCATTGATAAGTGCTGAGCCATCAATGATGACTGCATCTCCCCTTGGTTCTCTGTCTGGGATGTTCACTTGCGCTTCAAGAATTTCAGCCAGCTGGGGCTTCAAATGTTTTTGAAGTTTTTTTTTTTCAAATTTTTCTAAATTTGGATTTTCAAATGGCCAATCGGGCAGATTTGATTAGAATCCCCTGGAGAACAAATGTGCCAAATTTGATACTTGTATCACCATTTGCACGATTCATCTCAAAAATTGCTGTGATCTGCCCCACTAAGAGGGAGGGAGGGAGAGAGAGGGACGGAGGGAGAGGGAGGGGGAGCGAGAGGGAGGGGGAGCGAGAGGGAGGGAAGCGAGAGGGAGGAGGAGTGAGAGAGAGGGGAGAGAGGGAGGAAGAGACATAGCATAGACAAAGAGAGAGAGACAGAGTGCGAGAGAGAGACAGGAGAGAGACAGGGAGCGAGAGGGAGGAGAGCGAGAGGGAGGAGGAGTGAGAGAGAGAAGAGAGAGAGAGGGAGGGGGAGAGGGAGGGAGAGAGGGAGGAAGAGACATAGCATAGACAGAGAGAGAGACAGAGAGCGAGAGAGAGAGAGAGACGCGAGAGGGAGGGGAGCGAGAGGGAGGAGGAGTCAGAGAGAGGGGAGAGAGAGAGAGGGAGGGAGAGAGAGGGAGGGAGAGAGGGATGAAGAGACATAGTATAGACAGAGAGAGAGGAGAGAGACAGGGAGCGAGAGGGAGGGGAGCGAGAGAGGAGGAGTCAGAGAGAGGGGAGAGAGAGAGAGGGAGGGAGAGAGAGGGAGGGAGAGAGGGATGAAGAGACATAGTATAGACAGAGAGAGAGAAACAGAGAGCGAGAGAGAGAGAGAGGGAGGGAGTGAGAGGGAGGAGGAGTGAGAGAGAGGGGAGAGAGAGAGGGGAGGGAGGGAGAGAGGGAAGAAGAGACATAGCATAGACAGAGCGAGAGAGAGACAGGAGAGAGAGGGGAGAGGGAGAGGGAGGGAGAGAGGGAGGAAGAGACATAGCATAGACAGAGAGAGAGAGGGAGGAGGAGTGAGAGAGGAGGAAGACAGAGAGGGAGGGAGGGAGAGAGGGAGGAAGAGACATGGAATAGACAGAGAGAGAGAGCGAGAGAGAGAGACAGGAGAGAGAGAGGAGAGAGAGAGGGAGAGAGGGAGGAAGAGACATAGCAGAGAGAGAGAGAGAGAGAGAGAGAGAGAGAGAGAGAGAGAGAGAGAGAGAGAGAGAGAGAGAGAGAGAGAGAGAGAGAGAGAGAGAGAGAGAGAGAGAGAGAGACAGGAGAGAGAGGAGAGACAGAGGGACGGAGGGAGGAAGAGACATAGGAGAGAGAGAGAGAGAGACACAGAGACACAGAGACACAGAGACAGAGCCGTGCTTTTCATCCTGCTATCTATATGAATAATTTCAAGTGTTTGTATTTGTTTGTGTTTTATTTGGATGTTTGAACGTTGTTCTTTCACGACCGAACCGTAACACCTCCAGGTCCCAAATTTTGGTTGTCGGTACTTTAGAATCTGGGTGAGGCTTTAGGCGACCACACGTTGGCCTTGGAATTTATTTGGAGGCCATGAAAGACCGTTATAAAGTGTATATTGGGATGTGGGGTCAGGCAGTGCTGGTGCCGGCCCCATGCAAAAGGTAACCACCACGAGACCGACAATGCCAGAGCTTTTCAATCTCCAACATGTCTCAAAACCACCGTCTGGAAAAGCTCACCTCGCTGGCCAGTGCCAGGTAGCTCCCCCGCCCCTTCCCTCAGAACGTGCTGGGTAGCCCCTGCAAGTATTAAATATGGCGATTGTGTGTGTGTGTGTGTGTGTGTGTGTGTGTGTGTGTGTGTGTGTGTGTGTGTGTGTGTGTGTGTGTGTGTGTGTGTGTGTGTGTGTGTGTGTGTGTGTGTGTGTGTGTGTGTGTGTGTGTGTGTGTGTGTGTGTGTGTTTTCGTGCGCGCGCATCTGGAAATCATACAAAAAACAGGGCTCAGCCGATCTCCACCAGATCTTTCACATGTGTTGGTAGTACCCAGAGGCAGGACTTGGGCATAGATAAAAAAAATATCCCCCCCCCCCTTCGCACAAGTGGGTGTGGGGGGGATACGACTTTCGATTTCCACCTGAACATGTACCACAGTGCAAGTGGTTCATTGATCCCTGCCAGTCAGGAGGGATTGTGAACCACGACACAGAGCAGATGTTTCCAGTTTTACAAAATTTTATTCCAGTTTTCATTGGAATTATTGTTTTAATGGTAATGTGATGTCTAATTTTCAGTGAATCACTCTAATAACAATCATTATTCTCCTTTCATTCATCAAGCCTTCCTCTTCCAATTCTTCGTTGGAGAACGTGTGGCTCTCTCCTTCAAGAAATCATCCTCACACAGTAAGGATACCATCATCGATTGTCTTGTCGTTCAATGTATTGTACCTTGTATCCACCGGAAGTAGTATTCTCGGTGCTTTATGCAAACATTTATGTTGCTGTTCCTCTTCCTTCTTATCCACATACTATTACTTCCCTCTTTCCTTACTCCATTCTCCTGCTCTCCAACTTGCGCTCCATTGTCTATTACATTATTCTTTGTTACGTCGTCTTATCCTTCCTCTTCTCAAACCCTCTGGTCCACAGATACGAGAGGTCTGCGCTCTGACTTCATCGATCCGTCCGTCTAGGCCCGCTGGAGCTAACCCGGATATTTTAGATCGTATGGAAACCTTTCTTTCACTGGATTTCCCAAACCCTTCCCTGTCTCCCTGCTTATTGTGTCGATCGCTCTGACATGCCTGATTCCCGCACTGGTGATGCTATTGCTGTGTATGTTTGTTCCCCACGACCTCTGCCCCCTTATTGGTCACTCCCAACCTCGTGGAGTACATTTGGGCCTTTGAGTGCCTCTTCATCACAACCTCGTGTTTCTTCATATGTCCTTACCTTTTGATATACGCTCAAACCGTTTGGTCTTCACAAGCTCACATTTGTTGTAGCTGAGGTATCACCAGCCGTTGTGTTACATCTGGAGGAGAAAATATCTCGGGTAGAGATGGACGATGAAGTCAGAGGGTGGTTCACTACCAGCTTCGGGGAGTCAGTGACATAGCACTTCTTCCACTTAATGTTAAACCTGCAGCTTCCCATTTTATACTCTTCTCACCTTGCGTGTTCAGATTCAATTATTGCATTGTATCTTGTCTAACTGTGCTTTTGTTTTCATCCCAGGACCCTGAATATGAAGGGGAAGTTTTCTCCTCCAAGGCAAACTTCTCCGCTCTGACCCTGAAGGATGTGCAACGAGCTGATGGTGGAGGCTATGCGTGTGTTGCTTCCAACTTAGCAGGAACCACAGTGGCATGGACATTCCTCAATGTAACATGTACGTGTCCTTTTGTTTCTGATTATACGAGAAGCACCCGCTGGACGGATGCATGCATGCACTTGGTTACCTCCGTCACCGAGGGTGGACCGAGGCTTTGTTTCTACCCCTCTCTCTCTCTGCATGTCTGTCTGTATGTCGGAGAGCATATCTCAAAAAGTTGTGCATGGATTTAGACGAAATTTGCTGGACAGGTCGAGGATGTGACAAGGAAGAATTGATTCGATTTTGGTGAAGATCCGGATCCGGATCCGATAATTAAAAAAAAACTTTTTCAAGTGATTCTTCACCGTTGAGAGATGGGGCCAAAAGCTCTGCACAGCACGATGTCTCAAAAAGTTCTGAACGAGTTGTGACAAAGATAGGTGGATGAGTTGGTCAGGTGACGAGCAGGCTGATTAGATTTTGGTTCAGGTCCGAATCCCGATCCAGCCTATCAGTGGGATCAAAAATATCAACTGTTCAACCTGCTGAAGCTATGCGCTCTACCGAGTACCATCCTGGTGATGGCCATGCTACATTTCAGCTTTCGACTTCACCCGGAAGGTATCGAACATTAACATCGGTCATTGAGTGAGTGAGTGGTTATAATGAGCTCTGTTATATGTTTATGATGTAAATTCAGTTGTATTCATTGATAAAACTCCTGTTGTCCTCATTCAAACAGTTGCTCCAGAGTTTGAGGTCAACCCTGCAACGTTCAGCAGCTGGTTGCACCAGCGGGTGAGGTTGTCATGTCTCGTGCTTGCAAACCCTTCTCACTTTGCTTGGAGTAGAAACGGCCAATATCTCCCCAGCCCAGACGTCCCCTCTGTTGAAATACACCGAGATGAGAACCTCACGACGCTGGAGGTGAGGATGTCATCGGGCTGTTGAGGAGGACATCTGTGCTTCCACGATTAACCCAATGGATGTTTGAATCACATGACATGTGTCCGTGTTAATTCGTGCGTGTGTGTGTGTGTGCGTGTGTGTGTGTGCTTGCACACTTCATTAAACATCACCAGTTAAGTGCATGTGGTGTTTGGTATTCACAATGTGCTCAGACAAACGTGCCGGCGTTTTGAAACCAATTCCAGGAGAACATGTGATCATCTTGATTGGACCTTGGAGAGCAGTACTGTGTCGCACTCCATTGATCTGGAGACACAGATCTTGTTGCTGTGATGAGCTCTGATTTTCCAAGGAAAGATTTGGATCAATGGAGGATGCCCAGTTTGTGGCTGCCTCTGGAGGCCAGCTTTGCTCCATTGTTTGCCCATCTCACTTTACTAAATTTTAATCTCACCGAACTGTAGAACTGATGGACAAAGGATGGAGAGATTCAATGGTTGAACACGTCGGTTGTTCATTACAATGCTCCTTCATTGAAGTAGAAATGCTTAATTATGCTTCATTAAGTTAAGTCATACCAAGGACGCACAAACGTTTTCCTTATCCCTTTGTCTGATGCTTTTGTGTTTGTCCATTGTGTTTTTCTATTATCTGCGCACGCGGAGAGAAAAGCGGGATTGAGCAATCGTTTCGTGTCGGTCCGTCTGTCTGTCTTATCAGTTTATGATCGTCAGTTTACGATCGAGGAACTACGTATTTAAATTGAATGCGATATTTTGAACACGAATTGGAACATGAACAAGAAGACGAATGTGTCGTTTCAACAAACCTCGGCTAAGAATTCATCCTGGCTGCACATGCGCAGACAGAAGTGAGATAATATTTTCACTCTGTCTGCTTGTCTGCCAGTCCCAAAAATGGAAAATCATTCCAAATAATAAACTTACTGTTCTTAAGGGCGTTACAAAGGACACAAACAACAAGCACGAAAAACTAATGTCATGTGTGGGATGACATGGTGTCATACAATGACATTCTAACCTAACAGATATTGTTGTGAGGCCGGGTATCGGTGGCGAGCACGACCACCAGGGGAGTAGCAGAGTCGGAAAGAGAAGGACCTCGAGGTCTTTATTGCCCCTTCAGCTCGGGAGGGAAGACGAGCTGAGGGAAGAGAACGTGGCTGGCTGGCTACCTGGCCGCGTTCGCGCGGCTGGACGACCCCACCTTCCCGGAGCACCAGGCGCCAAAGAACAGACCAGGGCAGCCGAACCCAGAGGAGGCGAGACGAGGTGATCTCCCGTGATGAGATGGTCGACTGCTTGTAACGCGCCAGACAAGACTCCTCGGATACGCGGGATGCAGTCAGCCGCAGACCCAGACAGAAGAGCCTCGAGCAGACGTTGTGCAATCATCAATCTCTTCCGGTCGTTTTTGGGGCCGGGTCCGCTCCTCCGTCGCCTGCTCTCATTGGGTGGACGGCGTGTCGCGGCTCCGCCTTCTTGAAAAAGACTGCCCCGGTTTTGGTCCTCGCATTGCCCATTGGGCGGAAAATGACGCATACCCTTATTTGGTGCGAAGCCAGAACGAAGCGTTCCGTGCCCATATTTGGAGCCAAGCCAGAGCGAAACGCTTCGTGACCATATTTGGTGTGAAATCCACACCGCCTGGGGCATGGAATTCCGCCCACCCACACGCCTGCATGCGGGCGGGCGATCGGGCGAAGAGCGTGGACAATGCCGCGAGCAGAGGGTTGTTGTTGGGGTAAAACTCCTATCTATAAAATAACTTCGCAGCACACGTACACTTAATTCCCATTAGACATAGGGGAAGGTCAGGTCTATTATTAAAAATATAAAAATATTTAGACTATATAAATATTTTATTCCCAACACGCAACATGTCTAACCAAGACGGGCTGAAGCAGGTGGGTAGTGGTAGTAGTGCAGGTTTAGTAGAATCCATGGTCCAGGACACCCCGATGCAAGAAGGTGTGCCCTCGCAACCAAACCCAGAAGTCGTAATGGGCACAGGGGCGGCGTATGACAACCCCCCCCCGTCAAATTCCTCCCCGATCCCTGCCGGTTCCGCACACCATCATGACGGATCGGCTCTGCCGAGTCCATTCGACTTGAGCCAGTTGGCGGAAATACTGAACGGAATGAGGGGGGAATTGAAAGAAGAAATGCGGGGAATGCAAAACAAAATGGACGCAAATGCGCAACGGATGGATGCCAAAATGGATGCGAATGCGCAGGCACTGAGGGACGATATGCAAACACTAAAGGGTGATATGCAAACGCAGTGAGGGAAAATGCAGAGCATGGGGTTGAACCTCCAAGCGGGGAAAGAGGCAATGAGGACAGGCATTAGAGGCATAATGGTGGCACCACGTGGTGGAGCGACCGAACCGACCAGAGGGAGTGCAAATTGTGTCCGGCCCGCGATGGAGACGGTTAAAGTTGAGGGGACGAGTGACGCCGTCACGACAATTGATGGGGAGACCGAAACGTGTGGGGTGAGACACGAGGGGACGACGGAAATATTAAAAGAGGTGACGGAGACGGAGAAATTAAGAGACAAAAGGGATGAAGGAAAAATTAGTAGAGACATGAGAGGAGTCAGAAATAAAAAGGGAGACACAGACTTCAAAAGAGGGGAACGAATTAAATAAAGTAAAAGACGAGCACACACACATAGAGTTAGGAAGGGACAATGGAGTCGATCTGGTGGAATGTTTCGTGACCCAGTGCGAGCAGCAGGATAGCCTCCTTAAGGTACAAAGGGAGACAGGATGCTCCCTTGAAGCATATCGCGATGAGGTGGGTCCGGTCGAGCCATGCGAGGTTGAGGGGATATCTGATGTGAACGGGTACACGCGGAGCTTGGGGGGTATGGAAACCCCGGGATCGCTTGTGGTGGCATGAATCCCCGATATGAATGTCCCAGTGTGTGTGGTTAAGAGTGTGAGTGGTGCGAGTGTGCCAGAAGGTAAGTATGGTGTGAGTAACATGGCATGCGTGAGTGCATGCATGGAAATGGTACATGGACCGGTCCAGACGGGAGACACGAGTGGCAAGCTAAATAGGCCACAAAGGGTTAATTTGGCTTCCGCGCCGGGTTCGCGCGATGGCTCATACGAGGTCCATGGCGTGTTTCACGCACGGCCTGCACGTGCGCGTCCTCGCGATCCGGCCCGGAAACGTTCCACATTGGATACAAGCCGGCCACGTGGACGGCGAAAATATAGGCGAGTGTTGTGGGAATTTGGAACGGAGGGGTCCCCATGCGAGTGCGTGTGTGAGGCATCACATGCTATGCGCCGCGTGTTCCGTTCACGGAACGCGCGGAGCGAGTTCCCAGGATGACACGCTCGAGTGGGCCTGCACGGCAAGCCGTACAAGTTCCGTAAGCGAGTGAGGTCACCAGGGATTTCCCAGCGCGAGTTGCGGGTGAGCTGCACACATTGGCTCGCGTGGGGAATCCGTCGAAAGCGAGCGCTGTTTGTGATGCACAGGGCGACGACAAGGCTGCACGTATCAACCGATGGAAGGGACGAACGGGCGTGCCATAAACCACCAAAAATTAAATAAAAAGCTTCGCTCCAAGTATACGGCCCCTGGCAGGATGTGGCAAGCATCCTGTTTGGGCATAGGAGCATTAGTTAGCGGGATGGATTTAGCTTAGATAGACCTGCCTCATGGGGGCATGAGCCATCCTCCATGGGGCCCATGGACTCGTTAGAGGGATTTTAGGTCAGATTTAGAATTGGGAAATGGATTTTGGGAGACATGGACGGACATGGAATGTGTAGTGAGAATGTAGCTTAGCTACGTAGATTAAATGGAACATGCATTAAAGTAAGAACGACAACAGAGCACAAGATAGTTAGGGGAATTAAAAAGGCCGTTGCTGCCGTAGTTGTGTGCATTTGGACCGAGGGACCTCGGTAACCATCCGCTCGGGTTACGCATGGGTCAAGCACGGAAACGACTCCTCCCGTTCGAGTTCTGTCGAGGGTGTGAATACTCGGTAGTTCGCCACGTGGGCCTCAAGATATTTTGAAGTTTGGCAAATAACCCTGTACCACGTGGTTGATTTATTGACGATTCACGGTCCTGTAAGGGACCCGTACCCTCGGAGTTTTCCGAAAGGTAATATCTAGATTCCGGGTGTTCGGTAGAGTCAACCGAACCCAGCTCCACCCAGCGGTCATGCTCGTCGCCGATACCCGGCCCACAACAAATATATATATATATATATATATATATATATATATATATATATATACATATATATATATATATATATATATATATATATACATATACATATATATATATATATATATATATATATATATATATATTTATTGTTGCGGCCATGGGTACCGAGACACCAGCTTGTCACTCAGGGGGATTAATCCCAGGTTGTCCTCGGTAGAGCGGGACCTGGAGCCACCGCTCACAATTAACATTGTGGTGCAGTGGGTTGTTTTAAAACCATGAATGCCACCCAGTCAACCACGAGTTCCATTGTCCACTGTATAATTATTCTGTATCACTAGAGGTCACGTGGTTACCTGAGCAGGGAGCGTGCCCTCGGCAAAGCATCAATGTTATCTTGATTCAATTTTAATTAGGGTGGCTGAGCATTTTAACTGCTGGTGCGTGCTGACGATTTTTGGTCAAATCTGTGGTAATTACCTCCCAGTCTATCTAGGTTCGGACAATGCTCGACCAATGGAAGGAAAGGACAAACACGGACAGGTTGGAAATCGACAAATAATTTATTAATAATAAAAAAATAAAACCAATGTCACCCGCAGGGTGACCCGTATCTTGCCAAAAGGTGACCACGTGTGACTTCTTTAAGGTCACACTGAGGTGAACAGAACTGCTATCCACCAGGAGCGACTCCTTGAGGAATATCTGCCTACGAGAGATTCCGATGAGAATCGTTCTACAGATAACCATGAAAAATATGCGTTTGCCTCATAACGTCACCAAATAACGTCATAATGTCTCAAGCTTGACATATCTAGAAAGCACTCCTCGAGGTGTTCAATTTGAGGTATTACACGATATGGTACCGAAGATTTCAAAATTTGACCTTGGGGTCAAAAACTTTCGACCTCCAGCGCTAACCATGAAGGTCAAGGCCGATCGCCACCAAAAATTAATCAGCTGAGCGCCAGACCATGAACTATATTCCCATGAAGTTTGAAGACGATCCGATCAAAATTACTCAAAAAATAAGGGTTTTGTCGACTCCCCTGATTTGCGACAAAGTGACCTTGACCTTTGACCTTGACCTTGAAAATTTTATGCGCTGAAAGGGACCTCTATAGGACTCTGATATGCGAAGTTACAAAAATTTCCAATGATAACTGTGCTCTGCAGAGTGATCGATACATGATTACAGACAAACAAAAAAAAATACAAGCTGACTAACATAACTTGCAAAAACTTCGTTTTGGCAAAATAAAAAACGTATCATTGAAGGAATAACCAAGACAACCATAAATAAAGCACACAGACTGAGATGTTTAAATATATATAATGGATATAAAGAAAACAATGGAAAAATAATTTACTGCAATTTTAAAATGATATGTGGTTCAGGAGGACCACAAAGCAGAACGCTGAGGGAGGTTTATCATTTTGTCTCAACTCAACAAAGATATTTAACCTAAGACCCAAACCCCAAAATATTATTTATCAACATTCTCGATGGTGATGAAAGTTATCAGATTAGAAGGTGTTTTAAAAAAATAAAAACCCAACAAATATTTATTGGTAGCCGTTTTGAATTTATTTTGAAATATGAACAATATGATATTTTAAGCACAAAAATATGTATAAATCAAGAAGAGATTTCACCAAGAAAATTTTGTTTTAAACACAAAAATATAACATATAAATAGGTCCGAGAAAAATCATCTTTTTATGATGTATGGATACTTTTGAGCTTAAAATAAAATCTTCCAAGTGATCAGCAAGAGATTTCACCAATATTTTATTTTAAAGACAAAAGTATCGACATCTCTTATTGATTTATAAATACTTTTGTTTAAAAATGAAATCTTCTAAGTGATCCGTAAGAGATTTCACCAATATTATATTTTAAGACAAAACTATCCATAAATCAGTAACAGATTTCACCACGATTTTATTTTAAGGACAAAAGTATCTACATCTCTTACTGATTTATAGATACTTTTGTCTTTAAAATAAAATCTTCTAAGTGATCAGTAAGAGATTTCACCAACATTTTATTTGAAAGACAAAAGTATCTATAAATCAGTAAGGGATTTCACCAAGAAAATTTCATTTTAAAGACAAAATTATCTATAAATAAGTAAGAGATTTAATTTAGAAAATTTTATTTTAATCACAAAAGTGTGTGTGTGTGTGTGTGTGTGTGTGTGTGTGTGTGTGTGTGTGTGTGTGTGTGTGTGTGTGTGTGTGTGTGTGTGTGTGTATATATATATGTGTGTATATATATATATATATATATATATATATATATACATATATATATATATATATATATATATATACAGTAGACTAGGCATAAGTCGTCACCATCGGGGGACTGAGAAAAAAGTGACGACTTAGAAATGTGACGACTTACGCGTATGTGAACATTTATGATGACTGTGGGGTGAAGGATGAAGTCGTGCGTGGCCTGGACTCATATGTGTGAGAGCCGGCTATTGTACCAAAAGGAAAACACAATCCTCGGGGCATAGGTGGGGGTGAGTTGGTGAGTTGGAAAGTGATCAAGCCAAGATGGAATTCATGAATCAGTTTATCAAAAGTAAAGATAATGAACAACTCTGTAAGACAACTCGTATACCATCGGTGATGGTATGGTGACAAATTACATGACACACAGTCATCGTGGTGATGATTACCACTCAATGCCTATGTGTAAGTGAGTGCGGTAACGTACAAAACAAGCCAATATAAAACCATGATCAGACTTCAACACTAAGCTCGATCGATCCTTTACTTCTTCGCGAAGTAATCTATTATGTTTGACTGCCTCAAACTCTTGGGCATCTGGTGCATGAGAAAGGATTCAAACCGGTCATTGTATTTCATCATGTTGGCTGGGCAATCCTCCACCGAAAGACAGTATCGGCCGAATATTTGGCCAAATCGGCCGAATCGGCCGAAACCTAATATTTGGCTGAGCCGACATTTGCCGAAACCAGATGATGAGCGCGTCATCGACATCTTCAAATGACACACATTTCACGCATTTCACACTTCCCACCGGCCTCACGATCTTCTCCACTTGTCCAAATATCTTGCCCTTATTCTTCAAGATATCGTTCAATGTCTGCCGTTTGATGTCCAACTTCTCAGCTATGTCTGTTTTCTTCATCAGTGGATTTGCCTCGCAAAACTGGATAATGTCGTATTTTTCTTGGTAGGTTTTAGTTGTAAGCTTACGCTTAGTCGCCATTGTCCTGCCTGCAGTGCGATCAACGTGTGTACGCAGTTATAAATAGCCTATCACTGGCGGTATACACTAATGAGCGAGCATCACGATTCCATGAAATCGGGCTTCTCATGAGGCAGCAGTTCCGTGTGACGAGTTAGGAGTGGTAATTTACTTGAGTTTCCATTACGTGGGAATGGACAACATCTGACGACTTAGACGAAGTGACGACTTAGAGATGACGACTTACAGAGGGATGACCCTTTATTCAAAGGGATTTAACATGAGATAAATTCGGGACTTTTTGACGCTGCCGACTTAGGCGAAGTGACGAGTTACACGCTGCCGACTTACACCTAGTCTACTGTGTATATATATATATATATATATATATATATATATATATATATATATATATATATATATATATATATATATATATATATATATATATATATATATATATATATATATATATATATATATATATATATATATATATACATATATATACATATATATATATATATATATATATATATATATATATATATACATACATATATATATATACATACATATATACATATATATATATATATATATATATATATATATATATATATATATATATATATATATATATATCCTAGAAAATCATCTTTTTGTTATATAAATATGGTGAATATAACTCATTGTGATGTTTGCAAAAAGGACTACACACATTACAACAAACACTTACAATCATGCAAACACACACTCAATATATTTCAACGAATCCAACCTGTACAGCAAGAAAAACAACATTGTGATATATGTTCAACGGACTTTCTAAAACGTAGTTAAAAAAGACATCTTCAATCATGCAAACACACAAAATAAAACAAACTCAGAAGATGCAGTCAGGTTTGTTGTTGAAAAAACGGATGGGGCATTTAAAGATCATATAAATACAATAATTTTTAGGTTTAAAGAGCCAGAACCAAAATCGGTAGCTGGAGCAATTGTGAAAGTTCATTGGGCTGTTGAAACTTTAACTAACAAGAGCATGAGGGAATTTAATACCATTAAATTCTATATGGGAGTAAAATTATATTTGACATAAGAAGACAATAAAAGAAACAAGTTGAAAGAAGAAACACCTTATATGAGAACAGACCCTTATTTAATTTCTTCATTTCAAGGTTTCCAGGATTGTAATGTTTATGATAAACTTCGGAGGTATGAAATCGATGTTGATGATAACACAGAAGGAAGTGGATTTAACATTGGGAAAATCATTTTCTTAGATATGCACATCTTGAAACCGGATCCTTATCAAGCTTCTTCCTATATTGATTTGCTAAGAGTAATAGAACTTTAAAAAGCAGTTGTTAATGTTCAAAACAATGACAACAAATGCTTCCTCTGAGCTGTTCTTACTCACTTGCACCCCCACAATGGAAACTGGAACGAATATGGCATTATTTGCCACAACCGGAACTGAGGCCACACTTCTTATTCATCCAAAAGCTGAAGCGCCACTATGGCTCTTCGTCTATGCCTCGGGCGTCGGAGTATGAGGAGTTTTGCAGCAAAATGTAGATGACGCCTGGCAACCACTCTCCTTTTTCTCAAAGCGTTTTCAACCTGCAGAAACCAGAAATAGTATATTTGGGAGAGAATTTCTAGTAGCCTACAGGGTTTCAAACACTTTCAGAATATGCTAGAAAGGAGGACATTCTCTATCTCTACGGATCACAAGCCAATGACCTAGGCTTTCAAGTCAGGACCTGATCGTCACTCTCGTATGACATCTTGATTTTATCTCTCAGTTCACGATGAACATGAGGCACATCAGTGGCAAAAACAACTCTGCAGCAGATGCACTATCCCTTGTTGACGTAAATGCACTGGATGCATTTAACATCATTGATTTCACTGCCATAGCTGATGCCCAACGGTATGATGAGCAGCTTCAAAGACTGCAAACCAATTCAATGTCATTCCAGTTCAAAGAGGTACCGAGGGTAGGATTGTCAATGACGTTTCCACAGGTGAAACATGATTGCACTAACATCCACGTTTGATTGCCCTTATGTCCCTTGCGAGTACGGATGTGGTTTTTAATGCTTTACACAATTTGTGTCAGCCTGGCATCAAAGCTACCCAACATTTCATGACTCGGCCTTTTGCCTGTTTTTTTGTATGCACTGTCGGGGCTCGTATGAGAGCCAACACACAGAACGTACAAGGGGAGGAGGAAACAAGACGGTGGTAGAGGGAAGGCAAAAAACAGTGGGGTACAGAGATAGGAGGAGATCTGTGGAAGGGAGAGGGATGGGGTGGGGTACACAGTGTAAACAAGATGGACACTACAGGGACTTTCAGGTCCTCACATGACAGGAACTTTCAGGAAGGAAAGCAGGGATATTTGGAGGAGGTAGGTTTGGGGTGGATTGGCGGTGGTAGAAAAGATCATAGTCTTGGATGGGAGAAGATAAGAGATGGTGGTGAACAACTGTTTTGAAGACCTGGAGGGAATAGCGGGATTGAAGAGAGTTTGGGAGTTTGTTCCAAAGGCAGGAAAAAAGAGGAATGAAAGGGTGAAGGTGAGCAGTGATTCTTGAAAACCTGCATCAGGAATGAATTGTGATGTCAGAGACTGGTCCACAATCTGCATATAATACCAGAAATCCAAAATACATAGACACATCAGGTCTCCTCTTGGCACGTTTCCTACACCAGATGCCAGATTCAAGCACGTTCACATTGATCTAGCTGGACCTCTACCTCCATTAGATGGCAATACATACCTGCTCACATGCATTGATCATTTTACTCATTTGCCAAGTAGCAATACCCATCCCCAACCAGAGAGCAGATCCCCAACCAGGAGCACATGCATTCATCTTACATCACACATCGGTTAGTTCTGTTTGGTGCACCCTCATCAATAACCACAGACTGAGGTCGTCAGTTTGAATCAACACTTTTCCAAGCTTTGTCTGATCTACTTGGCAGGAGGAGAACCCAAACCACAGCTTATCACCCGTCACCTCATGGGCTCGAGGAACAATTCCATCGACAGTTGAAAGTGTCTCTGAAAGCCCATGCAAATACAAAATGGATGGAGAGTCCTCCTATCGTCTTGTTAGTTATCCGAACTATGGTTAAGCCTGATTTAGGGTGCTGTGCTGCTGAGTTCGTTTTTGGCATAACTCTCAAGTTGCCAGGACAGTTTGTGGCACCTAGTCAGTTTAATCATGACTTGGATCCCAGCAACGATGTACATAGACTACGGATGCACACAAGAACGCTGAAGCCGACACCTACCAGGCCATAGCACAGGAAAACCCAGACAAATTCAGATATTTAGAGTTGTACTCATCTCTTTGTGCGACACGACGTGGTGAGGAAGGCACTCCTACCCCCATATGACAGACCGCTTGAAGTCATCCACTGTGCTCACAAGTTTTTCATTATCAACAGCAATGGAAAACATACCGTCAGCATTGACAGGTTGAAGCCTGCTTTTGTTGAACAGGACCGGACTACTGCACAGGCGTTACCTGTAACACCTCACTTGCATCCAGTACCAGCACCAGCAGCTGTTCCTCAAGTGTCAGCACATGCGTCACCTACAACTGCTCACTTGCAACCAGCACCAACACCAGCTGTTCCTCAAGTGTCAGTGGCAAGGAAGACACGGTCTCGCCATCATGTCCGTTTGCCAGCTCGTTTTGTACACTTTTTTGAAACTTGAAACCTTGGTACTGTTCATTGGTTTACACTACAATGTTTACACCAGCCGTTTACACTTTGTTTTGGCTTTCATCCATTTACACTTTCACTACAATGTTTACGCTTTCATCCTGTTGACAAATTCTTGTCACTAGCGATATCGGAGGGAGCTACTTGTTGTGGACTTTTCATTGGTGCCAATTTGTTGGTACTTTTACAAAATTAACTTTGTTTCATTGACTTGTCCAACCTATGACAGTAGTGTAGTGTGGTTTTTTAAATCTGGTTTCCAACCAATCATTTTGCCCCACACCACTATCAGGCTCTTGGATTCCCCCCTCGAGGGACGGGCATTGAGGAAGGCTTGAATAGTAGTTTGACAACGCTTTTCCTGCCTGCAGCTCAGATTTTACACCATCGTGTAAATAACTCATGGACTGGAGTGTCACTGGAGTTAAACCAAAATTCACTGGAGTTCACTGGAGTTAAACTGCATTCGCAGCCCAATCTTCAGCGACGCATTTCCTCTCTTGACTCACAGAGCTTTGTACCACGTGTCTTTTCGTGGCTCTTTCCTCCAGCAGCACTTTGCTCCCTGCACCCACAGCGGCATACCACGTGTCTCATCATGGCTCCATCTTCAGTGGGTTTTCACTCTTTTCAAGTGTGGAACTTTTTTCATCATACCCCTTTTGGGGAGCAGCTTATTCCCATAGGCAATGTACATTTATGACACACGAGTCAATGAGTGGATAATATTATTTCTAGGACATGGCGTCGAATTGGCACACTGGTGATATGCCATTTCTTGCTTCTTTTTGAACTTTGACTATTCATCCGTACTCAAGCTTAACAGTTTATTAGACACTGCTCAGACTGAGCGAAGTCATCAATGGTTAGCGGTGAGTAGAAGTCGTTAACTCGATTTTCTATAACATAATAGTTTCCCATGATTATACACAATATCGTGCTTTGTGTAAGCCGACAGGGATAATGACAAATCTGAGGCTTGGAAGCCAAAGATCGCAAATCCCCAACCATCAGACTCACAGACAATACACTGTAATGATGAGATACATCCAGCCTTGCAAGAGCCTAGAAAGAGCAGATTTAACATGGATATCATGCTCGGACACATGTACAGTAAATAATTGGTACATCGTTTTCAGTAACAATAACAGTTGCTAATCAGTGTCTCTGGCAGGTGGCAAGAGAGGTTGCACATGAGACCAGACTTTTCTGCATGCATAAATGAGAAATGTCATTAGATGTCACTGAAGAGGTTGCAATGGTCTAGAAAATATCTTTGAGAGATAAATTGATGTTAAAAACGCTACTGTGGACCTTCTCATCATAAAATTCAGTTGATTTGTGTAAAAAGCAGTGTTGAGCAGACTCAGTGGCATTGTGGTAGGAGCTCTGCTTAGAGTGTGGGAGGTCAGCAGCCTGATTTAGATGCTGGTGGAGTCTTATCCAATCAAAATAATAAAAAAAAACAGAGAGGAAGAAAAAAAGAAATAAAATAAATTGAAAAACCAAAGACTTTTTATAAATGGCATGTGCTGCTTCCTCCTTGAAGCTCACCTTTTAGTTTGAGGATAGAGCAAACCCTGTGGATTGCATCCTTTGAGGAGGGAGCCTGGGGGAATATTTGTCCTGAAAAGTTCTCCACTGACTGCAGAGAAAAAAAAACACCAACATGAAGTTGCTCTGCCAGTACTCAGTGTGTTTCAGAAAATAACTCACTCCCCCCACCCCCCACTCCGACTCTTCCCCAAGGTCAATGGCTGTGTGTGTGTACTAAGAGGGACATTCAAAAAGTTTTAGGAATGAGACACTCACAAAAGTTCAAGACGTAATTTTTTTATATACCTTAAAATATATATCAGACCAGGTATCCTTGACTTCAATGCACTCGCTCAATTTCTCCTTCATACTGCAAATGCCATTAAAATAGAGGTGTTTATTACCTTCGCATTCTGCAAAAGGTTATGTTTTGGTCGCTGTGTATTTATTTATTTGTGAATATGTGTGTTTGTTTGTTATTCGCATAACTCAGAAAGTATTAAACCGAATTGCATGAAATTTGGTGGGATAATTCGTGAGTATCCAAGGACGATTTGATTAGATTTTGGGAGCGATAGGGTCAAAGGGCAAGGTCAAAGTCATGAAAAGGTCAAAAACACTCTTTTGAGCATAACTTCCTTCATAATACAGCTATCGACATGCAACCACCGCCATATTGTTCCATGAGGAGATACCTTTCGGACATGTAGTGTCGGATTTGACGTAACGTCATCGGAAGTGCGTCTAAATGATGTCACAAGATGACGTAAATTTTCGATCTCATCAGTTTTGATCATACCGTTTTGTAGGACTTACCTTAAGGACGTCACACACCAAATTTGACTTCGATCAGACTGACCGTTATGACGTCATTGACGTTTTAACATGACGTTTTTTCAATTGTGGCTAAAATGTCCTGATATTTTACATTCAAATATCTATATAATTTATAAAGCAAAGTCTCCCAAATCCAGGCATTAGGATCAGTACCAAAATATCTGTTTATTGATGTACAGGTTTTGCCAATTAACTCTGTAGTCAAGGTCAAGGTCACACTCAAGGTCAAAATATACTTGTAGGCATAGCTTCAGATCTAATAGAGCTATTGACATGAAACCAACGTTAAAACGTTCAGTGAACTACGAGCTTTCAGAATGGTAGTCCCCGATTGGACGTGACATCCCCGGAAGTGCGTCAAAATGACGTCAAAAGATGACGTCATTTTTCAACTTTTTAATTTTTCAGTGTTTATCATTCCATTTTGTTTGACTGCCTTCAAGGAGGTTACACACCAAATTTGACGTCAATCGGACTGACGGTTGTGACGTCATGGACGTTTTAAAATGACGTTTTTCAAATGTGCCCGGAAAAAAGTTGCGACGGCGAAGGTATGCGCTCTACCGAGTGCCCGTTCTAGTATTACTTCTTCAATCATGTCTTGGTTGCTTGTCAGTTCCTGGTCATCATTGAATCAAGGGCCATATGAATGGGATGAGAGAGGGGGGAGAGAGAGAGAGAGAGAGAGAGAGAGAGAGAGAGAGAGAGAGAGAGAGAGAGAGAGAGAGAGAGAGAGAGAGAGAGAGAGAGAGAGAGAGAGAGACAGAGAGAGAGAGAGAGACAGAGAGAGAGACAGAGACACACACAGAGACACACACAGAGAGAGAGACAGAGACACACACAGAGAGAGGGACAGAGACACACAGAGAGAGACAGAGACAGAGACAGAGACAGAGACAGAGACAGAGACAGAGAGAGAGAGAGAGAGAGAGAGAGAGAGAGAGAGAGAGAGAGAGAGAGAGAGAGAGAGAGAGAGAGAGAGAGAGAGAGAGAGAGAGACAGAGAGACAGAGGCACACACAGAGAGAGACAGAGACACACACAGACAGAGACAGAGACAGAGACAGAGACAGAGACAGAGACAGAGACAGAGACAGAGACAGAGACAGAGAGAGAGAGAGAGAGAGAGAGAGAGAGAGAGAGAGAGAGAGAGAGAGAGAGAGAGAGAGAGAGAGAGGATAAAGGTATGCACACTTGTCTCTGAGCCATCTCAACTGGGTTTGCATCTCGGCCCAACTCATCCTCGTGTTTTACAGGCAGGCGAGGCATCAATGTGTGTGCCTTCCCTCGGATGGACGTTAAACTGGGTGTCCCATCTGCCAGTATTAGTTGTTGTACATCAAAGTAAAAAGATCCTATGGTGCGAAGAGCATCCCCTCAGTGTCCTTTGTGGTGTCCTTCACAAAGGGTAAGCAAGCTATAGCCGGCACCATGACAAAATTCCAAATTCCTGCCATAATCTACAGGGGTCACTGCATCAGCGGTACAGCCGTGTTTCCAGCAATGATGGAACCAGCAGTCACAGGTTGCATGTGAAATGAATCAATTAGGTCTACGTGTACACGGGTGGGTTTATCCATCTGATCAAAGCCACAGTCATGAATGGAAGTCTGTGAAACTTCGGCCATTTGCAGGCACGTAATAATAAAGTCGGAGCACACCTTTGGTCAACATCTCTCGTCAATTTTTCTTGATGGCCTGCGACAATATTTGCATGAATCTGGCATAGTATTCCGTTGTGATTGTAGTTTTGTTACTCATACAGTAAATCAGCAGGATTCCCTTGGCATCCCAGAAAATCGAAGCCATGAACTTTCTGGCTGAATATTGAGTGGGAAAATTATTGGGTGGCTGATCTGTTGTGCTGCCATTGCACAGATTGTAATTTGCTCTTGGGATCCAAGCCATGATGCCACATTTTGTTCCCACTTTTCAGACGAATGATAAAGTCGGCTATATCTATGACTGTTGAAGAAGTTCCCAACATGATTCCAGCCGATGCTGTGATCTTAACTGCTGAGGTCTTGTGGGAAGGATCATTCAGAGACCTTGGACATGCCAAAGTGTAAGCGCACGATGGATATTTTGGCCACATCAATGCGATGCACCTCCATAATTAATTCCTTGATCTGGGCAAATTTCCAGGTCAATCAAATCTGCCAGCCCTCTGCACATCTGGGAGCACATCCCATCTCACTTCCTTCCATGCTTAAAGTCAGCTGCCAATTTGGCGACTGTGAAATATGAGTGCAGCTTCACCGCCTCCGTAGCATAATGGTTAGACTTTAGAGCGTCCGCCCTGAGTCTGCGAGGTAGTGCAGTGGTTCCACGCCCGGCCCAGTCATACCAAAGACTTTAAAAAAACATGGTATGTGCTGCTTCCTTGCTTGATGCTCAGCGTTTGAAACGATAAAGCATGGACAAACAACCATAGTTAGGTAATAATAGTACAAGCTTTGGTGGGCCTCATGGCCTCCTCCGACATCAATGTTCCTCCGATATCAAAGGGAATTCATATTTATTAATATATAACCCACAGTACACCTGTGGATTTATTTGGAGCTGACAAATTCTTAATGCTCATTTTTTTCAAAGATCCATAATCATTGGATTTAGTAAACTTCCAGATTATACTTTAATAATAAGAGTTCCTGTGCAAGGAAACTTGACAAAGGAGGAGAGCATGAGGCTCATCATTAAGCCTGCACTATTATTACCAAGTTATGGTTGTTTGCCATGCTCATCTTTTATAAATGCTGAACGTTAAGCAAGGAAGCAGCACATGCAACCTTTCAGCAGCACAAGGAACAACGTTTTTAAGTCTCTGGTATGACTCGGCCAGGGTTTGAACTGCCGACTGGACTTCGCAGACTCGGAGCAGACAACCTTTGGCAGACATGCAGAGAGGATAACTAAACATTACACCACTTTCTCCTCCTTACATCATTTTTCTCATTCTTCTTATTGTGTATGGCCAAGATGGGGTGTGCTAAAGTTGAATATCTAGGTTCTGCAGCTATATGGATGCCTCAGGGGTGAGTTGTTGGAGTGCTAAAAGTCCTCTTGGTAGCTTCCGCAAGGGACAGTGTGACAAGAAGTGCTCCATCATATGGACTCCTCCACAGTCACAGAGCACATCCAGCCTCGTCCTCTATCAGTGGAGGGTGCTGTCGCAATGGCCCTGTCCAGTGCAGAACCTTTTGGGGGCTGTCCATTGTCAACATGGGAGTGTGAAACTGGGTGTAGGAATGGTTTGATCATGTATAATGTGTTTATTAGGAGCCGTGGCTTCCTCCCAGCTGGCCCTCCACAAGTCCACTTCACTTTGATGAGCTCCAGTAAGGAGCTCGGTGAAGTTTCATGGTGGTTTTCGGGACTTAAGGTGACAGAACGGATGTTCAGTGAGAAGGCACTGTGCTGGAATTTCGGTAGCCAAAATGCGGCTGAAGTATCGGGCTGATAGCACATCCCTATACTATGGATGGCTGGCAAAGCAATGTTGCAGAGGATAGGAAGGCACTCAGTCTTTGTTGGCCTGAGGGTTCCAGACACTGTTCACATCGTGGCATTTAACTTAATGTCGATAGCCTTTGTATGGGCACTCACTGACCAGAGTGGCGTGCAATACTCTGCCATTGAGTATATGAGGAAGAGCGTTGCCGTGTGTCAGGTGTTAGCACCAGCTGCCCACGATGATCCGGCCAGTTTCCAGATGAGATTTACCCATGCCCTGACGTTCTCCTTGCATCTTTGCAGGTGTTCTTTGAAGGTCAGGGTCCGGTGAAATATAACTCCAAGGTATTTGGGATAATGGACATTTTCAACTTTCATACCGCAGAATGTCACATCTTCCTCTGTATTTGCTGGTGTTTGTCAAGATGGTGGGTGCAGACGGCTATTTTGTTGGGGTTTGGAAGCTTCCATTTATGTAAATACTCCTCCAATATGCCCAGATCTCGGGTGAGTTTGTCCCCGACAGATTTTAGGTCGGGACCCTGCGCTACAAGTGTAATGTCATCAGCATAGGTGAGTTTGAAGAAGGTCGTTGTTGGCAGGTCGCTAACATAGAGGTTAAAGAGGACAGGGGCGAGAACAGATCCTTGAGGGAGGCCATCATTTAATGTTCGAACAAGGCTGATTTTGACGTTGAGGAAAACGTGGATCTTTCGGTCCCCAAGGAATACTGACAGCAGTCTGATTGTCTTCTGACAGCAAAAGACTTTTTTTTTTTTTTTTTTTTTTTTTTTTTTTTTTTTGTATACCTTGGTCGAGGCTCGTATGAGAGCTAACACACAACTCACAGCAAGGAGGCATGAGACAAGAGGGGTGGGAGTGGAAGGGACAAAACATTGGGGAACAGACACAGGTGAACTGTGGAAGGGAGAGGGATGGGGATGGGACGGGGAACATGGCGAGGAGAAGATGGACATTACAGGGACTTTCAGGAAGGAAAGCAGGAGAATTGAAGGAAGTGGGCATGGGTGGATTATCGGGGGTAGAAAATATCGAGGATTTGGATGGGGGAAGATAAGAGGTGGTGGTGAACAGCTGTTTTGAAAGCCTGGAGGGAAGAATGGGAAAGAATAGAGTGAGGAAGTTTATTCCAAAGGCGGGAAAAAAGAGGAATGAAAGAGTGAAGATGAGCAGTGATTCGTGATTTTGGTAGTTTTACCAGAAGGGGGTTGTTGGCGGACCTTGAGCGCCTTGTGGAAATGTGGTTGGGACAAATCGCAGAGAGAGCAGGGGGGGCAAGGCTGGAGAGGAGTCGGTAGAAGACAGAAAGACCACCGACCAACCTGCGGTGATTGAGTGAGAGGCCCAAAGACTCAGCTTCATTGCGGGAGATGCCAATGATCTTAAAAGCCCTGGTTTCGACAGCGTGAAGTCGAGAAAGGTGGGAGGCAGGAGCACCAGCCCAGAGGGGAGAGCAGTACTCCATCAGGCTACGGACAAAAGTTTTGTAAGTAGTCAGGAGCTCAAGAGGGCCGAGGAAGGACTTTGCACGACGGAGGATTCCCAGTCGGCGACTGGCTTTTGAGGCAAGGTTGGAAATGTGACTTTCCCAGGAAAGGTCATGGCAGATAGTGAGACCCAGAAGCTTGAAAGAAAGACTTCTTCCAGAGGATTGTTGAGAAAAGTGGATGGGGGTTTTGTAAACGGTCCTTTCGAAGAGACATAGTGAGAGTGTGAGATTTGTGTGGATTGAAAGACATGTTCCACGTGTTGGACCAGTTTGTGATTTTATCCAGATCTGCAGTGAGCGAAGAAGCTGCTGCTTGCCGGTCTGAGGGATGACAGATGGTACGGCAGAGGGTGGAGTCGTCGGCAAAGAGAAATAGAGGATTTTCCAGAGAGTCCGAGAGATCATTGATGAAAACCAGAAAAAGAACAGGGCCCAGAACGCTACCTTGAGGAACTCCAGCCTGCACAGGAAGAGGGGATGAAAGAACTCCATTTAGGGCCACACGTTGACTGCGACAGGAGAGGAAGTCTGCAGAGCCATGAGTGGAGATGGCCTTGAATACCATGGGAAGAGAGTTTGGTGAGTAGGGCAGGGTGCCAGACTGTGTCAAAAGCACGTGATATGTCCAGGGATACGGCTCGGATTTCCTGTCTGGCATTGAGGACCTCCATCCATTGATGGGAGAGCAGTAGCAGCATATCCAGGGTAGAGTGACCTGGTCTGAAACCAAATTGATGATTGGAAATCAAGCCATTGGAGAAGAGGAAGGATTTCATGTCTGAAGCAATGATGGATTCCATAACCTTGCTGATGATTGGGAGAAGGCTGATTGGTCTGTAGTTACAGGGATCTGTTTTTGCACCTTTTATGCAGGGCAGTGATGTTAGCAGATTTCCAAGCAGATGGCAGATGACCTTGGGAAAATGAGAGGGTGAATAGAACAGAGAGAGGGTGAGCAAGAGCAGAAGAGCAGGCTTTGAGGACACATGGGCTGATGCCGTCTGGACCGGTTGCAGAATCTGACTCGAGGTTTGAAAGCAAGCTCTCCACCTTGTCAGGAGAAAGGATACAGAGTCCAGGGACAGTTGGGTGCGACTGGGTAAAGTGGGTAGAGATAGTGATGGGTTTGGGACACAAGATTTAGCTGCAAACACCGAGTTTAGACATTCAGCTTTATCACGTGTGGAATCAGCAGTGCGGCCATTTGAGGTAAGGGAGGGGATGGAGGGGGAACATACACCAGAAACAGATTTGATTAAACGCCACCAGGATTTTGAGGAGGGAGAGAGGTCTGAGAGTTCAGACTTGAGATGAGAAAGATGTTGTTTTCTGGCTCTCCTGAGGGTAGATACACACTTGTTCCGAGCTTTGTGGAAAGAACTGAGATTGCCCTCAGTTGGGTTTGCTTTCCATGAGGCAAAGGCAAGTTGTTTCAGGACAACTGCCTCGCCACAAGCTTCAGTAAACCAAGGGCGGGAGGAAGGGTAAGACAACTGAACACGAGAGGGGATAAATCTGTGCATGAGGGAGAGCAAGTTTCTTTGAAAGAATTCCCAGGATGAGTTGATGTTTGAGAAAGTAGTGATAGGAGACCAGTCTGTAAGTTTGATGGCTGCTCGGAGACCCTGCCAGTCGGCTTGAGTGAAATGCCAGACTCGACGGCGGTGAGGTGGTTCTCTGATGACAGCCAGAGAGATGTCCACTTTAACAAGGACGTGGTCAGAAGAACCAATTGGAGCGAAGGAAGAGCAGCAGATATTGTCAGGGAAATTTGTCAAAATCAGATCCAGAAGAGATGGAGTACCATTGGTTGAGATCCGGGTCGGGAAGTTGACCGATTGAGTCAGTCCCAATGAGTCACAGAAAGCTTTTGCTGACGTCCCATGGCAGGTGAGAGAGGTACCCACACCTAGCCAACTGGCGTGATGACAATTGAAGTCGCCACATAAGAGGAAGAGAGAGTTTGGATGAGAAGATAGAAGATGGTCCATGTTTTCGGAGAGTGAGGTGTAGATGGAGTCATCACTGTTCGGTGGACGGTACAGTACACATATAAACATGAGGTGGGAGTGGAGGGGAAGCCGAAGCCAGAGGTATTCCTGGGGGTGTGGGGGAGTGAGAGCAGTGCAGGGAGAGTGAGGAATAGAGTCTTTGATGAAGAGAGCAACACCTCCACCAGGACGAGGCTCAGGTCAGTCATTCCGTAAGAGGGAGTAACCAGGAGAGATACTTGGGAGTCAGACACGCCTTGGGAGAGGAAAGTTTCTGTTAGGCACATAATCTCTGGTTTGTCAGTGGCAACCTGCATGGAAAGATCTGAAAGGTTTGAGCGAAGGCCCCGGATATTTGAGGTCCACACTTTTAATGAAGAGGTAGGGGAGGAGGCTTTGGGTGCAGGAGGTGGAGGGGGCGGGGGAGGGTAGGACGAGGGACGAGGGGGGAGGTAAGGAGGGTTGCTGAAGGAGTGTGCAGAATAGCGAGGGGAGGGGGCCGAATGAGGAGGAGAAAAGGCTCTGTGGTCCGGGGAGAGAGGGGGGCCAAGAGACAAGGAAGATGGCAGTTGAGGATTTGAGGAGGTGGAGTGAAGAGATGGAGGTGAGAGGGCAGTGGAGGGAGGCAGGTTGGTGGATGAGAGGGGGCAACTTAGAGAAGGAAGAGTGAGGGGGATGAAAGGTGGGAGAAAGGTGAGGGGGAATTTTTGAAAGAGGTGAGAGGGAGGCTTGGAGGGAGAAGAGTGGGATGGTTGCTTTGAGAGTGAGAGTGAGGGGTGAGGGGGTGAGTTGGCACTGAAGTTGGAAAAAAAGAATGGTTGATGGAAAGGGAGCATCCATGGCAAACTGTGGTTTTTAAAAGTTTTAGGTCAGAGATGCGATTTAACACAATTCTTGATGGATGCAATGAAGGCGAATTCAGAGCATGGAGAGAAGAAGCGCTGTAATAGTTGGATTTTTTAGGCAAGGAATGAAGGAGAGGTCGAAATGAGAGCAGTCTGTTAAAATAGCAGAAGAGAAGTGCATTGTGAAACAGTAAAGAGTACCACATGTGTGAGAGAGGAAGATGAAGCATTATAAGATCGTTTTTGTTGTTAATATTAATGTATGAGAGAGTTCAACAGATTAGGTCATGGAAGTGTAAAAAAAAAGAAATCGAGGAAGACGAGGAGGAAGTTAAGAGGAAGAAGAAGTAGCAGAATCGGGAGAAGGTGAGCGTGTTGTTGTTATTGTTGGGTTTTTTTTTTTTTTTTTTTTTTTTTTTTTTTTTTTTTTTTTTTTTTTGAGATAAGAAAGAGATTAGTTGGGAGAATGGGGGATGTTTGGAAAGTGGGGAGGATGAAAATTGAAGGTAATGGGGAGGATAGAAATTGAAGGTAATGGGGAGAAAAAACAAACAAACAAACAAAAAAAAACGATCGAACACCGAGTGGAACCGGTAGGCCTCAAACCTAGGACTAGGCCTCAAACACCAAGTAAGAACGTCGACAAAAATACTCACAAAATAGCACGATTTTTGAAACAAAACCGAACTAGGAACACACATTAACATGTAGGTGAGAAAATTAAACAGTTAAAACGGGACAAATAACAACCGGAACTTAACTTTGAGAATGTCAGCAGGGAGCCCCGAAGGAGACCTCTTGCCGCTCAAAACCGGAACCGGAAGTCTTGAGAGACTTTGAGAAGGAGCCATCGGTGCCAGACTGTCTCATAGGCTGATGACAGGTCTACCAAGGCAGTTGCCATCTTTTGTTTTCTCTGGAAGCCAGCCTCGATGATGGTGGAGAGTGTAAGAACCCAATCACAGGTACTGCGGCCGGGCCTAAAGCTCCCTGCTCATCAGGTAGGAAGGCCTCCAGAGTGGGGGTTAAACAGGATAGTACGGCCCTCTCCATCAGCTTTCCTGTCACTGATAGTAGGGCTATAGGGTAGTAATTGCAGGGCAAGTCTGCTGGCTTACCAGTTTTTCAGAAGGCAATAACATTAGCCTTCTTCCAGGCTGCAGGAATTTGCCCTATTTCATGGACGGCAGTTAAAAAAAGGGCCACCAACCAGGTATGACCCTTTTGTCTGAGATTTTTAAGGAATTCAGGGAAATTCCGCTGGCCCCTGCAGCTTTGTCATTTTTGGTTGCCGACAGTGCACCGTCAATGCCTTTCCTTGTATATGGGGCTGACAGGTGGCTGCTCTGTGGGCTTTCTTTGAGGTTTTGGAGGTAATCCCTTTTTACCTCCTGTCTTAGTAATTTGGGGGTTGATGCCTTTGAGGTCTGGAGGAGGTGAGACACGATGGAATCAGGGGAAACTCTTGGGATGGCAGCTGTAGTGTTTTCTGCGGCACCCAGTTTCCTCAGAAATGCACATGACTTACGACTGCTGTGGGTGAAATATGTTGACTCCACCAACTCCTTGTAGTACTTTAGATGTTCAGCGTCAAGAGCCTCAATTAGTGCCTGCACAACATCCAGGTTCCCAGTTTTGTTGTGGTCGTTGAGAAGCCTTTCAGACTCTGCTGTCTAGCAAGGTGTGTCAGACTTGTGGAAGGATGCGATGTTGTATCAGTGACAGCAGAGAGGAGGAGGTGCACACATTCCATGTATTTAGCTGGGACAGATGATATATCATCGATCTTGGATTCAGCTTCTTTGGTGAAAGCGGTCCAATCCGCTTTCCGAAAGTTCCAGCGTGGTTTTGGCTTGGAGTGCACCAGTGGGATATCGATACCAATGTGAGCAACAGTGGGGCGATGTTGGCTTTTTGGGAAGATGTTGGTTTACCTTTCCTGATGCATGTAGGATATAGTTGTCTATGGTTTTGATGTTTCCAAGATAGTGTCTGATGTAGGTAACGAGGCCATGTTTTGTTATGTTAACAGAGGCCATGAGGTTGTGGACTGCAATCTTTTTCTTTACGGCCTTTTTGTCGTCCTCGCATCGAGTTTCCTGGAGTATGGCTATGGCAATGTGGGAGACCTTCAGGATCTTGCACTTAAGAAATGTCAGCCCTTCAACATTGATTAGAGGATGCAGAGTAAGGGACCCACTGGTCTTGCTGTGGTCCACTGCTTTTGGCCCTGAAAAGGTCCTTTCTTTTTTAGCACTACGCAACATCGGGCACCACTGCTGGGGTTTGCCCAGAATGTGTCGATGGTATTGGCCAAGTGATGACATTAGTCCTGATGTCTTCAGAGTATAACACTGTCAAATACCATATAACAGGAGCACCATGTGTCGGTTTTCATCTTGCTCCCATTTTCCCATTAAGATGGATTCAGTGGCTCATCGACTATGTCGGCCTGCACCACCTTTTTCAGGAGCAGGTTGACCAAGCCTGATATTCAATTGGACCTTATGTGGGGCAGGAGTTTTCAACCTACTCAGGGTGCGGCTAATACTTTCCTCCTCTTTTTGCAGAGACACAGTGGGATCTTTAACGTCCACCAACTAATGCAAGCAGGCCGGTCCTCAGCTTAACGTCAGTCTGATGGGTGGTGTACTTCAGGATGAACCAACAAACCTTGCTTCATGCAAAACAATGATCCCGATCCCACAGTTTATTTCCCGGTTGAGAATCAAACCCAGACTAGACAGTTCAAAGGTAAGTAGGGCGACACTACCTGTGCACCATCACATCGGACAAACTTCTGGGTTATATTCTGAAACAACAACAACATGTAAAAACAACGAAAATAATGGCATATAATAATATCAAACATACATGTCAGTTCATTAGCTCTACCACCGAAGGGGGAAGGAAGTTTTGTTTCCACCCTTCTCTGTCTGTTTGTCGATTTGTTTGTTTCTTTGCGTGTAGGATATCTCAAAAAGTTTTGGATGGATTCGGAAGAAATGTAGTGGACAAGTTGGGGTGCATTACAAGGATCAGGTCAGGTCAGGTATGGGAGCATGCACCAGAGCAGCACGTCGCTGTGTCCACTTTCCGCAGTTACTCCAGGGGCCTCTGTCTGGCCACCCCCCAGGCAGGTGCTTGGCCCATCCCCATCTCCTTGAGATGCCGATCAACCTACTGTAACCAAGAGGCACGTGGTCAGCCCAATGGCCTCCTCCACTCACGAGACTCCCTCGCTGAGAGATTCTGGTGAGCAGGATCAGCAGCAGGAAAACGAGCCACATGTACATACAGCCGCAGCTGACGCACACGAACTATGCAGGCAATAAATCTCATTTGTGTCTCTCTCAACAACCGCTCGTTGGACACAAAGTCCAACCAGCAATAGCCAAGGATTCTCTGAAGAGAGCTCGTACCAAAGGAATTAAGTCTCCATCTCAGATCCTTGGTCAGAGTCCAAGTCTCATATCCATAGAGCAAGACTGGCAGCACCAAGAACCTGAAGACTCGGACTTTAGTCCTCCCACACAGGTACTGGCAGTGCCACACCCCATAATCCAGTGAATCCATGACTCGCCAGGCCCGACCCAGATGTCTGTTGACCTCTGACTCAGCCAGAAGAGACATGAATATCACTGCCAAGGTAAGTGAATCTCTCAACGACCTCAACATCCTCACTGCAAACAGGTACAAACTGGACAGCAGCATCCAAGATGTCATTGAAATCCTGGATCTTAGTTTTGACCCAGGAAGCCCGTAATCCCAGCGGCTCCGACTCCTCATTCAGCACCTCGAGCGCCCCCAAAAGGATATCTAAAGTTTCTGCAAAGATGACTGCATCATCTGCGAAATTAAGGTCAGAGATCTTGACATTCCCAATTGATGCACCACAGCTTGATCTATCTGACATCCACCCCAGAATCCAGTCCATACAAGTGCTAAAAAGTGTGGGGACCAGTACACACCCCTGACTGCTGCAATTAAGTCAGAGATGGAACCACCACATCTCACAGCACTCTCAGTACCAGAGTGGAGTTCAGACATCAGTTCGATCAGTTTTGGTGGCACCCCACGAAGACCAAGAATCCTCCAGAGGGCATCCCGATTCACTGTATCAAATGCTTTACAGAGATCAACATAAGCTGCAAGGAGCCCCTGCCAAATCTCTCGTCTGCGTTTGGTGAGACCCGAAGAGCAAAGATACAGTCAATCGTTGACCTCTTTGGTGTAAAGCCTGAATGCTCTGGACACTGGTGCTGAAGCAGATGGTGACGAACCCTATCAAGAATTATCTGAGCAAAGATGTTGCCCGGCACTGAGAGCAGCGCCACCCCTCGGTAGTTGTTGCAGTCTTGGCGATCACCCTTCCATTTCCAGAGAGGGAAAACAAGGCCCCTCTTCCAGTCTGTGGGGATGATGCCTGTGTTCCAAGCAGAGCGCAGAGCTGCATGCAACGACACGAGTGCAGCATTTCCACCAGCATTTCCACCATTTCCACCAGGGTGTCATTTCCAAATGACAGCCAAGGAGTGAAAAATCCTTAGTGTCATAATATGCTTGTTGACCGGTGTTACCTCAATTATCATTTGAGTCAGCTTATTGGACACAGCAACAGCAACTCCTTGGGAATGGTAACCATCAGAGCAACCAGACCAATGGTAGGTGTAACCACCCACCATGATCTCACCACAATCCGGTCTCCGAACCTCAGAGAGGGCTGCAATACCGATGTCGAAACGCTTGAGCTCAGATGATAACAGAGACCGGTGATCATCCTTTCTTTGGGTTAGGACATTCCAGGCACCCACCCCAAGGAATTGCCTCAGGTTAACAAAGGAGACCGTCGTCTGGTGGACGACACCTCAGCACCACTCCTACTCACTCTCTCGCAATTTGACCCGGGAATGTTACCCCGTGGGTTCCCTCCTATCATCAAAGATTTGGGGTCTTGAAGGCTTTTCCCCAATCCCGTCATCCGGTGAGCTGCCCTGTGAAGGGAAGCTGCACAGGAGGTATTCCCACAGAGTGGGATGAACTGATTATATTTTGATGAAGATCTGAATTCAGATCAGATGACGAGAATTTTCAAGTGATTCTTCACCATTGAGAGATCGGGCAAAAAAAGATATATTGCATGAAATCGAAAAAATCTTTGACGGATTCGGACGAAACTTGGTGGACAAGTTGGGTGTGTAACAAGGGAGAATTGATTCAATTTTGGTGAAGTTTCGAATCCGGATCCGATAATTTTTAAGTGATTTTTAACATTGAGAGATGGTGCTAATATAGCACGATGTCTCAAAAAGTTATGGATGGATTCGGATGAAACTCGGTGGACAGGTTGGGTGTGTGACCATGACGAAATGAGATTTTGGTGAAGATCCGAATCCAGATCTGGATACGAGGTTTGTTTTTAATTTTAAATTGATTCATCACCATTGAGAGGTATTTACAAAATTTATTGGGCCCGACATGTTCCACAGGATCAGGCATTGATTGTTTGGCGGAGGTATGCATTCCACCGAGTGCCCTTCTATTATTGAATATAAAACCATGGATATTTGAATACCCCCAGGCAGCAATTGCTTTCTTTTAGCTCTTTAATGAGGGGTTAATTCATCGTATGCTGTAATTTTATAACCATTGTCATTTTTATTTCACAACAAGCGGGAATAATATGAGAAGCAACGTAGATAAAAGTGAAAAGAGGGATAATGTGGAGACTTTCATACCACGTCAAATTCGGGTTTGGATGTGGGGGGAGGGGGGGAGGGGGATGACGAACATCAACAACAAAAAAAAAGTTGAACATATATATCCAACAAACGTGTGGAAAAGCAGATATCATGCAATCGACCTCGAGCGGACAGCGAACAAACAATGGCGAACAAACAATGACGCAATTGTTAAAGTTCCCCTCCCACCTCAACGGCCGAATTCAACCCCTTCTCCTTCCACAACCATACCCAATCCACACGCCTCCCTCCTCCACACGTCCCACTTATACAGTACTATTTGTCAATCTGCATAACCCCTCCCCTCGACCCGTTACAAGAGATTTGTAGCTTCGAGAAACTGCTCATTGATGAGTGTGCGGTGGCACAAAGCACTCTCTCATGGCACCGCAGGCGCTCCCCGAGCGTGGCCCAAAAAGGCGCGAGCGTTGGGTGCGCGCGACTACAGAGCGCGTTCTGGCCACGTCTCTGCGGCCGTGGGAGTAAACATTGACTCAGATGAAGAGGACGTTTATAAATCGCATTCGAATGCTAAACAGGAGAGGCCTCCGTGAAGTCCACTCCCCCCCCCCCTCCTCGCCCCACTTTTTACCTCCAGCTTATTCCTTTTCTACTCCTCTCTCACTTTTATTCTCATTTATTTTTTCCATTCTGTGTGCCTTCATCTCTCCTGTTCTCTTGGATTTCTCATAAAGGGCCATAAACACAAACGTTGTTGTCATGTTGCTGAAGTATGCGAAAATGCAACAATCTTGGATCATTTTTTAGGATTTTTCAACTGACACCAATGCAAACCCCGAAACAGTATAATTATTTTCTTTTCCAACATGTGTCGATCTCTCAAGTCACTGTTGACCACACGTAGGTCGTATTCAAACACTATATATATATATATATATATATATATATATATATGTATATACGTATATTCATATACATACACATATATCCATATGTATTTATTTCATATTTTATATATACATACACAAACACACGAAGACACTAAGACATTTGCTCGTTGGCACAGGAATCAGAGTTGGAAGGAGAGCTCATATACATATCCATGATTTATTTTTATCTG
>NC_140970.1:7000364-7115364 GCF_056783735.1 Eptatretus burgeri | reverse complement strand
GTACAAATATCCAAATTACTTTGTTCTACAATAATTCAAAATAAAAAAGGATAATATAGACAGTTGCAAGCTCAAAAAAAGCAAAAGAACGGCCGGCTGAACTGGATACTTCTTCAATGAGCGAGTAAGCGTCCGCTTTGTTTTGGAGAACGTGACGTCACCATCCATATATGGCACGCGGCTGTTTTTTTTTTCAACAGCCTCGAGAAATAACAACTTCGGAGTTAAATTTCATTAATTTTCCCAATAGTTTGCATCGAACTATTTAATGCGCATGAAATCATATTGATAAATTTTCAGAACATGTTTGGTGACCCACAACCTGCTCTTTAATATGAATCAGTTGTGAGAAAGAGCTTTAAATTATATATATATATATATATATATATATATATATATATATATATATATATATATATATATATATATATATATATATATATATATATATACACACACACACACAAATATAATTTAAAGCATAAAATATCTGTATATTATACACGTGTATATATATATATATATATATATATATATATATATATATATATATATATATATATATATATATATATATATATATATGTCTGCTTTAAAGCATATACATACATATAATTTAAAGCTCTTTCTCACCACTGATTCATATTAAAGAGCAGATTGCAGATTTCGACATATATATATATATATATATATATATATATATATATATATATATATATATATATATATATATATATATATATATATATATATATATATATATATATATATATGTAATATAATATATAATTTTGATGTTCCATCCACTTTACAGTTTCTTCGTAAGGGTGATACTGGGTTGTTTGCCATTGAAGCAGCACAAGTCTTTTGTGTGACTCGGCTGCTGTTTAAACCACAGACCTCCCAGACTGAGAGCGAGTGAACGAGTGTGTGTGTGTGTGTGTGTGTGTGTGTGTGTGTGTGTGTGTGTGTGTGTGTGTGTGTGTGTGTGTGTGTGTGTGTGTGTGTGTGTGTGTGTGTGTGTGTGTGTGTGTGTGTTTATCAGCATGGAGCTAATAAAAACAGCAAGAATTTCTCCCCCCATTCCAGCACTGTAGTTTTTGTTCATCTGCTGGAGACCGAGGGGATCGGTGCCTCAATGGTCGGTGCTCCGCTGGAGGATGCAGAATATAATAATGCTTTACATCTGCACAAGGTTAATGAATCATGGAAATACTATTGTCAAAGTGTTGTACCATATACAGTGAGTTATTTTATGTTCACGCTGATGGAGTTTACTGCACACAACGCCGAGCACGTGATGCGCATTATTGCACAAACGAACCACCTTTGAAAAGTTGAAAGCGTTTGTGGATCTCTGGCCAGAGAGTAACAAAGCGCCAGTTGACGGGGATTTCACGGGCGGTAAAAAGGCGTCCGGCCCAGCTCTCCCTCCATCACAAGCCGGGCGTGAGTTATTAGCAGTGCTCAGAGGGAGGGACAGGGAATCTGGCGGACAGTAGGGGGAAGGGAGACAGGGGACAGTAAGAAGAGGCGAGCCCAGAGACAGTGCAGACAGTCAGAGAAAGGGACTAGTGGAGGGGGACTAAAAAGTTGAGTCATATTAAGAGGAGGAAAAGGAAATCTGAGGCAATAGAGAAGCCAATAAAGAGTGTTTGCTCCTTGGCACAGGAATCAGAGTTAGAAGGAGAGCTCATGAGCGCTGAAGGCTAGAGGGAGGGCGGTCGAGTTGGCTGTGGGATTTCGACGTTGATGGTGCGCCGTGCTCTCTGGTCATGCCCGTCCAAGCCTCATTCTTTGCTCCACTCCTGTTGTACTCGGACCCAGGACTGGCCGAGCAGCAGTTCCTGTGTGAACCGGCAGATGACTCATGGCCAGATGAATTGTCTGAGACGAGTGAACTCCTATCGTTTGTAAATACAGCGAGCAGTGACATTAAGCAGGCACTGGACCGGCCCGCGAGGTCCCGGCGGAAGGTCAACCACAGAAAGTACCTGCAGAAGCAGATCAAGCGATGCTCACAGCTCGCAGCTGACGGGGTGCAACGACCAGGTGGCTCAGGTGAGACGGCCGATCCACAGCCCCTGCGCAGGACAACCAACAGGATGCTGAGCGAGGGGAAGACACGATCCAGGACGAGAATGGGGAACCTGCTCCCACTAAGACATCGGAATCTACCTGCGTCTTTCTTCTCAGAACCTGTGTCGACCACAGTAGGTCATTCATGTGCTGCATTATTTCAGGAATCAGTACAGCTGCCGCAACTTGATGAGTATGGAACGTCCGCAAGGGATGCTCTTCCGGAAATCACAGGGCAAGAGCCTGGTCTTTACCAGAGCGAGCCCCTATGTTGTCCTGCATGTCCTCGAATTGGTCGTGACAATGAGAGGCCTTGGGATGTGCAACCTCTGAACCATGCACACACTCAAAATGATCAGCCTCATCTTTTTCCTCCTACAAGCAATCCCTCGTTTGGTGCCTTTACATCCCCTGGTGCGACGATCACGGACGACGTGATGTCTGCCCATATTGGCCCGAGTTTGACTCCCTACCCGGCTCCGAGTCCAGGCGGGTCCATCGATGGGACAGATTGGATGGATTCCTTCTTTGGTTGGCGTTTGTCTACTTACTGTGGAGTGCCTTGCGGAATGATGGCGCTGCCCACGGGGCTTTGCTCACCTAACGCACCCTGAACCGCACCCTAACAACCCGATACGTGAGAACTCTTAGGAACTCGCAGGTTCGAACACGGCTTCTTTAGACAATTCTGCCAGAAACCAATGTAGTCTGAGCTCCATTTTGGCCATTTATTTGGTGTGTTTTCATTTACCCTCATCGCTGTTGGAGAGACGGTACTGTGAACACTTGTTCAGTTTGTTGCAAATAATGGATGTTCTTGCGCTTTTTTTTTTCAACGCAAGAAAGAAAAGCATTTTTTGTTTCTTGTAATAACTGAGTAAGCAAATTGGACTCCACACGACTTGGAACAAAAGGTAACAAACTTTTGATGTAAATAAATCAATATGAAGAACAAGAACCTGTGAATGATTCTTGTCTTGTTTTTATTTATTTATTTATTTATTTGTCCAGTGCATTACCTTCACCCTCTTTTCAACTGTTTTTTTTTCTCAACCATTTACCCTGTCCATGGGTCGGGTTTATGAGTGGAATTTTTAGGCATTTTAAGTGTTAATCCAGGATGATCAGATGTTCCGTTAGAGCCGTACTCAGCTTGACTTTCAAACAACGGCCTTGAAATACACAAAAAGCCTTGACAGTTGCGAGATGAACTTCATATTTTGGCGCCAATATGTTATTCAGGAAGGTAGATTAGTAAATCTGTGCCATGGCCCGAATAAGAAGTAAAAATGAAATGGAAAACAGTTTTCGACATTGGTATCGTCCAGTACTTTTGCCATCATATTTATCTCCACCACCGATGGTGGATGGACGTTATGTTTTTCACCCCTGTCTGTCTGTCTGTTTATCTGTGAACAGGATATCTCAAAGTTATGGACCCATTCAGACGAAATTTGGTGGACAGGTTGGGTGTATCACAAGGAAGAATTAACGAGATATTGGTGAAGATCCGAATCCGGATATTAAAATTTTAAAGTGCTTCCATCACCATTAGGAGATAGGGACAAAAATTACCAAAAAAAAAAAACGAAATTTTAGAGGACAAGGTTGAGCGTGTCACGACGACGAATTGATTCGATTTTTGTGAAGATCTGGGATTGTATCCGAGAATTTTTCAAGAATTGATTCGATTTTGGTGAAGATCTGGATTTGTTTCCGAGAATTTTTCAAGAATTGATTCGGTTTTGGTGAAGATCTGGATTTGTATCAATAATTTTTCAAGAATTGATTCGATTTGGTGAAGATCTCGATTTGTATCCGATAATTTTTCAAGCGATTCTTCACCATGAAGTGATGTGGCCAAAAACGACATACAGTACAGCAGAGCATGATATCGCAAAACGTTATCGGCGGATTATGACAAAACATGGTGGACGAGTTGACAAGAACAAGGCAATTTGATTTGAGTTCAGGTCCGGATGCAGATCTTGTCTATCAGCAGGATACAAAAAGTAAACTGTTCAGCCTGGCGGAGATGTGCGCTCCACTTCGTGCCATTCCAGTTCTGTTTGTTACTTGCTAAATAGAAGATTCCCAAGTACACCTATTCGGTGGTCTGATTTGTTATTGTCTGTCTGTCTGTCTGTCTGTCTGTCTGTCTGTAAGTCAATCGCCAACACGGCACATATTTTTACTCCAATCTTCATGAAACTTAACCAACTGGTGGAGGTAATCACCAGCAAGAAGCTTGTTGCTTTTGAGTTCAGTAGGTCAAAAGGTCAAAGGTCAAGGTCACATTTTTTTTTTTTTTTTTTTTTTTTTTGTATACCTTGGTCGAGGCTCGTATGAGAGCTAACACACAACTCACAGCAATGAGGCATGAGACAAGAGGGGCGGGAGTGGAAGGGACAAAACATTGGGGAACAGACACAGGTGAAATGTGGAAGGGAGAGGGATGGGGATGGGACGGGGAACATGGCGAGGGGAAGATGGACATTAAAGGGACTTTCAGGAAGGAAAGCAGGAGAATTGAAGGAAGTGGGCTTGGGTGGATTATCGGGGGTAGAAAAGATCGAGGATTTGGATGGGGGAAGATAAGAGGTGGTGGTGAACAGCTGTTTTGAAAGCCTGGAGGGAAGAATGGGAAAGAATAGAGTGAGGAAGTTTATTCCAAAGGTGGGAAAAAGAGGAATGAAAGAGTGAAGATGAGCAGTGATTCGTGATTTTGGTAGTTTTACCAGAAGGGGTTGTTGGCGGACCTTGAGCGCCCTGTGGAAATGTGGTGGGGACAAATCGCAGAGAGAGCAGGGGGGCAAGGCTGGAGAGGAGTCGGTAGAAGACAGAAAGACCACCGACCAACCTGCGGTGATTGAGTGAGAGGCCCAAAGACTCAGCTTCATTGCGGGAGATGCCAATGATCTTAAAAGCCCTGGTTTCGACAGCGTGAAGTCGAGAAAGGTGGGAGGCAGGAGCACCAGCCCAGAGGGGAGAGCAGTACTCCATCAGGCTACGGACAAAAGCTTTGTAAGTGGTCAGGAGCTCAAGAGGGCCGAGGAAGGACTTTGCACGACGGAGGATTCCCAGTCGGCGACTGGCTTTTGAGGCAAGGTTGGAAATGTGACTTTCCCAGGAAAGGTCATGGCAGATAGTGAGACCCAGAAGCTTGAAAGAAAAGACTTCTTCCAGAGGATTGTTGAGAAAGTGGATGGGGGGGTTTTGTAAACGGTCCTTTCGAAGAGACATAGTGAGAGTGTGAGATTTGTCTGGATTGAAAGACATGTTCCACGTGTTGGACCAGTTTGTGATTTTATCCAGATCTGCAGTGAGCGAAGAAGCTGCTGCTTGCCGGTCTGAGGGATGACAGATGGTACGGCAGAGGGTGGAGTCATCGGCAAAGAGAAATAGAGGATATAGAAATAGAGAGAAATAGAAAAGAGAAATAGAAATAGAGAAATAGAAATAGAGAAATAGAGGAAATAGATAGACATAAATCGTCAAGTTTCATTCAATTCACTTGACATCTGTATACTGTATATAAAACATAAAAACATGGACGGATGGTGAACCCTCGTCGAGGTGAAGTCTCAGTCGACCCATGTGAGTATTTCTATTAATTGTGTCCTGTTTGAACGTGAGTTGGACTGTGAGTACTCCTATTAATTACGTGTTATTGGACCATGATTACGTCTGTTAATAACAGAATATTGGAACGTACCTTTTAGACATGTAGACCCCTTAACCCTTAGACCTTTACACCCATTAGAACCTCCTGAGACAGTTTAGACTCCTTAAACCTTTTAGACCTGAAACTTCTGCTGGAACATACCCTTTAGAGCTTTACACCCATTAGAACACTTTGACCCTTTCGACCACTTTCACCCCTTTAGATTCTTTTAAGACCATTTATACCCCTTCGACTTCTGGAGACCTTTACACACTTTAGACTGCTTGACCCTCAGACCCTTTAGAAATTTAGACCCTTTTTAGACACGTGAGACACCTTAAACCCTTTCGACCCTGTAGACCCTTTTGACCTGTAACTATTGCGGGAACATACTCTTTAGACTTTTAGACCCTCATCAACCCCTTGGACGTTTTAGACCCTTTTAGACCATTTAGTCATTTTAGACCTTTTCAGACTAATGAGATTCGTTCAAGCCTTTAGACCCCTTAAAACCATTTTATACATGTTAGTCCATTTTGGACCTTTTAAGACCCGTCAGTCCCCCTCAAACCCCTTCAACCACTTAATCCTTCAGACCTTTAAATACCCTTTAGACTCCTGAAGACCTTCAGACCTTTAAAGACTCTTTAGACTCATATTATGTGTAGACTGTGGCTGCTGGTTACATTATTTTACTGGGGGCAGGGCTGTGCCACTAATGCAGTGCCCTTTCGTACCAACACACTGGTACTCATTTTGGTGACCCCGGAAGGATGACAGGCTGAGGACACCCCACCTTGTGTTAATTCAATTGCCGACAGGGGCTCAAACTTCAGACCCTAAGATCTTAAGCCAGCCACTTTAACCGTGAAGCCAACACCAGGCTTCTAGACTCCTGAAGACCTTCACACACTTTAGACTGCTTAACGGCATCAACCCCTTGACTCTTTGACTCTTTAGGCAATCAGACCCTCTTTAGATACTGCAGAACCCTTTAGACTCCTTAAACCCTTTCAAGCACTAAAGTCCTTTGACCCATAACTACTGCTGTAACATACACTTGAGACCTCTTTGACATTTTAGACCTCCCTGTTTTTTTGTTTTCAATATCAAGGCTCATATGAGAGCCAACACACATAACGTGCAACAAGGGGAGCAGGAGACAAGAGGAGCGGGAGAAAGAAGGAAAAAACAATGGGGAACAGAGACATGAGATCTGTGGAAGGGAGAGGGATGGGCAGGGTGGACAGGGTAAACAAGATGGACACAACAGGGACTTTCAGGAAGGAAAGCAGGGAATTTGAAGGAAGTGGGTTTGGGGTGGATTAACGGGGGTAGAAAAGATCATGGTTTTGGAAGGGGGAAGATAGGAGGTGGTGGTGAACAGCCGTTTTGAAGGCCTGGAGGGAAGAATAGGATTGAAGAGAGTGTGGGAGTTTGTTCCAAAGGCAAGAAAAAAGAGGAATGGAAGAGTGAAGGTGAGCAAAGATTCTTGATGTTGGTAGTTTTACCAGAAGTGGATTGCTGGTGGCACCCTATGGGAATATGGGGGGGGGGCATATCACAGACATTGCAGGGGGGTAGGGGGTGATGCCGGAGAGGAGATGATAGAACACAAAAAGACCACCGACCTGCCTGCAGTGAGAGAGTGAGAGACCCAAAGACAGCCTCATCATGGGAGATACCAATGATTTGAAATGTCTTGGTTTCCACTGCATAAAGCCATGAAAGGAGAAAGGCAGGAGCACCAGCCCAGTGGTGAGAGCAGTACTCCATCAGGCTGTGGACGAAAGCTTTGTATGTGGTCAGGAGGTCAGGTGTGCCAAGGACGGACTTTGCATGATGGAGGATTCCCAGTCGGCGACTGGCTTTGGAGGCGGGCTTGGAAATGCAGCTTTCCCAGGAAAGATCATGGCAGATAGTGAGACCCAGAAGCTTGAAAGAGAGGACTTCTTTAAGAGGATTGTTGAGAAAGTGGATGGGGGGGGAGGGGTTCCAAACGGTCCTTCAGGAGAGACATAGTGAAAGTGAGAGATTTGTCAGGGTTGGCGTTGAAAGATATTGAAAGGTCAAAATCCCTCACATCAGTCAGTCAAAGACATTCAGGGTCAAAGACGTGTTCCATGTGTTGGACCAGCTTGTGATTTTATCCAGATCTGCAGAGAGTGAAAAGGCTGCAGCATGCCGATCTGAGGGATGACAGATGGTACGGCAGAGGGGGGACTCATCAGCGAAGAGATAAATAATTTTCCAGATTGTCAAAGAGATCAGTGATGAGAACCTGGAAAAGAACAGGGCCAAGAACGCTGCCTTGAGGAACTCCAGCCTGGACAGGAAGAGGAGATGAGAGAACTCCATAAAGGGCCACATGTTGGCTGCGACAGGAGAGGAAGTCTGCGAGCCATGAGTAGATATAGCCTTGGATACCATAGGAAGAGAGTTTGGTGAGCAGGGCACTGTGCCAGACCGTATCGAAAGCATGAGATATGTCTCGGGTGATGGCTCTGATTTCATGTCTGGCACTGACGACCTCCATCCATTGTTGGGAAAGCAGAAGCAGCATATCCAGGGTAGACTGTCCTGGTCTGAATCCAAATTGATGATCAGAAATCAAGCCATTGGAGAAGAGGAAGGATTTAATGTCTGAAGCGATGATGGATTTCATAACCTTTCAGATAATTGGGAGAAGGCGGATTGGTCTGGAGTTGCAGGGATCTGTTTTTGCACCTTTGTTATGCAAAGCGGTAATGTTTGCTGATTCCCAAGGAGATGGCAGATGACCTTTAACAAATAAGAGGGTGAAGAGAACACAGAGAGGGTGAGCCAGAGCAGTAGAGCAGTTCCTTAGGACACGTGGGCTGATGCCATCTGCACCGGTTACAGAAACTGAGTCGAGGTTTGACAGCAAACTGGAACAGCTGGGTGTGATTGGGTAAGCCTGGTACACAAAGCGATGGGTTTGGGACACAAGATTTAGAAGCAAACACAGAATTGAGGCAATCAGCCTTTTCACGTGCAGTGTCAGCTGTGCGGCCATTTGAGGTAGGGGAGGGGATGGAGGAGGAACATACACCAGAAACAGACTTAACCTGATGCTACCAGGATTGGGAGGAGGGAGACAGATTTGATAGTTCAGACTTGAAATGAAAATGATGTTGTTTTCTGGCTCTCCTGAGGGTATATACACACTTGTTCCGACCTTTGTGGAAGGAACTGTGGTTGCCTTCAGTTGGATTAGCCTTTCATGAGGCGAAGGCAAGTTGTTTCAGGACAACTGCCTTGCAACAAGCTTCAGTGAACCAAGGGCGGGAGGAAGGGTAGGACAACTGAAGACGAGATGGGATAAATCTGTGCATGAGGGAGAGCAAGTTTCTTTGAAATAATTCTCAGGATGAGTTGATGTTGGAGAAAGTAGCGATAGGAGACCAGTCTATAAGTTTGATGGCTGCTTGGAGACCCTGCCAGTCGGCTTGAGTGAAATGCCAGACTCGATGGCGGTGAGGTGGTTCTCTGATAATAGCCAGAGAGATGTCCACTTTGACAAGACGTGGTCAGAAGAACCGATTGGAGCGAAGGAAGAGCAGCAGATATTGTCAGGGAAATTTGTCAAAATCAGATCCAGAAGAGATGGAGTGCCATTGGTTGAGATCCGGGTCGGGAAGTTGACCGATTGAGTCAGTCCCAATGAGTCGCAGAAAGCTTTTGCTGAAGTGCCATGAAAGGTGAGAGAGGTACCCACAACTAGCCAACTGGCATGATGACAATTAAAGTCGCCACATATGAGGAAGAGAGAGTTTGGATGAAAGGATACAAGTTGGTCCATGTTTTCGAATAGTGAGGTGGAGATGGAGTCATCACTGTTTGGTGGACGGTACAGTACACATATAAACATGAGGTGGGTGTTGAGGGGAAGCCGTAGCCAGAGGTATTCCTGGGGTGTGGGGGAGTGAGGGCAGTGCATGGAGAGTGAGGAATAGAGTCTTTCATGAAGATAGCAACTCCTCCACCAGGACGAGGCTCAGGTCTGTCATACCGAGGAGGGAGTAACCAGGGAAAGATACTTGGGAGTCAGACACGTCTTGGGGGAGGAAAGTTTCTGTTAGGCAGATTATGTCTGATTTGTCAGTGGCAACCTGTATGGAAAGATCTGAAAGGTTTGAGCGAAGTCCCGGGATATTTGAGGTCCACACTGTTAATGAAGAGGTAGGGGAGGAGGCTTTGGGTGCGGGGGTGGGGGGAGGGAAGGGTAGGACAAGGGACAAGGGGGGAGATAAGGACGGTTGTTGAAAGAGTGTGGGGGATTGCAGAATAGCTTGGGGAGTGGGCCGAATGAGGAGAAAAGGCTCTGTGGTGCTGGGGGAGAGGGGGGACAAGAGAGGGGGAAGAAGGCAGTTGAGGATTTGAGGAGGTGGAGTGAAGAGATGGAGGTGAGAGGGCAGTGGAAGGAGGCAGCTTTTTGGATGAGAGGGGGGCAACTTTGAGAAAGAGGAGTGAGGGGGATGAAAGGTGGAAGAAAGGTAAGGGGGGAATTTTTGAGAGAGGTGAGAGGGAGGCTTGGAGGGAGAAGAGTGGGATGGTTGCTTTGAGAGTGAAGGGTGAGAGGAGTGAGTTGGCACTGAAGTTGGAAAAAAAATTGGTTGATGGAAAGCGAGCACTCAGAGCAAACTGGGGTTTTTAAAAGTTTTTGGTCAGAGATGCGATTTAACACAAATCTTGATTGATGCAATAAAGGCAAATTCAGAGAATGGAGAGAAGAAACGCTGTCACAGTTGGATTTTTTAGGCAAGGTTTGAAGGAGAGTTCGAATTGACAGCAGTCTGTTTAAATAGCAGAAGAGTAGTGCATTATGATACAGTAAAGAGTACCACACGTGTAAAAGAGGAAGATGAAGCATTTTAAGAGATCGTTTTTGTTATTATTATTAATGTTTGAGAGAGTTGTCAACAGATTAGGTCATGGAAGTGTTGTCGAAAAAAAATCGAGGAGGAAGAAGAAGAGGAAGAAGAAGAAGAAGAGGCGATGAGGAAGAAGAAGAAGAAGAAGAATCATTAGAAAAGGTAGCGTTTTTTGTTTGTTTGTTTGTTTTGATTTAAGATAAGAAATAGTGATTAGTTGGGAGGGATGGGGGATGTTCGGAAAGTGGGGAAGATATAAAATGAAGGTAATGGGGAGAAAAAACAAATAAACACGATCATACACCGAGGGGAACTGGTAGGCCTCAAGCCTCAAGGGTAGGCCTCAAGCACCCGGTAAGGCAACGTCGACAAAATCTCACAAAAATAGCACGATTTTTGAAACAAAACCAAACTAGGAACACACAGTAACATTTAGGTGAGAAAAAAAACAGTTAAAAACGGGATAGATAACGACTGGAAACTTAACTTTGGGATCGTCAGCAGAGAGCCCTGAAGGAGACCTGTCAACGCTCCAAACCCAGAATCAGAGGCCAAACTGTTCTTTAATTTGCAGTTTAATCAGATGAAAATCGACGATTTTTCAGATGAAATTTGATTTTAGAAGTTTGATCTTGAGTTGATTTTTCAAGTTTTGACCAAAAATATTTGGTTTCCCCATTCAGTGCGGCACCATGCAATTGCTGTTTAATTTTAAAGTCAATCAGAGGAAAATGATTTTAGAAATTTGACCACATGATGGATGACCTTTGACCTCAAAATCAATAGGCTTCTCAGTTGTGACTACCTCTCCAACTTAGTGAAGTTTCATGAAGATCGGTTTAAAATTGTAAACTGTATGCTGTTGGCAGACAGGTAGACAAACAGACAGACAAGCAAGGAGACGTCTTGCAGAGCATGATACTTGCAACATCCATAAAACAAATTTGACTTAAAAAATAATTGGTAGTTGAATTTAATGACTAAATATGCAACTCCTCTTCAAATTTCAATCGGACGAAAATTGACAATTTTAGAAATTCGGCCTATGTTGTCCTTTTGGCCTATGTTGACATCAAATATAAATTGGTGGTCTAATTCAGTGACATGAAATATAAATAATTTTCAAATTTCAAGTCAATGGAATGGAAATTGAGGATTTCAGAAATACCAACTTAGTTGTTGACCTTGGGCCTATGTTGACCTTTTCTTTGACGTTGACCTCAAAATAATTCACTGGTTGAAATCAGTGACGTGAAATATAAATCCGAATCAAATTTCAAGTCAATCGGATGAAAACTGAGGATTTCAGAAATACCACCTGAGTTGTGATGTCAGGTCAGGCCAGATTAGATCTGTGACTTGCTGCAGGTATCATGTAAACCTGTACGAACCTGTTCCATGGTCGGGTTGTCAGCGACTAAACCGTCACCACCACCAGGTTTTTTGGTGAGGAGGGTGTTTGGATATGGACACCGAGCAGGATTAAAAACAAAACCTGTCAAAGGGTGGAGGAGCTCCTTGTGAGCCAACGGCCATCCGTATCTAGTGCCCAACTGTGTCTGCGGACGTCCTCCTGCAGTTGGGTTACTTCTTATTAGGAGGTTGCTGAGAGGATTTGCACTCTGGCCACCGTAAAACCCTTCATTCCGCAAAACACAAAAACGCAAATAAATCTGAAAACCCACTCCGTGGGAGTACCTCCTGCGCAGCTTCCCTTCGCAGGGAAGCTCACTGGATGACAGGATTGGGCCAAAGCCTTTGGGACCCCCAATCTTTGATGAGAGGAGGGAAACCACGGGGTAACATTCCCGGGTCAGATTGCAGGAGAGTGTGCGGAGTGGTGCTGAGGTGTCGTCCACCAGATGGCGGTCTCCTTGGGTTAACCTGAGGCGGTCCCTTCGAGTGGGTGCCTGGAATGTCCTATCCCTAAGAGAGGATGATCACCTGTCTCTGTTATAATCTGAGCTCAAGCGTTTGGACATCGGTATTGCAGCACTCTCTGAGGTTCGGAGACTGGATTGCGGTGAGATCATGGCAGGTGGTTACACCTACAATTGGTCTGGTCGCTGTGATGGTTACCATGCCAAAGGAGTTGCTGTAGCTGTGTCCAATAAGCTGACTACAATGATAATTGAGGTAACACCGGTCAAAGAGCGTATTATGAGGCTAAGGATTCATCACTCCTTAGGTGTCATTTCCCTGGTCTCTGAATATGCTCCGACTGAGGCGAGTGATTTCACCGTGAAGGACGCATTATATGCCACGCTCGAGTTTGTGGTTGATCAGTGCCCCAGACGAGGTACATTTCTAGTCTTGGGGGATTTCATTGCATCGACTGGAACTTATAGGGATGGTTAGGAGACATGAGTTCGTCCCCTGGGTCTGGAATTGTGAACCAGAATAGTACAAAGTTCCTTGATTTTGCAAGAAGTCATGAACTGAGGGTGGCCGGTTCACGGTTTCAGTGCCCAGAAGCTCATCGATGGACTTGGTATTCCGAAACTGGCGGTGCGGCAAAGGAGATTAACCATGTCCTTGTTGATGGTCGCTGGAGGATGATCCAAAACTGCCGGGTCTACCGGAGTGCTCAGTTCTTCAATACTGACCACAGGCTTGTTGTAGCAACTCTTAAGTTGCACCTTAAATCCAGGAGAATGGTACCAACCCAGCCTAGGTTGGACGTTGGCAAGCTCAAGGATCAGAGGTTATCTGAGGAGTGTGCAAACCAGCTGAGGGGAGATTTTGGGGGTCTGGCTGCTTTGGAAGGTCCTGAAGAGTTGTGGAGTGCCTTCAAGACCACCATCCTTGATGTTGCCGGTGGATGCCTTTGAACTCACCGCAGGGCAAAGAAGAATGTTGTCTCTCAAGGGACACTGGATGCCATTGACCAGAGTCGCAGGGCCAGGCTGAATGGCAGAGCTGAGCTGTTCAGGGAGCTGAGGTGTAAAACTGTACATGCACCAAGGGTGGACAAGGAGGCCTATGTGCGATGAATCTGTGAGCGGGTAGAGCATCACCTGTGGTCAAGTGATTGTCGGCCTGCTTTGCATTCATCCAAGCCCATCCCTCGGTGTACTGCAGTTAGAGTAGAGGGTGTTAGGATCTTGACAGAGGAGTCGGAAGTGAAGGCCCGCTGGGCTGGTTAATTTGAGCGGTTGTACCAGGCTGATATATCAGCTGTCGAGTTCGACATCAGGAATGTTACAGTAATTGTTGCTGACCCTCCAATCAACTGTGGTCCACCTTCGCTTGTGGAAAAACAGGCAGCGGTGAACTGGTTCAAATGGGGTGAAGCTCCAGCGATCTGTGGCATCCATGCTGAACTTCTCAAGGCTGGTGGAAATGCTGCACTCACGTCGTTGCTTGCAGTTTTGTACTTTGCCTGGAACACAGGCATCTTCCCAACTGACTGGAAGAGGGGCCTTGTTGTCCCGCTCTTGAAAGGAAAGGTGATTGCCAAGCACTGAGAGCAGCGTCACCCCTCAGTAGTTGTTGCAGTCTTGGCGAAGTCTTTGCTCGGATAATTATTGATAGGGTTCGCCACCATTTGCTTGAGCACCAGCGTCCAGAGCACTCAGGCTTTACACCAAGAGGTCAATGATTGACCGAATCATTGCTCTCCGGGTCCTCACCGAACGCAGACGAGAGTTTCAGCAGGGGCTGCTTGCAGCTTTTGTTGATCTCTGTAAAGCGTTTTATTGAGTGAATCGGGATGCCCTCTGGAGGAGTCTTGGTCTCCGTGCCACCAAAACTGATCGATGTCTGAACTCCACTCTCGTACTGAGAGTGCTATGAGATGTGGTGGTACCATCTCTGACTTATTTTACAGTTGTAACTGGAGTTCATCAGGGGTGTGTACTGGCCCCCACACATTTCAGCACTTGCATGGACTGGTTTCTTGGGAGGATGACGGAGAGATCAAGCTGCGGTGCATCATTTGGGAATGTCAAGATCTCTGCCCTTCATTTCGCAGATGATGCAGTCATCTTTTCGGAGACTTTAGATATCCTTTTGGAGGCCCTCGAGGTTCTGAATGAGGAGTCGGAGCCACTGGGATTATGGGTTTCCTGGGTCAAAACTAAGATCCAGGCTTTCAATGACATCTTGGATGCTGCTGTCCTGTCTGTTCCTGTTTGTGGTGAGGATGTTGAGGTCATGGAGAGATTCACTCACCTTGGCAGTGATATTCATGTCTCTGCTGGCTGTGAGTCAGAGGTCAATAGACGTCTGGGTCGGGCCTGGGGAGTCATAGATTCACTGGATAATGGGGTGTGGCGCTGCCAGTACCTGTGCGGGAGGATGAAAATCCGAGTTCTCAGCTCCGTGGTGCTTCCAGTCTTGCTCTATGAATGTGAGACTTGGACTCTGACCAAGGATCTGAGACAGAGACTTAATTCCTTTTGTACCAGGTGTCTTCAGAGAATCCTTGGTTATCACTGGCTGGACTTTGTGTCCAATGAACGGTTGCTGAGAGAGACTCAAATGAGATTTGTTTCCTGCATAGTCCGTGAGCGTCAGCTGCGGCTGTATGGACATGTGGCTGATTTTCCTGACACTGATCCTGCTCATCAGATTCTCTCAGCGAGGGAGTGTCGTGAGTGGAGGCCAATGGGCCGACCACGTGCCTCGTGGTTGCAGCAGGTTGATCAGCATCTCAAGGAGATGGGGATGGGCCAGGCATCTGTCTGGGGGATGGCCAGACGGAGGCCCTGGAGTACCGGCGGAAAGTGGACACAGTGACGCGTTGCTCTGGCGCATGCTCCCATACCTGACCTGACCTGACCTTAGTTGTTGACCTTTGGCCAATGTTGACTTTTTGATCTTTTGACCTCAAACAATAATTTTCTTCCTTATGACAAACTCTACCATGTGGTGAAGTTTCGTGAAGATCGGTTTAAAATCGTGACCTGTAGGCAATAACCAGACAGACAGACAAACAGCCAAACAAACACAGAGACAAACAGACCGAATAGCAAAATCGACCAACCAATATACTTGAAAAATCTTAGATTTTGCAAGTAACAAGCAGACAGAAAGGGGTGAAAACAACCTCCTTCCACCTTCAGTCGGTGGAAGTAAAAATGAAAAAAAAAGTATGTTCTGTTTTATTTTGGCGAAGATGAAATCTGTGGTGGATAGCCTAAGCTCTCCACTTACAACTGATGCAAGTGTCCTGGTCGTGGTTTTTTTTCTCATGATGTTGAGTACTGCCCATTTTCCAAGTTCTTGGCACATACCAATTTGCAGTACTCGCTCCAATTCCATTAAAAGCTGTCAGCAATTAAATTTTTAGCAATTATCTAAAAAAATTTAAATGAATCATAAATCGAAAGTTCACGTCGATGAAAGATAAAAATGGTAAAACCAAACATCCTGACCAGTTATTCCGCCTTGTGTTGTCATTTTTGAGAAATATGAAATGTATGTAGTCTTGGAAATGATCCACTAGTCGTAAGATAACACCCACAGGATAAAAAATACAAAATAACTAGATTACATTTTCGCTGTTTTCTCGAAACTGGTGCTAGGGTTGGGCACACATCAACTTTTTCTCTGTTGTCCCGTTAAAAAGGAGTGTTTTTTTATGGCCATTTTTCATGCTGATCACGAATCCGTTGAAATTTTTGACCTCGGATGATGTCTTAAAAATGGCCATAAAAAACACTCCTTTTAACGGGACAACAGAGAAAAAGTCGATGTGTGCCCAACCCTAATATTACATGCCCAAGTGAGCCATAATTATCAAATTTTACCTGAAAAGTGGGTAGATTTGGTGGCCATTTTGAATTTTACCAACCTAAGACGTCATCCTATGTCAAAAAGGTCAACGGATTCATGATTAGCGTGAAATTTGGCCATAAAAAACACTCCTTTCAAAAAAAGTATGTTTGTATGCCCAACCCTACTGGTACAATGAAATAAGCTGAAAATTTCACAACCTTGTTTTTGTAGATATGTTTTTGTTCTTTCAAAGTTTGGACGCATTTACAGATATTTTACCAAAGGTACACAGAACCTTTAAGAGACATTACAAAAGACATTTCTCTGGATTTCTGACTGGCTTCCAAAGTCTTCAGCTATTTCTGCAACGTCAACATCTTGCAGAATCAGTTGGTGAATATAGCACACGGCAATGTGGTTAAGCCAGGATGGACTCATTGTGTTCCTCAACCAAATTTTCAACTGCCTCAGTACTGAAAAACTGTGCGCACATGTGTGAGATGTCACCGGGCAAACAATCAGCAGCTTAAATAGGACGAAAATTTGGGGAAACAGGTCGGTGTCTCGGTGTCTGTCTCTGTCTCTCTGTCTCTCTGTCTCTCTGTCTCTCTGTCTCTCTCTCTCTCTCTCTCTCTCTCTCTCTCTCTCTCTCTCTCTCTCTCTCTCTCTCTCTCTCTCTCTCTCTCTCTCTCTCTCTCTCTCTCTCTCTCTCTCTCTCTCTCTCTCTCTCTCTCTCTCTCTCTCTCTCTCTCTCTCTCTCTCTCTCTCTCTCTCTCTCACTCTCTCACTCTCTCACTCTCTCACTCTCTCACTCTCTCACTCTCTCACTCTCTCACTCTCTCACTCTCTCACTCTCTCTCTCTCTCTCACTCTCACTCTCACTCTCACTCTCACTCTCACTCTCACTCTCTCTCACTCCCTCTCTACCTCTCTCTCTCTCTCCCCCCCCAATACCAGGTTTTATTGATGAAGTCTCTGTGCTGCACATAATTTTCAGTAAGAAATGAGAATGGCTCAAATAAGTGTCCCTCTTCTGTCTGTCTCAACTGCAAATGTACCCATTTATTTTCATTTTATTTTACTTCATTTTCGTTTTCATACATGCTTGAGTATTGACTAATCCACTCATTGGATAGCCAGTGTTCTTGTACAGCAATGTTTTCCTACAACACATTTGAGATGTCTTGGGTCAATTATTTACGGAGTCAATCCCTCATGGTTATGGACACCACATAAGATGCAATAGGGCTCTGTTCTTCATGGCACGGCCTGGGAGCCACTGGTGGCCCTGGTGGCCTAAAGTGCGACCCCTGACGTGTGGCTGATAATACACGAATGTGAAAACATCCCATAATAATCCGCCATAAATGCTATAAAATTGACTCAATGGTTTCAAATGAGTGTTCCAACATGAAGCATAAAAGTAACATCAGTAGGTGGCAGAACAGTGTACAGTAAACCCTCAAATATCGCTGGTTTCGACCAATCACGGGCAACCTTTAGTTACCACCGTATTTAATTTTGGCCAATCATGGTTTTTGAGCTAGGATGAGTCATTGATTACCTCCCATTACGAGGCTTTTGTTGTTTCTCGTGCACCGTAAATTGCAGTCATCAGACCAGCATACAGAACAAAGCTAAGATTAATCATGAATCGTCATCAAAGAGGAAATGACACACAGAGATCCAGTAATACTAGATCGACAATATCTAGTAGACACACAACAGTTAATAATGGCACCTAAAGGTAAAACGATGGACAAAATTAATTGTGCTAAAAGGCAGGGAAAGGTTATGACATTGTGTGAAAAAAAAATCGAGTTCCTAGATATGTTGACAAGAGGTGAAAGTGTGGCGTGTGTGGGCTGCCATTACGGGATCAGGGATCAGTTTTTTCAGTTACATACACATGTGAAACAACGTTTTCAACAATGAACATTGTGAAAAGAAAACAGAGGAACAGATTGACAACTTAACATTTGGACTGCCTCACAAGGATTGCTGTGATGGAATAAAAAATACTGTATGAAGAAGGTTGTGAAGCATCGGGCACACTTCCGCTCATCCAGCTTTTAAAGTAAGTTTTGAAATCTAACTTATTGTATTATTATTGTAATATGTACCTGTATCATTTTTCTTAAAACACATACCTTAAGGAGATGGCTTCGTATTAAATTTTTGGTTTCTAAGAATCAAGCCCGTGTTGTTTTATTGCACACGCAGACTTCTATTTAGTTAACCTCGCTGTTATATCACATAATTGCATTAAGAATTGCATTATTTTGTCTTGTATGCGGTGTGGCGGCTCTCACACTGATGTCTTATCAACGAAAGTGCCCCCCCCTCTAAACAAATAGTGAAAATCACTGGCTATAGGGGGTTCGCTGACATTCAATGATTAAATAGAGCTGCTAATCATGCTCATAGAAACACACCAGAAACAGAGGGTGGAGAAGTGTCTCCCGAGGTAATCAATGTCAGCCCAAAAAAAAACGACTTAGGTCAGCTGTCACTGAAACTGCTGCTAGAAGATCGGAGAACACCCTGCCACCGGTCTCTATCATCTGTGAGAAGGTGGAGAAGAGAATGAAAGTCAGTTGGTATTTTCAGAGGGATGAACTGATTCAAGCAGAAACAGTCGATGGTGGTGAGTCAAATGAGATACATCGTTTATATTTCTGAACCACACATATTTGTGTCATGCACTTCTATACAGTTGAATGTGTCAAATTCTAGTTGAAGCACTTGTAATCAGTTTCATTGAATTCATTACTGTTGTCCATCAAGCTAATCTCGTGAGTCGTTAACTTGATGAAAAAAATTTGTCTTTCATGAACATAGTAACCTGCATTTCCATTTCACTCATTCAAATTCCAGGTCTGCTGAGGACAGCTGCAACTGAAAATCCGAATGGTCCTGATGAAAGGATATTGAGACAAATCAGAGGAAAAGACTGTGTTGCAGTCGAAGTCAGGTATCATCAGAGTTGCATAATCAATTGCACACATTTTCTGTCGAGGAACGGGAGTCTGAACTAAAAGTAGTCAAATTAACAGAATTTCCACAATCTCAATTGCTCTTCCTACTCAGATCATCTCAACAATTGTTTAGGGTCTTGGTCACACCTTTCTATTTTTCTTCATAAAGACAAATCAATGACTGCTCATGAAAGTTTCAAACGTGCCTTTGATATTTTTTGTCAGATCGTCATAAAGAACGACGGAATCAAAAAATGAACATATCCTTCAGTTGGTGAAGTTCCTCACAATGTTCTGTGAATTTGCAGAGTAGGAAGGTATTGATGCTTCTTCCATATCGGTAATTGCTTGTGTATATTTTTAATCTCAAGATTGCTTTAAGAAAGGAACTTCCATCTGTTCACTGGGTTCATTATGGTCGTTACCTAGAACAATCCCTGTTAGGTTTATGAAAATATCTTTCTTTCTATAACTGGATTATGAACATAGCCTGTTGCCATGGACCTATTTTGAATGAGATTATCCAATCGCTGTGGCTCATGCTGTCGAATCTTTGACGCTTCCAACGTTTGTAACATCATCGGCAGCGAGTGTAATCCTATTGCATGCCTTGCATTGTGGTTTTGTAGTCGAAGTCGGTACTTGCAAAGGGAGATGTCACACAATCAGGCTCAGATCCAATTGGGTTTCATGCGGACCACGAACAGCACTCGGTCAAGATGGGAACTCTACGCACATGCACAAGTGTACACCTCTACGTACGTATCATTACGGTACAACAACCAGTCCAGACTGGTGCGACAACATTGATGTTTTGTTTTTGCTTCAAGACTCATCAATTGAAAACACATCTGCAACCAAAGTATCCTCAACTAGTGGGGTTATCTTCAGTTTCAGCAGCACAGTGACAATCAAGTTTGAGGGTGGATTTAGGCACCTTGGGATACAGCCTTTACAGTTAGTTGCTGCACATTTTGAGAGATAATGGGGAACGGCTGTTAGGGGGCGTTTTCCAAAATGGCCGCTATGAGAGTATTACTGTACATATCTGAGTGTCTTGGTGTTTTGGCTAGAAGACAAGATGAGGTATATTGTTATATAATACAAGGATGGCTGTCCGTTCATCCATTAGCTGTTACACTGATTAGCTGTGTGAGGCTCGGTGCAATGTAATTGGCTCCTGGCAATATTATAATATATGTGTCTTATTAAAAGCTGATATTGTTCACATATCTTTTCTGCATATCTCACAGGATTGTGAATTGGACAGGCGACCAGGACGCCATGATTTGTTCATGGACACATTTTTTCTGCATATCTTGTGGGATTGTGAGTTGGGCAGGCGAGTGCGATGGGTGGGGAGGCTTGTAGTGGGGGGGGGGGGGGTTGGCATTCTTTGAAGCATGGCTTAAACCCATATCATTGTCAAAGATCTTTGTCCGAGGTCTTTATTTCCATTTAACGATGTGTATATATGCATCAAGAAGAAGATAATTGGTTTTTGGTTGTTTATCGTCACATATCTTATCGGCATATCTTGCGCCGATTGTGAGTTGGACAGGTGACCGTGACGGGTGGGGAGGTTGTTTGAAAGGCTTTGAGTGGGCAGAGTATTGATGCCTTAGGGTTGGGAGGGGGAAAGTGAGGAGTTCGTTTTGGGGGGTGGAGGTTGAGGACTTGAAGTCACATTTTACATTACATGGAATTTCCACGGGTCCCTGATAGTGTGTATATAATGTTTTCAAATAAAGACTTGCGGTTGGGAGTGCGAACATAAAATCCTGGATCCGCCCCTAAATAAAATCAAGAGTCCATGGTAAGCTCCCCAACCTTCGAATGAACAAACAATTACTGACTCAACGTTCCGGTTAACATGTGACAAACCACATGCATCCGCTCAAGGCGCTGTCACACCTTGACGATTTAGCCAGCAATGGCAACGTATAAAAATGTATGTAAAACGTTGGCGTACGCTGAAATTTTGATGTTTTTTTAAGTTTTGTCGTATTCTTAACGAGTTGGTCGTATGCATAACATATTAGTAACGTACACAGAACGTTTCGTTGTCTTATAGATAACTTATACCAACGAATGATTAGCGTGTTGTCGGCGTTCACAACCTATGCCCAATGATAGTCTAACTTAGGCATAGCGTGCTGCACGTATCGCCGCCGATCACATGGCGTAGCCTATTAAAAACCTGCCGTTCGTCGATTCAAATCATAACCGCCTGAGAATTGGAAGTGTCAACCACGCAGTCACACCTTGACAATTTAGCCAGCATATGCCGACTTCTGAAAAATGTGTCTAAAACGCTGGCACAAGTCGAATACGTTATGGGTAAGTTGTGTATACGTTAAGAGCACGCTGAAAAACGATGAAGTACGCTGTCATACGTCGTAGTACGTCTAGTACGTTGTGAAATTTCAAGCATGCTGAAATTTTTACGACATACTCGCCGTATGGCTCACACGTTCCGCTACGCTGGGAATAAGTTGTAGGCACGATATGCGATCGTTGACACACGTCGACACAAGTTCCTTGTAAGTTACTCATAAGTCGAAACACGTCGAGGAAATGTTTAGCATACCCGAAACTTATTTTCTCCATCAAGGCACATTTTCTTTTTTTTCTCCTTGGCTCCGTGAAGGCACGTGACAAAATATTTGAAGTTGTTGTTGTTGTTTTTATTTTTTATTTTTTTATTTTTTTAGTTGATCACGAATTTTAAAATATATTCGGACATTTGCTTTCAAGTTTCGACGTCGACGTGACAATATCCTCAAACAGAAAATATTCACAGAGGAGGAACTAAGAATAAGACATGAGCAAACTGAAGAGGCAATCGGACGTGACGTAATGGCACGTGACGAAATATCGGAAGTTATTGTTTTTTTGTTTGTTTTTTTAAACGCTGCCAATACGCCAATATATGGTAGCTGTAAATTAGAAACACGTTCAGTAAGTTCTGTGGTCGTCTGGAAGACATCAATTAAATACCTCTACATACGTCAATATGCGTTGGAGGTACGTTACACATAGGTTCAAAGCATGTTACTCATAGGTTAGAAATAAGTTTTGAGTACGCTAAGCATTACATCGACGCGTTTCAACTTATGAGTAACTTACAAGTAACGTTCCTCGATGTGTGTCAACGATCACATAACGTGCCTCGACGTGTGTCAACGATCGTGTAACGTGCCTACAACACATTACTCATAGGTTATAAATAAGCTTCGGGTACGCAAATCATTACCTCGACATGTTTCGACTTATGAGTAACTTACAAGTAACTTGCCTCGACATGTGTCAACGATCGCATAACGTGCCTACAACTTATGGTCAGCATAGCGGAACGTGTGAGTCATATGCTGGCATACGTCATAAAATTTCGAGCATGGAAAATTTGAGGACAACCGCAAAGTACAACGATGAAAGTCAGCGTACTACGATGTATGGCAGTGTTTTTCAGCATGCTCTTAATGTTATCAAAACTTACCCATAACGTATTGGACGTGTGCCAGCGTTTTAGAGAAATTTTTCATAAGTCGGCATACGCTGGTTAAATCGTCAAGGTGTGACAGGGCCTTAACCTTTCTCAAGAGTGATGAAAATTTCCTCAAAATCCTCTTGTATACCCAAAGTTGGGGGTGGGCAAAGCTGGACAACAAATCAACACACACGTCACGGCATTCGCAAATTCTGAGTTATCAAATTCTAAAAACATTATCACATTTAATGATCAAACCTAAAGGGGCTGTCACACCTTGACGTTTTAGCCAGCATATAGCAAGGTCTCAAAATGTATGTAAAACGCTGGCGTACGCTGAACTATTGATGTTTTTTTAAGTTTTGGGCGCATAATAACGTGTTGGACGTATGCATAACGTATTAGTAACGTACACAGAACGTTTTAATCACATATAGATAACTTATACCAACGAATACTGAGCGTGTTGGCGGCGTTCACAACCTATGCCCAACGATAGTCTAACTTATGCATAGCGTGGCAGCGTATCGCCGACGATCACGTGGCGTAGGCTATTAATAGGCTGCGGCTAGACGATTCAAATCATAACCGCACTAGACATCGAAGTGTGAAGCCGCTGTCACACCTTGACGTTTTAGCCAGCGTATGCCGACGTATGAAAAATTTGCCGAACCAAGCTGGCACACGTCGAATACGTTATGGGTAAGTTTTGTATACGTGAAGAGCACGCTGGAATACATCGTAATTTTCTGGCATACGTCGTCATACGCCGAGTACGTCGAGAAATTTTCAGCATATTGAAAATTTCTCGACGTACACGACGTATGACACACGTTCCGCATACGCTGGCATAAGTTGTAGGCACGCTACGCGATCGTTGACGCACATCGACACACATTACTTGTACATTACTCATAAGTCAAAACACGTCGAGGTAATGGTTAGCGTCAGTGTTCCAGACTCCCTGGTTGTTGTTTTTTTTTTTCTTCGGTATGATGGTGATGTTGACACTTCGATTTCTAGTGCGGTTATGATTTAAATCGTTGAGTGGCAGCTTATTAATTATATTATATTATAACCACACTAGAAATCGAAGTGTCAACATCACCGTCATACCAAAGAAAAAAAACAAAACAGGGAGTCTGGAACACTGAGGCTAACCATTACCTTGACGTGTTTCGACTTATAAGTAACTTACAAGTAACGTGTGTCGACGTGTGTCAACGATCGCGTAACGTGCCTACAACACGTTCCTCATAGGTTAGAAATAAGTTTCGGGTATGTTAAACATTACCTCGACGTGTTTTGACTTATGAGTAACTTACAAGTAATATGTGTCGACGAGTGTCAACGATCGCGTAACGTGCCTACAACTTATGGCCAGCATTATGCGGAACGTGCGAGTCATATGCTGGCATACGTCGAAAAATTTCAAGCATGGAAAATTTGTCTAACAGCTCGGAGTACAAAGACGTATGCCAGCGTACTACGAAAAAAAAGCCAGCATACTACGATGTATGCCCGCGTGCTCTTAACGTATACAAACTTACCCATAACGTATTCGACGTGTGCCAGAGTTTTAGCCGAATTTTGCATACGTCAGGCATACGCTGGCTAAATTGTCAAGGTGTGACAGGGCCTTTACACTCATGATATGAAGCCCAATTGGATTACAACACCAAATGTTCAGATAAGATCAGGAAATAATCCATCCATCCATTGGGACCATACTCTGTGTAGAGCGTTGGTGCTGCTAAAGCAGTCTCCTTGGCTATTGGGCACAATTCTGGGCGGGTCGCCACTCCAACAGTATACCAGCATGCTGGCACTTATTTTGCCAACCTCGGAAGGATGACAGGGCGAGTTAACCCTACCTGGTATGAATTTAACAGCTGAGCGGGATTTGAACTCAGGACCCAAGGATCCCTAACACACCTCCCTAACCATTAAGCCAACACCAGACACAGGGAATAATTGGTCACTCATTAGAAAATAAACATGATTCGCTGTAAACCCATGTGCCATGAGATGAATGTAATTAGGTTTGCAAAGGTATCAGTACAGTGGGCACGTGGCATTTCCTCTGCGAGAGAAGCCTCGTGACAAGCCTCTGTCTTTTGGTCCTTTTTGGGGTCAAACCCAAAATGCTAACCCTATCCCACAGGGGTGTGTGCCTGCCTTGAGACGATGTTTGGCAATAGACCTGTTGGGAAAGTTTCAATCAAAGACCTTGCGATGTTCAGCAACACGCTGGCGTAAGGTTCTCCCCGTCCCTCCCACATATTGGGCTGCACAACCACAGGGCACAGCGTACACAATCCTTGCCCTGTCTTTCTTTGGTAGCCTGTCCTTGACCCTCATTTAAGAGCTCTCTTGAGGGTGAAGACAGGTTTGAAACTTACTCTCACTCCTTCTGTTTTCAATATTCTGGCGATCCTCTGCGATACAGCCTGCACGAAAGGCAAAACACAAAACACCCCTTGGTTGTTCTTTCGGTCCCACCTGTGATGAGGGCCAGCCAGGTTCGTTCTCTTGTTTTTTGGTAACAATCTGTCCGGGTAACTGTTTGCCTTCAATATGCTCCAGATGTTCCGCCTCTCTTATCTTGTCTTCGATGATATACTGTAACTCACATGCTCTTTTTGAGAGGGTGTGTACCACAGTTCTTTTGTGCTCCATTGGATAGCAGGAATTGAAATTGAGGTAGCAGTCAGCGTGTGTGTGTGTGTGTGTGTGTGTGTGTGTGTGTGTGTGTGTGTGTGTGTGTGTGTGTGTGTGTGTGTGTGTGTGTGTGTGTGTGTGTGTGTGTGTGTGTGTGTGTGTGTGTGTGTGGGCTTTCTGTACACTGTGACCTTTAGGGCTCCTTGGGGATCCCTGATCACGAGAATGTCTAGGAATGGATGGGCCCCATTTTTCTCCTCTACGAGGGTGAAATTAATGGATGAAAAGGTTTCACCGATGGCTTCATGTATGGTGTCCACTGTATCGGTGGGACAGATGACGAATGTGTCATCCATGTAGTGGAACCACACACTTGGCTGCACTTGTAGGGATGGAATGGTGTGCTTTTCAAAATCCTCCATCACCATGTTGGCAACGAAGGTCGATAACAGGATGGCCCATTGCAGCTAATGCTTGCAGACCGACTCCTCTATCACTTCACCCACTTCCCCCTGTATTTATTTATCCACCTTGTATTTACCCGGTCTGCCAAATTATCTGAGTCATCCTTGAATTTACTTTAAATCGAACAATTTCCATTATTCTGTGGCACCATCTACTTTCATCAAGTTGATGACAAGGTGTTGCTGCTCTTCAGAATGAACATAAAGTTAAGAAATGACAATAACAAGAAAATCAAAATACAGTATAGAAATAAAGTAATCGTACTCTACCGATGATGGCAGCTGATTGTTGAGTCGTGTATTACGTCAAAACTTTATGATACACAATAGTACGTGTTGTGTTGCAACCCCTGTACTGGCTTGATGGCAAAATAAATGTTTTGGGGTTGCCCAACCCTAGAAGCAGCAGTGTAAGGCAACACACCATATCCACCAACACGTGGCCTTAAGACACACCCAAGCATGGCTAAAGGTCTGTCCCTGGCTCTTATTTATAGTTATTGTAAAAGCATCCTGGGCAAACAACCGATGTTGATGGCACTAAAAGGAATAATCTCCATCTGAAGGTTGAATGGTGGGAGGGGAGGGAAGGTGTGGGTGGGGGGGTGAGAGCAATCCTGCCTACATGTTCACCAGAAAAGATGTTGTACTCAAGTAGTCGGGTATTGTATACTTTCGTGAAAATCGATCTTGTACCATTACACAGCCCTTGGTTTGGGTTTAGATTGCAAAGAAAAATCAGAATCATGCTGACGCTTCTACTGGTGCTCCTGGCTCTCCACAGTTCTGACTTCAAGTGTTCGTTTCATAATACTTGCTTCCCTGCCAATAGTTTGCTTCTTTGAAGGCATGGTTTTTTTCATCTATTGAGAAAACATTTGGAATATGTACGGGATATTTCCTGCTGACACCTTCTGTGCCCTGGACACCGTATGCACCCAAGTTTGGCTTTAAAAGCAGAGACTAAAGTGAATGGGTTTTCATACAAAGACTTGTTAATGTTAAAATACGTACAAGTTAAAACCAACAAAACAGTACAGTATGATAATTCTCTCACTTTAATGTTAAAACATCCAACTAGCAACCATTGATCGTAACCATACCAACTTTATAAAAGATTCACCGCACATCCCGCATACAGACTCATTTCGTCCAGAGGTTGAGGAGTACACACAGATAAAGACAGTATTATACAAAGCTAATAAAACATTATAATTTTCTCGCAGAGAATTAGACACATTATATTTTATTATGACTTGTAGTACCCACTCTCAGCAGAAATGACAACACCAGACGGTTTACATAGAGAAATTGCATCGCCACTTTTGCCTAAACAAATGAGGCTATTGATTTGTTGAACCACCAGAAATATTCCTGGGTACACATATATTTAAAAGGCTCAATCATGTCTCTCGCCCATAATTTGAGGGATTAACCAGTCAGTTAATAATGTAAACATCGAGGTGAACCTTTATAATTAATAATCCCTCTGCCCTTCTAGCCAAAGAAAGCTGCATAAAGCAACCAAGAAAATCGACACAAGCCTCAGCTGTCCTGTTGCCTCGGCTGTTTCAAACCCTTGTTGGGTTCCTCAACAGCTGCAGATGTTTACAAGTACCACATGCAAGAGAAGCGAATGCTACACACCCCCATTAGCCACTGGACTGGTTTCATCACTTATCAGCAAATCGGCAACAGCATAAAACAGGTAAAACAGAAACAGGCACCACCGAGGCTGCCAAAGATGTACCACATCTAATGTCAATAACAATCAACATATAATTAACACCAAAAGCCCAAACACAACTCTCACCCATAAATGGAGGGAACAACGAATCAGCTGAAACCTAAACAATTATACCCAGCTGTGACTCAAACTTTATAATTCACAACTCCTCTGCCATTCTCGCCAAAGAAAGCTTCGTAAAGCTACACAAGGAAAGAGATTATATATCTAATGTATACATACACACATATATATATATATATATATATATATATATATATATATATATATATATATATATATATATATATATATATATATATATATATATATATATATATATATATATACAGGGTGTCCCAAAAAATATCCAACTTTTCATCTGCAAAGAGGATGGTCATAACATTTTTTTTTAAGAGATATATGGCTGGATAGAAAGCTGAAAGGTTGAAGTTTATTGTACAAATGTCAAAATTGCCACCAAAATTAAATTTTGGTACAGAATCGTCGTTTTCTTTTAGACCACATGTTCGACGAAGGCCCCACGTTGTCCAAACACTGCCTGCAAACGTGTTATCATGTTCTCCATCACTTTGGGAAACGTTTCCTGAGGAATGTTCTGGATTTCTCAGTGGATGTTTTCCTTCAGCTGATCAAGAGTCTGAGGCCGAGGGTTTCCATAGATCCGGTCCTTGAGATACCCCCACAAGAAGAAGTCTGGAGGAGTAAGGTCAGGGGAATACGGTGGCCACTCAACGTCTTTTAAAGGGAGATAAAGCGGCCCTCAAAATGTTGGTTGAGAAAACGCCTTGTTTCGCTGGCTGTATGGGGCGGTGCCCCACCCTGCTGGAACCACTGGGTTCTCATCTGGATCAGGTTGTTTCTCCTACGGGCCTGAGTACGTAGCTCAGGCAGATAGAATTCCTGAATCATTTCATGATAGTTCTCCTGGTTTACTGTCCAAGTGCGTCCCTGGTCATCTTCAAAGAAGTATGGACCAATTATCCCATAACAACCAATCGCCACCCACATGGTGACTTTGAGAACAGATCGAGGCACCAGTTCAGTTGATGCATTACCAGGATTTTCAGTTCCCCAGTACCGAAAGTTTTGCTTGTTTACCTCCCCGGACAAGTGAGCATGGCATTCGTCCGTCATGTGAAGTTTTTTGAGGAAGTCTGCATCTTCCTCCAACTTTCCTGAGAACCAATTTGCAAAGTCTAGTCGTTTGCGTTTCTGTTGATCAGTAAGCACCGTTTCCGTTTGAATTTTGTATGGAAAGGCATGAATGTCTTGGCGAAGGATCCTCTGAACGGTGCTCTTATGAATGTTTGTCTCGGCAGAAAGCAGTCGAATCGATTTTTTTGGACTCAGAACGACCGCCTGTCTCACCATTTCCACATTTTCTTCACTACAACCTGTCCTCTTCTGAACACTGTGACCCTTGTGAAGGTCACAGATGGTTCCCACATTGGTAAACTTTGCGATGGTGCACTTTATTGTCGGAAAGTTTGGTGCATGGTGCAAGTGGATACCGAAATGTCTCGAGTAAAGACGTTGCACCTGTACGACACTTTTCGTCTGGTGCCAAAGTTAAACAATTTTCGTCCGTTGTTGTATGGTCAGTCTTGGCATTTTTCTGGCGCTTGCTTGGTATCAAAATAAACTTCAGGGTCTCTGCAACAAGAAATGAAGCATTAGTGACAAAATTACTGCTTTTTTAGGATCAAACGAAGCATTTTAAAAGTTGTATATTTTTGGGGGAAACCCTATATATATATATATATATATATATATATATATATATATATATATATATATATATATATATATATATATATATATATATATATATATATATATATATATATATATATATATATATATATATATATATATATATATATATATATATATATATATTGTTGCGGATTTCACGCCCGCCGGCGTGCTGACGGCCACGTAACTCGAATCGCGGCACGTCGCCCACCGGACGGACAATCCAGTCGTGACCCTCTCGGACTAACGCCGGGAACCAGTCACGGGTGGACCTTTCGGTCTCACCGCGATCGAGCCAATCAGCCCCCGCGTGGGATAGGGTTGCTCGCCAAATTCGACCTCCCTAAGTACCCACGCGGAGGGTAGACCGGGCGATCGCACCTCGCCGCAGGTCGACTTCGGACACGGGCCACTTAAGCGACCCGTTCCGTACTATCAGAATAACCGAGCGGTGTTATCGTCGACCTCGACGGTTCGATTCATTATCGGGCGTATTCAGCCCACTACCAACCCTTTACGTGAAGCAAGATGGGGATTCAATAGAGGAAAAGACGAAGCGAAGCGGGAAACAGTTCAACACAAAGCACATTTATTCGCGGCACACAGGAGCACACATATACAATTCCACCAAATGCACACAGAAAAGACACAATGTAATTTGCACAAAAAGCAAATGTAAAAGCGAAAACACAATGCAGAGCTAATACCGACTACCGAGCACACGGCAACACTTATACAATTCTACTTCACAGACGGCGCCGACAACACATACCCAAAACCAAGGAAAAGAATACCCTCAAAGATGAGGCGGGCCTGAGGCCGAGACCGGGTCGCGCCTACCCGTCTGGTGATGAGACGCGGAGCGGCGATGGCGCCTCAACTCCGCGGGCCTCGCGGACAGTGTCTGGTAGGGGGTGGGAAAGGGGCCCCCTTGGTCGCACTATCTCAGCGCGGGGGGAAACAGGAGGGGGTTGCTGATGCTCGGGGTATAGAGGATTTTTATTATCCCGCGACGAGCGTCTCCACCTCGGCCAGGTCGCGCTGTCGGCCTCCCTGGGGTGCAGCTCCCGACGCGAGCACCCCCTCGTCTGGTGTCGCTGCCTTTCCACAGCTCCGTCCCCTCCGTTCCGACTCCAACGCACACGACGACCAGCTCCTTCTTGCCAACTCCACCGCCCGCGAAGTCTTGACTCTCTGTTTCCGACTCTCCTACTCTCCGCCTCTGGACTCTCCTACTCTCCGCCTCTGGACTCTTGGACTCTTCTACTCTCCGCCTCTCGACTCTCCTACTCTCCGCCTCTCGACTCCCTGGACTGACGAACACGGTCCTTTTATCAGCCCCGTAGCTTCGCCCTCTCATCTTTGACCCCCTCCCTTCGACCTTTCACCTCGCTCCCCATTGGCCCGAGAAAAAGTGGGCGTGAAGGCTTTTTGATCCATAAATTTGCATATATCGATCGCCCTGGGGGCGGGGCCAATTCGCCCCTCGCTCACCGATTGGACGGCAAAAAGTGGGCGTGTGTCGTTTTTGATCCGTTTTTGAAGCACAAAATCCGTGATTTTGTACACGCTGTTCGGCGCGCGCCCTGCACGAGTCCAACACCGGTACCCACAGCGGGGCAAGAACGGTGGCGATGCGACGGTTGCGAGGTGTGACGGGAAGGTCGTGGCGGTTGTGGTGAAGCGGCGTTGTGGTTGGTGGTTGATGTTGTGGTTGTGGTGGTAATCATGGCGGTTGGTCCAAAATAAAGATAGCAAAAGAAAAACGGCTATCCTGAAGAGTCGCAGCACGCATAATTGACATGTATTCCCACTAGACAACGGGTTTGGGCCTAACTACACATGTACTTACCGAGATACCTCACCTAAGGGACCTGAATGGTGGTTTGCGAATTTGGTAACCACAACACTACCCCCTCCCCTTTTTACAGACTCGTCCCGAGTCGTCATATTTTCGTGTGCCATCATGTGTAGTTTTCCCCAAGTACATTTTACCTACGGATCCCTGAGTGCGACATTCATGGTATTCGTGTCCCCAAAATAAATAACCTGAGGGCTGCGTAACTATCTAAACAAACTCACTCACACGGACGACTTAAATAAAATTGCCGGCGCTAGACAGACATGCCGGGGGCGCACTCATATTTACAGTACATCTTAACCTTAACTTACAAATTTTACACTAAACCATGGCCCAGGATCATTGAACTCTGCAAAAAGAAAGCAGTTAGCAGGGAGCCAGGCTGCCCGCATGCAGTCTCTGGCTCAAAACAATGCAGGTGACAGGGAACGTGGCTGGCTGCTCACACGCAGTCCAAGGCCTTCCCTTTTGAACTGAACGCAGTGAACCACAACGGTGCATGGGCTGCACAAACGCAGTCTCCGTGCCAGCTCAAGTGGCACACGCAATGAACACAACGAATGGATGGATGAATGGATGGACGCAAACACGGTGCACGGGCCGCCACTGCAGGCCCGTGTTGTAGCTGCCAACAGGGCAGTTCTCGCAGCTTGCAAACTGTTGCTTTGCGGATCCTGGCGCACATGGAAATGAACAGGGGGGGGGCAAAGCAAAAATTGAACGGGGCTGGTGAACGTGGGCAGTGGGCATGGCATGGCAAAGGCAGCAGGCAAACACAGCCCGCAGAAGAAGGCCGCTGCAGGCAAACACAGCCGGCAGATGAACTGGCCGGCACAGGCCTTGAAGAAAAACAGCCAGCAGATGAACTGGGCCGGCACAGGCCTTGAAGTACCACAGCTGCAGCCGATCCAGCCGGCACAGGCCTCGCAGCAAAAACAGCCAGCCGGCTGAAGTTGGCCGGCCTCCGCCTTGAAGCAAAACACGGTCAGCCGATGAAGTTGGCCAGCCTTTGCCGTTCAGTGGAGGTTGGTGGAGGGAGTGCGGTGGTGCTGGCCACTTGGAAGGCGGGCTCGGACCTACCTACCTGTCTCCCTCCCACCTATCGCCTTTGCCTGTCACTGTACATACCCACTCCCTTAATTTGTGAAAAACCAATTTAGCCCCCACTTATTTTTTTGTTGTTTTTATTTTTACTTCCCCACTATAAATCGTCCCCTAACCCCCTTTATCGTCCTTGTTCGGCTAACCTATCCTGTCACCTAGCCTACTCCCAACCCCTACGTTCCCTTCCCGGAGGGGAATAAGGGAGAGCTAACGTCCTGTGTCGAGGCCCAACTCAAGCCTCAGAATGGCCTCCCCAGAGTTCGGCGATCTATAACCAAAGTGGGTCCAGCGGCCCACAACGAGAGCGAGGGGATGGATGGTGCGGAGGGGTACATCTCCTAATCTACCCTAACCATTTAACTGTTAAACTACCCCGGGGCTTTCAACAAGCACCTCTCGCTTAAACTATTGGTTCGAACAACCCAGATTCCCGTCGCCTGTGTTGGTGTCCTCACAATTTCGAGCCTCGCCCCCCAATTTTCTCTCCGTGCCCTCACACGGTCTCCTGGCTGGGACACGTGGCTCCCTTTGGCAGGCACGACCCTCTGCCGATTCTCCCGCTATGGCACCCCCGGGCACTACACTGCCTCCGAGCCTACCAGCTCCCTAACACCGGGGAGTGCCCCCCATGGCACCTCCCCTGAAACGCACACGTGGCAGGCCGGCCTCCCGGGCCCCTTTCCGAGGGTCACCCGTGCCCACAACACTGCCCACGCGGCTAGTGGCCGCCCCGGCCCCCGCACCAAGCAGGCGCACCCGTGCCCACTACTCTATCCCGGCCCCCCATGGGCCCATGGCCTACCGCGGCCGACTAGCCTGGTGCCCGGGGTACCCACTCAGCGATACTCACCTTTCGCAGCCACGCTCCCAAGCCCGTCAACAGGGCTCCTGCACCCCTCCAAATGGGTTTCGAGCCTACCTTCCCACCAACAACAAAACGACCTCCATTTTTCAATTTAACTAACCCAGCTAACTCACTCTACACTGACCCCGGGGTCCCTTGGGCGGGAGTCACTCCTCCCCCCAATCACTCATCGCACCATGCATTCCCCATTCACTCCATACACACAGACCCGCTGGCCTCACTCACTCACCATGTACTCACCTCACAACTCTCCAACTCTTCAACACACACACCGCTGAACTCTGCCATCCTTCTAACTGCACCCCCTAACTAACTCGTGCTCCCACGTCGTCCCTTAAACTACAGCACGTTCCTTTTAACCTACGTAGCTAAACTACGTCCCCTCTACACATCCAAAGTCTGTCTCTGTCTCCAAAATAATCCCATTTTATTTCCCAACCTAAATCTGGCTACAATCCCTCTAACTAATCCATTCCACGGACTCCATGAGGACTTACCCCTGCCCCATGAAGTCGGTCTAGCTAAGCTAACTCTTCCCCCTAACTAGTTTCCATCCTGTGCCCAGGTAAGGGGGTCTTCCACCCCTTGCCCAGGAATCCTGTGCACCCGAAAGTGAGGCTTGCTTTCTTTTTCTTTTCCCATGCGCATCACCAGCGCGGCAACTCAGAGCTCGCGCACTTTGCACCTGCCCGTGACGTCATGCAGCTGCACGTGTTCCTCGTCCCTCCTTGGACGGTACCATCCGGCAGAGATACCCCTCCTGCCGGATTCCAACCACACGTGCAGCCATGACGTCACCGTGCGCAAAAAAAACACAAGCCCCACGTCTCGAGGGGTTCCCCACGCGAACACATGTGCTTTGCCCGTTGGAGCTTAACACACACGATCGCGTGGAGAACCCGTCCGGTCCAAATCGATTTACCTGCCTAAACTTTGTCCGTCCGCGGGATCGGCAAATCCACCGCGTGCGTTTCCGGACCGGGACTTCACTCTCGCAAGCGAGCACGTGGCGGTCTCGTGCGTTGCACAGCACGAACCGCGTGCTCACTGCTGGGCGAACCCGGCACGGTCCCCGAAATAGCTACAGCCGCTACTCGGCTTTCTCTCCTCTGTCGCCGTCTCCGTCTCCATTCCACACACGCATACCTGCGTGTTACGACGCACACAGTCCACTCCATCACATTCACACCGGGAGACGCGGCTGCGTGCTCCCGCATGCCAACCGACATCTCCCTCACATACCGCTCTCTCACACACACGGTCTCCCTTGCACACAGCGACCTTGCACACGGCCGTTCACTCACGCGTGCGGGGGCACTCACCCGCGGTGCCTCACTCGCACTCCGTGCCTCATCCACACACGCGGGGGCACTCAACCGCGGTGCCTCATCCACACTCCGTGCCTCACTCACACACGCGGGGGAACTCACCCGCGGTGCCTCATCCACACACCGTGCCTCACTCATACACGCGGGGGCACTCAACCGCGGTGCCTCATCCACACACCGTGCCTCACTCATACCCGCGGGGGCACTCAACCGCGGTTCCTCATCCACACTGGCCGTTTCACTCACACACACGGCCTCACTCACACACGGTGCCTCACCCACGCACGGCGTGCTGGGAAGCACGTACTCTGGCACCATCGCCACCACACCACTCACACACGGGGTCGCTTCCACACACGGGGACGCACTCACACCTTGCACCACACACACAGGGACAACCACACTGGGGATTTGTGTCCCCACAAGGGTCTCCGGGGCCTCTATACCCCCCAAGCTCTCCGTGCACCCGTTCACAGCACTCCTCCTCTCAACCTCGCAAAGCACGACCGAACTCACCTGGTCGTGACTCGCCTCAAGGGGGCATACTCCCTCCCCTCGTTCCTGGAGGAGGCCATCCAGGTGCTCGCACTGGGTCCCCACACGCTCCGCGAGCTCACCCCCATTGTCCTCCACTACCTCCGTGTGTGTGTGCGCGTCACTTACCCCGTCTTCATCGTGTTTATTGGTCTCTGCTTCTTTCTGGCGTCTTTCCCTTATCTTTATGTAGGTCAACCTTGCTTTCTCTTTAAGTCGCTCCAGTCCTTCCCTGTTTTTCACTCCTTGCTCTTTCACGATCTCCGCGTACCTCATCCTTGCTTTCCGTATTAATTGTTCTTTTCTCTCCCTCCCAATTACTTTCACCTCGTCTCTTGTCTCCCGAATTATTTTCTTACCCGCCTCCACCGCGGGCCTGTCAGCCGCTGCCCCCCCTTCCAGCTCGTTTGTTCCTACACGTGGAGTCGCCATTCCCAGCTCCCTGGTCACGGCCTTCATGCCCGCCTGCAGGCATCGGCCCATGTTCTGCGTCTCACCCCGTAGCTTTTTCATTTCCTCCCTCATTTGCTGTGTATTCGCATCCATCGTCGTTTTCACTTCATTTGTATTTGTTTCCATTTTTTCGATCATTTTCGCATTCATCTTTTCGTTCATTGCCGCCAGCATGGCGCATAGCTGGGCCATGTCGGATGCACTCAGCTGAGCCGTTTCGGCAAGGTTTGGGGAAGGGTTTTGGTGGAGAGGAGTGGGGGGGAGGTGTCATACACCGCGGCCGCTGCCGCACCCATTTCGGGCTCTGGGTTCAGTTGGGCGAGTTCATGTTCCTGCACGGGCATTCCATCCTGGGCCATGGATCCTACATTACTACACATATACATTTCTAATACCCCCGGCTCCCGCTCGCCTTGAGACGCCATCTTGCTTCTCGTGAAGGGTTAATTTGAATCGCTCGTAATTTGGAGGGAATCGGGGGTCGCTTCTCTCACCCCTGGACCGATTCCCGTGAATTTAGCCGGAGACAGGAGAGCCCGTTTTCCTGTTCTCCGATACCAGTGCCGCGAGGAGGGCGATGAATTTGTATCGCACGACCTGACACCAGTGTTGCGGATTCGCGCCCGCCGGCGTGCTGACGGCCACGTAACTCGAATCGCGGCACGTCGCCCACCGGACGGACAATCCAGTCGTGACCCTCTCGGACTAACGCCGGGAACCAGTCACGGGTGGACCTTTCGGTCTCACCGCGATCGAGCCAATCAGCCCCCGCGTGGGATAGGGTTGCTCGCCAAATTCGACCTACCTAAGTACCCACGCGGAGGGTAGACCGGGCGATCGCACCTCGCCGCAGGTCGACTTCGGACACGGGCCACTTAAGCGACCCGTTCCGTACTATCAGAATAACCGAGCGGTGTTATCGTCGACCTCGACGGTTCGATTAATTATCGGGCGTATTCAGCCCACTACCAACCCTTTACGTGAAGCAAGATGGGGATTCAATAGAGGAAAAGACGCACATTTATTCGCGGCACACGGGAGCACACATATACAATTCCACCAAATGCACACAGAAAAGACACAATGTAATTTACACAAAAAGCAAATGTAAAAGCGAAAACACAATGCAGAGCTAATACCGACTACCGAGCACACGGCAACACTTATACAATTCTACTTCACAGACGGCGCCGACAACACATACCCAAAACCAAGGAAAAGAATACCCTCAAAGATGAGGCGGGCCTGAGGCCGAGACCGGGTCGCGCCTACCCGTCTGGTGATGAGACGCGGAGCGGCGATGGCGCCTCAACTCCGCGGGCCTCGCGGACAGTGTCTGGTAGGGGGTGGGAAAGGGGCCCCCTTGGTCGCACTATCTCAGCGCGGGGGGAAACAGGAGGGGGTTGCTGATGCTCGGGGTATAGAGGATTTTTATTATCCCGCGACGAGCGTCTCCACCTCGGCCAGGTCGCGCTGTCGGCCTCCCTGGGGTGCAGCTCCCGACGCGAGCACCCCCTCGTCTGGTGTCGCTGCCTTTCCACAGCTCCGTCCCCTCCGTTCCGACTCCAACGCACACGACGACCAGCTCCTTCTTGCCAACTCCACCGCCCGCGAAGTCTTGACTCTCTGTTTCCGACTCTCCTACTCTCCGCCTCTGGACTCTCCTACTCTCCGCCTCTGGACTCTCCTACTCTCCGCCTCTGGACTCTCCTACTCTCCGCCTCTGGACTCTCCTACTCTCCGCCTCTGGACTCTCCTACTCTCCGCCTCTGGACTCTCCTACTCTCCGCCTCTGGACTCTCCTACTCTCCGCCTCTGGACTCTCCTACTCTCCGCCTCTGGACTCTCCTACTCTCCGCCTCTGGACTCTCCTACTCTCCGCCTCTGGACTCTCCTACTCTCCGCCTCTGGACTCTCCTACTCTCCGCCTCTGGACTCTCCTACTCTCCGCCTCTGGACTCTCCTACTCTCCGCCTCTGGACTCTTCTACTCTCCGCCTCTGGACTCTTCTACTCTCCGCCTCTGGACTCTTCTACTCTCCGCCTCTGGACTCTCCTACTCTCCGCCTCTCGACTCCCTGGACTGACGAACACGGTCCTTTTATCAGCCCCGTAGCTTCGCCCTCTCATCTTTGACCCCCTCCCTTCGACCTTTCACCTCGCTCCCCATTGGCCCGAGAAAAAGTGGGCGTGAAGGCTTTTTGATCCATAAATTTGCATATATCGATCGCCCTGGGGGCGGGGCCAATTCGCCCCTCGCTCACCGATTGGACGGCAAAAAGTGGGCGTGTGTCGTTTTTGATCCGTTTTTGAAGCACAAAATCCGTGATTTTGTACACGCTGTTCGGCGCGCGCCCTGCACGAGTCCAACACCGGTACCCACAGCGGGGCAAGAACGGTGGCGATGCGACGGTTGCGAGGTGTGACGGGAAGGTCGTGGCGGTTGTGCTGAAGCGGAGTTGTGGTTGGTGGTTGATGTTGTGGTTGTGGTGGTAATCATGGCGGTTGGTCCAAAATAAAGATAGCAAAAGAAAAACGGCTATCCTGAAGAGTCGCAGCACGCATAAATGACATGTATTCCCACTAGACAACGGGTTTGGGCCTAACTACACATGTACTTACCGAGATACCTCACCTAAGGGACCTGAATGGTGGTTTGCGAATTTGGTAACCACAACAATATATATATATATATATATATATATATATATATATATATATATATATATATATATATATATATATATATATATATATATATATATATATATATATATATATATATATATATATCGTCACCCAGTGAAAGACAACAATCCACAAACAGGGTTCTGGCTCAATGGCCATCATCACTGATGAGATGTCTTTTCCATAAAAAGGTTTCAACATCCTGAACAAAGCTCAGGGCTTATACATCAGGCCTAAGACTAAAGTACATGGTCACGCAAAGTGTGTCCAACGAGTACACATGCACCAACCAGGCCATAAGGCCAAAGCTAAGTCATACAAAAATAATATACATCTGAGCCCACAGGACCAGAATGCATGGTCACTGTTCATACCATAAACAATTAATATTTGGGGACCAATGGCTGTTAATCTGCTTGGAGGAGCCTTTTTTATATTAAAAAAGAAAATCAAACATTATAACAAAGTTAAGGACCTGTGCTCCAGTGATCAGAACAAAGACCTAAGTAAACACTCAAACAATGTTTGCCAAACTAATATAAATGCACCTTGGCCTGAAGACCAAAGCTCATGATTATCCAAAAACAAACCCATACATCCTAACCCACAGGGTTATACCACAACAGTTTGGGTCCTTATACTGCAAGACCTTCTTTTAAATTATCAAAGTTTAAAAAAAACATTGTAACACCGTGAAGGATGTACACCTGAGTTCCATGCCAAAGTAGAACATAGCTTATCAAATTAATATATGCACACACTCTAGCCTGAAGTCCAAAGCCTATGGTCAAACAAACACACCAGAGCCCACAGGGCCAGAATGCTGAGGATGTGCACTTCGCTCTCTCTGTGAGCTAGAATGGCAGGTCATACTATGACCATTTGGGGACCTCTGTGGAGAGAAGCCTTTCATATGTAACAAAGCTATGGAAGTGTACTTCAGCCCCAAGACCAAAGTAGGCCAACACATTCAAACAAAGTTTGTCAAACTAATAAACAAGTACTTTTGCTCAAATGCCAAAGCCCATGGTCATAAAAGAAAAAAAACCCCCATACCATAACCCTTTCGGTCTTTTGAGACGGCCTTTTTTTAAATGAAAATAAAAATCAAACATTGTAACAAAACTCAGGACGTGCACCTTGGCTTCACAGCCAAAGTACACAGTCCAACAAAGCTTGTCAAACGAATGTACACATGCAGTTCGGCCAAAGGCCATGGTCAAACAATCACATCCATACTTCCTCATCCACAAGGCTAGAATGCATGGTCATACCACAACCATTTGGGGATCATGGTAAAGAGGAACCTTTATGTAGAAAAAGGTTTTTAAAAAATCAAACATGATAACTTAAGGACATCTACTTAGGCTCAAAGACCAAATTACACACTCAAACAAAGTTTGTCAAACTATTGCACATTCACTTTTGCCTGAAGGGAAAAAGCTCATGGTCACACAATAACGCATACATCCTAACCCATTGGGCAAAATGCATGGTCATACCATAAACATTTGAAGACCACTGCACAGAATACATTCTCTCCAGAAATTGAGCTCATATGCATCCCATGAAAGTGTACATACAAATCACATCTCTTAACTGGAATGGTGACCATGAACACCTGTGCCAGACCAACACTTTCTGTACGGGTCCTGGCCAATGTGTCACACATACACCCAGTTTAGGCTTCCATTAAACTCAAGATTTTTGGATTGCAGCAAGAAAAAAAACAATGGTTAAAATGCATTTGTAGTCTGGGAAAGACACAGGGCTGCCCACCTCTTTGGGGGAATCCACTCTTCATTGTTGATGGTCAGTGAGCCAGAAACGAGTCAGTGGATTGATTTACTTCCCAAAGGAGGGAGAAGCGAAGGGAGTGACTGGTGTTGTCAAAAAATCCCTCGAAAGCTTGTGTCGGCTGACTAATACTGCGGTTATCAGTGTAGCAAGTGACATTGCTTTTAGCAGTGGGCATTTCTGTCTTTCACAGAATGAAACTAAGCCAGAAGTAGCATTTCAACACATACAGTATATGTTTTCTTACCTTCACTCCTTTGTCCCAATTTTCCTAGCCTGTAGAATCGTCTTGCCCATCCCTCTATTATCCTCAGGTGGTAATCCACAGATGCCTTAGTCATTTTATAAATAAAACTTTGCAGATTAAACTAGAGGGGGAGCACTCGGTAGAGTGCAAAACCTCCGCCGTCAATACTGCTGGGTCACTTAAGTGAACCTGATATCCTATTCATTGTAGGTCAAAACGGATCAGACTCTACTGAACCACGATTGAATAAACTAAACTAGATCGACGCGCACATAGAAATGCCAAAAAAAAAAAATCGAAATTTTTTTGAAAAAAAAGTTGCAAAATTTCTCATTTTTTTTTCTCTAACAAATTTTTTTTGGGGGGGGGGTTGGAAATCACTTAAAACATGTAGAAATGCAAAAAAAAATTAAAATATTTTTCAAATAAAATCGAATTTTTTTTGAAAAAAGTTGTAAAATTTTGTTTTTTTTTTCTCTAAATTTTTTTTTTGGTTGGAAATCACTTAAAACATGAAGAAATGCAAAAACAAAAATTCAAATATTTTTTTCAAAATGCCCGCCATAGCGGCCATATTCGACTTTGGGCCAAGTCCAAAATCTAATGGCATGATCCTTGGACCATACCTAACCCCCCCACCAAGTTTCGTCGAAATCCGTCAAGGAGTTTTTCCGTAATACTGTTCACAAACAAACAAACAAACAAGCAGGTAGGCGACGAGGGATTTGCTAGGATCGAAGCACTGGATACGATGCTTTTCATTCTGACCGATCCACCGACAAAGATTCATTGCCAAGACGTATTGGTTCACATACAATTGTTCCTCTGCCTGGCAACATTTTTCCTATTGCGTATTTTGCCAACTGGCACTCCTCATAAAAAATGACGGTAAATAGACACCCTATTTTTGAAGGATTACTATATTGAAAAATAATCAGTTTGCTGGTTTGTGCTGTGGAGCCTCGCGTTGCAGACAGACACACACACACACGCACACGCACACACACACACACACACACACACACACACACACACACACACACACACACACACACACACACACACACACACACACACACACACACACACACACACACACACACACACACACACACACACACACACACACACACACACACACACGCGCGCACGCGCACACGCGCACCGCGCACTCGCACACGCAAAACCCGATAAACTTCTCTCAATGCCCTTGTTTGACCACACCTCCTGAGCCACACAATATTTTTCATAAGCCACGCCCACTTTCCTCCACCACTCCCACTTTAAATAATAAATAATTGGAGGTGGTGTGTGGGTCGTGGAATCGTTTTCGGGAAATAAATAAATAATTGAACGTGGTCTGTGGGTCGTGGAATCGTTTTCGGTAAATAAATAAATAATTGGAGGTGGTGTGTGGGTCTTGGAATTATTTTCAGTCAATAAATAAATAATTGGAGGTGGTGTGTGGGTCGTGGAATCGTTTTCAGCAAATAAATAAATAATTGAAGGTGGTGTGTGGATCGTGGAATTGTTTTCAGTCAATAAATAAATAATTGGAGGTGGGGGTGGGTCGTGGAATCGTTTTCAGTGAATAAATAAATATTTGAAGGTGGTGTGTGGTTCGTGGAATTGTTTTCGGGAAATAAATAAATAATTGAAGGTGGTGTGTGGGTCGTGGAATTGTTTTCGGGAAATAAATAAATAATTGGAGGTGGTGTGTGGGTCGTGGAATCGTTTTCGGTAAATAACTAAACATTATATTATTAGAAATCCACAAAGACAGAAATGCCGGTGATTCCATTTATTTTGGATCCTTTTCACTTTGGTCAATAACGTTTGGATCGAGGAGAGATCGAAGGTGGAACGACGGTGTCGTTCCTTACAAACACTGTATACACACCTTAAATGACGGCAAACAGACACCCGATTTTTGAAGGACGACCATTTTTAAAATAAAACCTCAATCAAAAATCGGCTCGTGTAAAATTTTCTAAATATCTCCAAGTGTTTAATTCCGAAGTCTGGTTTCTCTACATTCAAAACTGAAGGACAAGTATTGAAAATACTGTACGCGGTTTTTCGGCCACTGTACAGCAACGGGTGGTTGCTAGGCAACAAATTTCAAACGCGCACATTCCCAGACCATATGGCAACTGTTGGCAAAATTTCATCGAAACCGGTTCGCTGGTTCGTGCTGTGGAGCCCCGCGTTACACACACACACACACACACACACACACACACACACACACACACACACACACACACACACACACACACACACACACACACACACAGCCGGAAAATCTGACAATAAGGGATATCTGGCATATATAGCGAATCCAACAGACAGGGGTGAAAACAGTAACCTCCGTCCATCTTCGATGGCGGAGGTTAATTCAGCATTATAAAGCAAGTTTTCAGAAAGAATTTGTTTGGCTGGGGTCGAGCAAACTTTTGGAATGAATACTTAGTAGTTCAGAAGATGAGGGGTAAAGTTGTGCATTGTACATGAACTGCAATGCTAACATTGATCAGCAATGAGCTATCAACAACAATGTGCCATACTCAGCAGAGCGTTGGTGCTTCTGAAACTAGCTCTTTACAGAGGTCTTCTTGCAGGCAAGAGTTATACTTGGTGGTTTGCAATCAGTCAGGGCAGGATTTGGTGATTGTGTCAGAGCAGGGTCCCTCATATATTCTTCTGAGGACACCCTTGGATCTTTAATATTCACCAACTAATGATATAAGATGGGACACCAGGTTTAAGGACGACACACATTGATGTAGTGCCCTGCCAGGTCTGCCTGTGGAACACCAGTTTATGATCTGGCCGAAATTTGAACTCGGTCTAAACTGCTCAGAGGCAAGTCATTGAATGATGTAAAATTTCCTTTAAATCAACAAATACTTTTAAACTAAAAGCATAAAAATTTGGATTCCAAACCTGCAATTTTGCACAAACAGTAAAGGCAATTAAATCGCTACATTACATATATTTTACAGCAAAATCGATTCTTTATAGTTACTAGTACGTGCCCGTACGTGTGTGGCCGTACGTACAAACCAAAAAAAAAAAAAAAAAAAACTTTCAAATCGCGAGCCAGAAACAACTACAAAGGCCGTTCCTTCGCTCTCGCGTGCCCGTACGTGCAACCCCCCCCCCCCCCAAAAATAAAAACTTTCAAACCGCGAGCCAGAAACAACCACAAAGGCCGTTCCTTCGCTCTCACGTGCCCGTACGTGCAACCCCCCCCCGCAAAAAAAATAAAAACTTTCAAACCGCGAGCCAGAAACAACCACAAAGGCCGTTCCTTCGCTCTCAAGTGCCCGTACGTGCAAACCCCCCTCCCCAAAAAAAACTTTCAAACCGCGAGCCAGAAACAACCACAAAGGCCGTTCCTTCGCTCTCAAGTGCCTGTACGTGCAAACCCCCCTCCCCAAAAAAATAAAAACTTTCAAATCGCGAGCCAGAAACAACCACAAAGGCCGTTCCTTCGCTCTCGCGTGCCCGTACGTGCAACCCCCCCCCCCCCAAAAAAAAACTTTCAAATCGCGAGCCAGAAACAACCACAAAGGCCGTTCCTTCGCTCTTGTAAACGACGACTGGATTGGGGCATTGTGTTTATCTATAAATGCGCATAAGAAATCGAGAAATTATTAGAATACATCAAGTCATCACTATCCGGAAATGGTGCGTGCCCGTCCGGAATGTTCACATCATTCCACGAATTATCGCTTGTATTGAAGTAACAACTGCTGTGATACTTACACACACAGAGTTCATTAAAACCCAAATTAAAATCAAGTTTACCTCCCTGTCTTTTCTTGCCATGACGTTCGCTGCCATTCTCCATTGCCACTCCGACGCCACGGAAACTAAGGCTCTGATCCCCATCGTAACCGGCATGGCACGTGACGTCATCGTCGGCCGGCCGCGCACCGGCCTACGCAGAAACGTGTCCTTTCATTGGTTGGTGAATAAATGGCCATAACTAGGGAAGCACTTGTCCGATTAATATCAAACCTTGAAAAGGCACATGCTCAGGTCCCCAGCAATACACCTGGCAAGTTTCAATTAGATCGGTCCAGTGGTTGTCGAGAAACAGCGGTCACACACACACACACACACACACACACACACACACACACACACACACACACACACACACACACACACACACACACACACACACACACACACGCTGCTGGAATTATAGATAGATGATGGAGAAGCATTTTATACAAGTGGGAAGTTGTGAGAATTCATCAGGCAATGCCAAAAATCTTTCCGACCACTATTTTTTTAACGGCACCATTTCTTCCCACTTTGTGGGTGGGTTATTCTTTGTCCAAGTCTTTCAAGAACTAGGTGGCTCGGAATTTGGAGTTTTTTTTAATACAATGCCGAGGCAGGTATGAGAGTCAACACACATAACGTACAACAAGGGGAGGAGGAGACAAGAGGGGTGGGAGAGGGAAGGAAAAAACAGTGGGGAACAGAGACTTGAGGAGATCTGTGGAAGGGAGAGGGATGGGGCAGGGAACATAGCGTATACAAGATGGACACTACAGAGACCTTCAGGTCCTTACACGACAGGGACTTTCAGGAAGGAAAACAAGGAATTTAGAAGAGGTGCCATCTGAGGTGGGTTTGGGGTTGATTAGCAGGAGTAGAAATATCGTGGTTTTGGATGGGGGAAAATAAGAGATGGTGGTGAACAGCTGTTTTGAAGACCTGGAGGAGGGGGGGGGGGGAGAATGGGATTGAAGAGAGTGTAGGAGTTTGTTCCAAATGCGGGAAAAAAAGAGGAATGAAAGAATGAAGGCGAGCAGTGATTCTTGATTTTGGAATTTTTACCAGAAGGAGGTTGCTGGTGGACCTTGAGGGCTCTGCAGAAATATGTGGTGAGGGGGACATATCTCAGGCAGAGTGGGGTGGGTGGAGGCCGAAGAGGAGACAGAAGAAGACAGAAACACCACCGACCTACCTGCGGTGAGAAAGTGAGAGACCCAAAGACAGCCTCATCGTGAGAGATACCAATGATCCTAATTGCTTTGGTCTCCACAGCATGAAGCCAAGAAAGGTGAGAGGCGGGAGCATCAGCTTAGAGGGGAGAGTAGTACTCTGTCAGACTGCAGATGGAAGCTTTGTATGTGGTCAGGAGCTCAGGTGTGCTAAGGAAGGACTTTGCACGACGGAGGATTCCCAGTCGGCGACTGGCTTTGGAGGCGAGGTTGGAGATGTGACTTTCCCAGGAAAGATCATGGCAGGTAGTGAGACCCAGAAGCTTGAATGAAAGGAGTTATTCAAGAGGATTCTTGAGAAAGTAGATGGATGGGGGGGGGAGGTTCCAGACGGTCCTTTCGTTGAGACAGAGTGAGAGTGTGAGATTTGTCAGGATTGAAAGACATGTTCCACGTGTTAGACCAGCTTGTGATTTTATCCAGATCTGCAAAAAGTGAAGACGCTGCTGCTTGCCGATCTGAGGGATGACAGATGGTATGGCAGAGGGTGGAGTCATCAGCAAAAAATTACATTTATCTAAGGGTGCCAGAAATTTGGGCTTTATTTCAGTGCCAGGACAATTCACCCAATATTCTCGAAAGAGACAGTGGGATTTTAACATCCAGAAACTCATGCTAGCAAATAGGACAGCCAGCTTAGCGTCCATCAGAAGAACGGCACACTTTGTAATGCAATGCCCTGCCTGCGATAAACCTGCTGGATGGATACAACCCAAAATATGTGAAACTAAAACCTGGCACCAAGCAATCTTGAGTAAAAGGACATGGGAAAGGTCTTTTCAACTCTCGCTTTGCGTTTCTGAGTCCAAGCACGATTTCTGAGCACGAGCCACCATTTTGTCTGAATGTCGATATTCCACTATCCTGAGAGCTCGTGCGGAAAATATGATTGGTTGAGATGGCAGAAAAATTTTGCGAAAGTACTGCTAAATGAACATTTTTGGAAGTGTAAACAAGGTCATTTGTGTTTTACAGTGTTCAAGTATATAATTCATTGAAATTAAATAAAAAAATTAAAAGATGTCAAAAAAACCCCAAAAAACCCCAATTTATTTGGATGTTTCCTGTCGTTGATGCACTGTCTTTGACACCATCTTATTTAATACATTAAATTACTTCTTCATGCCTGTTACTTGTTTCCTTTATGATGTCCCTAATACTGTAAGTTTCCTGTTTGGAATTATTTTCAATTTTGTTGACTGCCAGACTGGCAAAAGGACGAAAATAACAACGGCACCTTAATCTTCTGTATGAATGCGCACTCGGGATGAGATTCCGTGCAATGTGCCAAATTCAGAGCCAAAGTACTGCGAAAACTGCAGGTTTGTGTTCTGATTAATGTTCCGATTCGTGTTCGACAGTGTTCAAAATACAACATTCAACTTATAATAAGAGTTCCTTGATCATAGAGTGATATCTGTAGACAGACAGACCGCCAGACATACAAATAGAGAGTGAACCAATTGCTTAACCCTACTTTGTGCTTCATGCGCAGGTAATAAAACTGTTGTTAAACATGTGCTAATAAAAAAACACTTTGCTGTGTATGTTACTTGCGGAGAAAACTCAGTGAAGGAGGATACTCTCTGGATACTGTCTTAGACAATGGAAAGAATACTCTTGATATATACGTGGGGATTTCAGTAAGTCCATAACAAGGCATATATAGTATAGAAATAAGAACAAAATTTAATATTTTGTGAGAAAATATACTCACAAAATATTAAATTTTGTTCTTATTTCTATACTATATATGCCTTATTATATGACATATATATATATATATATATATATATATATATATATATATATATATATATATATATATATATATATATACTATATATGACATACTGAAATCCCTATATATATATATATATATATATATATATATATATATATATATATATATATATATATATATATATATATATATATATATATCAAAAACAGTAATTTGGTAATTTAAAAAATTTGACTTTTGAAGTGTTTTACATGATGGAATGTTGTGCGTAACAAATTTGGTTGATACATTTTCTAACTGCGGTCTAATAGGTGTTTTACTTGTTTTAGATGGCATTGACTTCGACCTTTGACTAATTTTGACCAGATTTTATACACATCTATGACGCATGCATATAAATAAACTGTGTAAGTTTCAATGTGATATCTTGAAAAATTCCTGTGGTTTGGCAATAATAAAATCACAAAAATATCCAATTCATTATAATGGGGATGAAATTGTTGTCATGGACATCATTTTATCTTTGCCACATGGGACATTTATCTTTGCCACATGAATCTTTTCTCTCTGTCACGTGAGACTTTTCTCTCTGTCACATGTGACTTTTTCTATGCCATGTGGGACTTTTCGCTATGCCTCCAACCAAGATGAGCAGAAACTGAAAAAAACAGAAAGAGTGCAAGTTATCTCCACAGCTGACTTGTAATACCATCACCACTTAAAGGTACTTCAGGTTAAAAATGGTATCATTAGGGGTATTAGGGCTCTTCAGGGGACCTATGGGTCTTAGGGGGTGCTTGTGGATTCCTGTGTACATTCTGTCGTGGAAAGGTAAGAAACAATGTCTTTTTGGAAAATAAATAGATGGATTGAAGCGTGCGTGTGTGTGTGTGTACGTGTGTGTGTGTGTGTGTGTGCACACTTTCTGTGAGTGTGCGTGGTTTCTTCTTGTTCGCTATCTCTCCTCCTTTCTTTCTTTTTCTTTGTCCATGGAGGGGTGAATCTTGCAAATAATTTTTGAAAGGGTCACCTGGCTGCGCCCGGGTGGGTTTGAGGGTAGAGGAGTAACAGCCGAAACAAGGATAATATCCAGGTTTCCCCTGGTGACTCCATCTTTGTCTATTTGAGTTCCTTCTGGTACTTCAATGTTGTATTTGGTCAGTTATTTGATTAGGGGTCTTAAAGGGTCTTTGGGTTTGAGGGGTTTTAAAGGGTCGTTGGGTTCTAAAAGGTGTAAGGGCTCTGGAGGTCTACCTGTCTAAAAGGTAAGTTCCAATTTACCATAATTAATCAATGTAGTCAAGTCCAATAATAAGTATTTAAGACATACTCATGGTCCAACACACATTCAAAAGTATGTAATTAATAGACATACTCATATGGGTCAACCAAGACTTCACATCAATTAGGGTTCACCATCTAACCAGGTTAAATACGACATACACACACATATATATATATATATATATATATATATATATATATATATATATATATATATATATATATATATATATATATATATATATATATATATATATACACATATACATACATACATATTAAAGAACATCGAACATCGAAGATCGGACCCATCCACATCTCTCACCTGTGAATGGAGGAAATAACCAATCAGCTTTAACCTAATCAATTAAACCCAGGTGGCTAAGATTATATAAATAAATCGACTCCTCTCATGCTCTTGTGGCTGAAGAAGCTGCATTAAGCAACCAAGAAAGCCAACCAAGGTAAGCCCTTTGCAGTTTCACTTATTGGCAAATCAGCGACAGCACAGACAGCAATACATACCAATGAGGCTCCCAAGCATGTACCACGTGCAAATGTCAAAAGCAGTCAACAAATATACAAGAAAAAGACGTCGTGCAAATTACGATACTTGCAAAATCCATAAAACAAATTTGACCTCAACAATCATTGGTGGTTGAATTTTATGACTAAATATGCAACTCTTTTTCAAATTTCAAGTTCAGTGCACAAGAGGTGTTGTAGCATCAGGGGTAGACTGCAGGTGGTTCTGAACTTCAAGTGTGCTGTTTGCGCAGGCAAACAAGTGGCTCCAGTTTGACAGAAAGGTTAGTTTATGGGGATATATCCTTGGAATGTGTAGATAAATTCGGTTATCTTGGTGATATGATTGGTGCAGGTGGTGGTGTGGAGGCAGCAGTGATTGCAAGAATTAGAAGTGTCTGGAGGAAGTTTAGGGAGTTGTTACCCCGATTGATATCGAAAGGGACCTCTCTCCGATTAAAGGGCAAACTTTATGCAGCTTGCATTAGAAGCGGGATGTTGTATGGCAGTGAAACATGGATGATCAAAAAGGAGGATGAACGGAGGTGTGAACGAAATGAAATGAGAATGGAAGGAGAGCAAGAGGCCGTCCGAGGAAAACATGGGATGTGTTTGCTGAGAGACGATCTTAGAGTTAAAGGCCTAACAAGACGGCTAGCAAGGGATAGTGCATCCTGGAAGCAGCTATTAGGTGAACCACGGCTTACACATGCAAGCATGGAAACGGCTGTAAAACGATGATGATTATGATGTTCTTACCAATATGAGCCATGATTTTGTGATTAACCTCCGCCATCGAAGATCGGAGGTTACTGTTGTCACCCCTTTCTGTTTGTTTGTTTGTTTGTGAACAGTATTACGGAAAAACTCCTTGACAGATTTCGACGAAACTTGTTGGGGGGATTAGGTATGCTCCAAAGATCATGCCATTAGATTTTGGACTAGGTCCAAAATCCAATATGGCCGCGATGGCGGCCATTTTGAAAAAATATTTGAATTTTTTTTTCCATTTCTTCATGTTTTCAGTGATTTCCAACCCCTCCTTCCAAAAAAAAATTGTTATAGAAAAAAAAATTTTGCAACTTTTTTTTCAACAAAATTTCGATTTTTTTCCCCCCATTTCTACATGTTATAAGTGATTTCCAACAGAAAACATGCCAAAATTATAATTGCGGCTGATTTTGGAACTTCAGGTGGATCTACCCACGTAAAATCAATTTCTGTCTCAAGGAATCTAGTTATGACGAATGAATTGAGTATGTACAAGTTAAAAGTAAAAGGGAAAGTTGCAAACTATAACTCTGTGAGCACTGTTGACATCAAATTGAATGAACAGGATATCAGGTTCACTTGAGTGATCTCGTAGTATTGGCGGCGGAGGTTTTGCACTCTATCGAGTGCTCCCCCTCTAGTTTTAAGTGTTTTGCTCATCAACAAAACTGTTAGTTTGCCATCTGAGCAGCCTGTGAACCACCAGTATTTCAACATTGCACAGACATGGTTTTCACTTTGAAGAGCCCCTAAAATCGTACTCAAAATGGCTAACAAAATAACTTTTTTTTTAAACTTAAACTCACTCTATAAGTTCCAGGTAAATTCAGTCTGAGTCATGTTATTATATGGTTTGGTAAACCTGGTGTTGGCTTAGTGGTTAGAGTGGCTGGCTTGGGATCTTAGGGTCCTGAGTTTGAGCCCCTGCTGACTGTTTGAATTAACATCAGTTGGGGTTGACTCAGCCTGTCATTGCTCCGAGGTCGGCTAAATGAGTACCAGTGTACTGGTAATATGGGCAATGCATCAGTGGCACAGCCGTGCCCTCAGATAATGATGCCACCCACAACCTGGTGCTGAATATAGAGGATGAGGGGGAGGAGGAGAAGGAGGAGGAGGAGGAGGAGGAGGAGGAGGAGGAGGAGGAGGAGGAGGAGGAGGAGGAGGAGGAGGAGGAGGAGGAGGAGGAGGAGGAATATGGTTTGGTAATAAAAAAAAACCAGAGACTGAACCACAACATATTCATAGAACATGGCTCATAACGGTTTAACGAGAGACCTTGTGGAGAAATGAATTGGTGTGATTTATCTGTGTATTTGTTTATTTATTTATTCATTTGTTGTGTTCGCTGGAGTCAGAAATTGAATACTTTATCAATGAAAGCCTTGATTCTAAATTGTTCAATCAACACAAACCATTAATTTGCCTTCCAAGCTGCAAACTATTCCATTATTTGGATCCAGCATCATTTACAAAAAAAAATTAAAAATTGTTAACCTATTTTATAAAGAGTACACAGTACCACAAAAATGTAACTTAAAAGCACCTATTGCATTGTCTGACATAACATTAAGTGGTTTAAGTTCTCAAAACTATACAAGAAGCATCTCCACGCTTTGTTGTTGACAAATGTTTTCCCGATCAACGATGTTGGAGATGAAAAGCGTGCCGAGAATGTCAAAACGTTATTTCGGAACGCTGGAGTGTGAAATCAAATACGCAAAACTGATTGTACTACTATGCAAAATCTGAATTTTATAAGTGCATGTGTATCGTGAATAATGAAAGGTAGCATTTCCTGGGAATGATCCACAATTTAAACTCAGTACATCTCCCAAAATCAGAGCATTAAGAACTATATTGGGTCGATATAGCACATTAATAAGCATAAACAATATCATACAGTTAGTGTGATTTTGAACATTTCAAGATCATGACATCATGTATATCCATCAAAGGAGTGTTCGGTAATGTCTGCTGCTAACATTATGCCAATGTAACGATGGGGAATAATCCACTTTGATGAACACCAAACTTGAAAAAGTTAACCGAACAAGAATGGACTCAAGGGAATAATAATAAAAACAATTCAAAAATACCTGCCCGAGAGTGATATTCGAGTTGCTGTTGGTGAGTGCATTGCTTTTAACAATGATAAGAAAATAATTTCATTAAACATATGAGTATATGTCTTGGGGGAAGTGGTAAAAAGTACAGTGACTATAGAAAGTATACACCACTTTTAAAATGTTCACTTTTTAGTGCTTTATAGCCTGGAATTAAATTGCATTAAATCAGACCTTTGAATATCCCTGGGAGCAGTCAAGACAATCATTGAGAAGTGGAGGTGTATGGTACCACCAAGAGCCTGCCTAGATCAGGCTGTCCCTCCAAACTAGATGACCAAGCAAGGAGGAGACTGATCAGAGAGGGCAGCAGGAGGCCAATGGCAACTTTGAAAGAGCTACAGGTCTTTCTCGCAAAGACTGGTCACTGTGTGCACGTGACAGCAATATCCAAAGCACTCCACAAATCTGGTGTGTGTGGTAGAGTGGCAAGAAGAAAGCCATCACTCAAAAAAGCCCACCTTGAGTCCCGTTTTAGGTATGCAAAAAAACCACTCCAGAGATCCTGAAGCCATGTGGCAAAGTTTTGTGGTCTGATGAAACCAAGATGGAACTTTTTGGCCTGAATGCAAAACGTTACATTTGGCACAAACCCAATACAGCACATCATCCAAAGAACATCATTCCTACTGTGAAGAATGGTGGTGGCAGCACTATGTCATGGGGATGTTTATCATCAGCAGGGACAGGGGCACTTGTCAAGATAGATGGGAAAATGGATGGAGCAAAATGCAGAAAAACCCAACAGGAAAATCTGCTGCCCTCTGCAAGAAAGCTGAAATTGGGACAGAAGTTCACCTTTCAGCATGACAAGGACCCGAATCACACAGCCAAAACTACACTGGAGTGGATAAAGAACAAAAATATAAATGTCCTTGAGTGGCCCAGTCAAAGTCCCGACCTAAATCCAATCGAAAATCTGTGGCATGACTTGAAAATTGCTGTCCATGAAAGCTTCCCATGAAACTTGACTGAACTCGAACTGTTTTGTACAGAAGAATGGGCAAATATTGCCCAATCAAGGTGTACAAAGTCGGGAGCGACCGATCCCTCCAGACTCATAGCTGTAATTGCTGTCAAAGGTGCTTCCACCAAGTATTAACTCAGGGGGATGTACACTTATCCAACCAAGATATTCTAGTTTTGTATTTTAATACATTTTCTGAAATTTGTAGAATATGTTTTTCACTTGGAAATTGTGGGTTACGATGTGTAAATAAAGGTAAAAAAAAGTCTGATTTAATGCAATATAATGCCAGGCTGTGAGGCAACAAATGGTGAACATTTTGAAAGGGGGTGTCAAGTTTTTTTTGCCACTGCACATCAACAATTGGGCATTTGAACAAATAGGTATATTAGTGCCTGGAAATTAATTATATTCACCATCTGAACTTTCATTGCAAGTCATATAGTCCATTGCATCTGGTGAATAACTCTAGCCACTTCTAATGTCTGCATTGGACAATAATGTCGGCCAATGGTTCCATATTTCTGATGGTGTACGTATCTTACACTTCAGTACTATCTACAAGCATATTACTTGGCACCCTCCGGCTGTCTCCAAAATGACCCGATGGATTTGGTCGTTTCCAAGATTTGCTTGCACTCGACTTAAGTCGCCTTGCTCGGATCACCAACCAAATGACTACCGCCATTGTCAGGAACACAGCTAACATCCCTCCAACAACAAAGGCCCAGTAACCACCACTACTCACAAATCCCTCATTTTCATGTTCACTATATGGCTTCTCCCATATGACTGTATCACCTCCTTGTGAGATTTTGGTGATATTATGTGCCCCACTCATCTCTCGAAGTAAAGGCACATGTTGCATATTGGTTCCATGTCCATCTTTGAGGTCAAGATCATTGGGCTGGGACGCAGAACGGCGCAAGCGAGGGGCTATCACCATATTGTCACGTAGTTTTTCATACTCCAACAAGCTTCGCTTCCGTAGTGTGTGTAGTGTGCGTGAGTGCACAGTGTACACCACATGGACGTACCATTCCTTGTTACCAGATACCTGAATAAACATAATGCAGAAGAAAAAAAAACTTTCATCATCTCAAAAACATTTTGGTGGACAACTACTGTTTATAGTTTCTTTCAAATGTCAGGTATAATGTTAGGTAGGTAGGTAGTAATCTATACATTATGTAAACATGGGGAGGAAAGGGGGAAGAGCTCAGACTGGTGCCCACAAACAGGGAGGGGATTTCCATCAAATTTGCACAGTTAATAAATAGATGGTCCTTAAAGTATATGCTGAAGAATGTCATGAAGTATATTTATCTTCATGTTCATCCATTTCACCTGCATTTCCATGCCATCTGTCCGATATTAAGAACCCAATACTGAGGTTTTAGAACATAATCTTAGTGCCTCTCATCTCAATATTGTTCCCCACAATGTGTGTTACCTGAAACAGAGGGTCAACCTGCAGGTGAAAGCCATCTGATCCTGGCTGCTTGATGAGTGAGGTGGCTTTTGGATCACTTGAAGCAAGAAGGCTATGAAATGGGACGTCCATAAAGGACAAAACCTGTGTTTCTGGCTGTGCTCTGTCCTGCTCAACAGAGACAAAAGGGAAGAATCAGAACTGGGAAAGGAGGAAAATGTTGAGGAGGAGGGGTAGGAGACATAATAAAGAGTATTAAAAAAAATTAAAATGCTTCACTTCGAAATTGTTATGATGTGTTTTAACATCACCATAATGATCATCATAACCATCTACGAGTACCTTTGCTTTCCATAGATATTCTTCCTGCAATGACTCACCAGCACTTTGAAGTGATGCAGTAATGAGGGAGTATCAGCGAGGCAGCCAAACTCACCCTGCTCTGGCTTATACTTTGGCACGTAACCATCTGCCCCAGTGCACACAAACACCTTTTCCACATGGCAGTCGTATTGCGATCCCAGATTCTGCAGTGGGTCAACCATTAGCCGACCAAACATGGTGCTTCCTGAGGAAAGGATATCAGGAAGAGTGAAGGAGTCCTACAGCAGGCCACCTTGTTTTCCCTTAATTTTTCGAAATTTATAATTATATATCTGAGATGATGTTCATGATAGATTTTCTGTTTGTGTGTTCTGGTAGTGGCATTAGCTGAGTATCCTGCTTGATATTTATTTCCACCCTTTTAATTTCACAATCCCCAAAACCTTGCATATCTATCCTAATAAAAGGCAATGTGTGTGTGTGTGTGTGTGTGTGTGTGTGTGTGTGTGTGTGTGTGTGTGTGTGTGTGTGTGTGTGTGTGTGTGTGTGTGTCGACAGGTTGTATTTGCTAGTATGTAATACTTAGATGGACAAAAAGAATGAATATTATTATGGTTGTGGGGTAGATGGAGGAATTTCATGGGAAAGTTAGGATTGAATGGAGTTGCTTGGTCCGTGGACGTGTCGGAGATATCTCAATGGAAATAAGCAGGGAAACTGTGAACTTAAGTTTTACGTGTCACCACACGGGGAGTGGTGCGGTGTTAATTAGATAGGGATTAAGGATAATGTCCCTCAGTATGTGATTGTCCCCCTACGACTTATTCCTACGATTTTGCATTTATAAGCCATGAAGGAGCTACGTTTTTATACCAATGACAATAACAACAAACAAGCAAAACTTTCCGAGGGGGCAAAGGCCCCACCTTCCCAGGTTTTGTGGGAGCAGGCCACGCCCCGGAGGAGGAGTTTGGTTTGGCGTGATGTCGAAGAAGAAGGGCTGTTTGTGCAGTAATCGCGACAGATTGGGAGCGCACGCACAACGTCAGTGTGAAGAGGGGTTGAGTGCAGAGTAAAGGACGCACGCGGTCGAGAGACGAAAATGTAGCTTGGAGATGGCATGAAAGATCAGGGCACGATGAAATGGCTTTCCTTCGACGCATGAAGATGACACGATTATCGTATTCGTGCTGAGGCGAATTTGGCTCGCATAGTGAAGGTTGACGCTGGCCTTTGGCTCTTGGTTGGGTCGTGAGGAAAGGACCCCGAGCCTCATGTATGTAATCGAAAAGGACGGCAGCCATTCTGAAAAGGCAGCGGGTCGGTGAGGATGATCATTGCACGAGAAAGCTGCATGGGGTCTCTGAGCCTTGGTGTTGAATCGCGCTCACGAATTGCCTGACATACATTCGTTCCATTGCGAGAGAGCGACCCAGCGCCATTTCTGAGGGTGTGTTTGCATGTGCACAATGAAGCGCCTCAATTCCACGTTACATAAAGACCACCTCTGGACAAAGCTAAGTTGCAGAATAAACGAAGGATTGCTTTCTTCTCTTTTGTGTTCCCCTTGTCTGTATTTAAGTCTGTGTGTGGAGGCACCTCAATTTGATTTAGATTTAGTTTACCTCGTGTTTTTATTTCATTATTATAATTTTAATTATTGTCATTGTACAAATTTGATGACTGTTATTCAATTATTTGTTCTATTTCATTTGCTTGTGTCCGTGTATCTGTTGTGGGTCGAGTGCAACACGTGTGCCTCCGTTCTTTACCGCCATTTCTTTCCCGCGCATGCATTAATCTCCACGAGTCTCGGCTGTAAGCCTACACGGGAGAACTGATTGGCTATCCATCCAAGTGGGGGCTAAACCATTCTGGACATGGCAATATTATAGTTGGAATTGGGCAATGGCTTTTTATCTCTCAACTCCACATGCTCTGTATCTTATCATGGAGTATGGTGGTACTCCATATGGAAGGATGATACGGGGAAAAAATGGCTGCCCATTCAAATGTGTACACAATGATACGCTCATAAACTCCTATCGAGTGAAGTCATAAGCATTTAAAAGCCATAACTTTTATTTTGGAGAGTTTTCTGAACTACCAAGACTTAAAAAGACATCAGAATACATTGTTAAAGTACCACAACGAGAGATTGCTAAATCGCCAATTTGTACTTCATCTTGTGGTTCTTCCCCTCTCAAAACAATGTAAAACTGTAGCCCCACCTTCCACAGCAACTGCTGAAGATATGATGCTGATTCCAATGCAAAGTCAGGTCAGATTAGATCTGTGACTTGCTTCAGCTACCATGTAAACCTGTACTAACCTTTTCCATAGTCGGGTTGTCGGCGACTAAACCATCTCCCCCACCAAGTTTCTTGGTGAGAAGGGTGTACAATATGGACACCCAGCAGGATAAAGAGCAAAACCTGTCAAAGGGCAGAGCAGCTCCTTGAGAGCCAGCGGCCATCCATATCTAGTGCCCAACTGTGTTTGTGGACGTCCTCCTGCAGTTGGGTTACTTCTTATTAGGAGGCTAGTGGCAGGATTTGCACTCCGGCCACGGTAAAACCCTTCATTCCGCAAAACATTCTAAAAACTAAAAGAAATCTGAAAACCCACTCAGTGGGAGTATCTCCTGCGCAGCTTCCCTTCGCAAGGCCGCTCACCGGATGATGGAATTGGGGCAAAGCCTTCGGGACCCCCAATCTTTGATGACAGGAGGGAAACCATAGGGTAACATTCCCGGGTCAGATTCTGGGAGAGTGTGTCGGAATGGTGCTGAGGTGTTGTCCAGTAGATGGCGGTCTCCTTGGGTTAATCTGAGGTGGTCCCTTTGGGTGGGTGCCTGGAATGTCCTATCCCTAAGAGGGGATGATCACCTGTCTCTGTTATAATCTGAGCTCAAGCGTTTGGACATTGGTATTGCAGCACTCTCTGAGGTTCGGAGACCGGATAGTGGCAAGATCATGTCGGGTGGTCACACCTACAATTGGTCTGGTCGCTCTGATGGAAGTTGCTGTAGCTGTGTCCAATAAGCTGACTCCAATGATAATTGAGGTGACACCGGTCAACGAGTGTATTATGAGACGAAGGATTCGTCACTCCTAAGGTGTCGTTTCCCTGGTCTCTGTTTACGCTCCGGCTGAGGTGAGTCATCTCACCATGAAGGATGCATTCAATGCCATGCTTGAGTCTGTGGTTGGTCGGTGCCCCAGGAAAGATACTCTTCTAGTCTTAGGGGATTTCAATGCATTGGCTGGAACTGATAGGGATGCTTATGAGACATGTTTTGGTCCCTATGGGTCTGAAAACTGTTAACCAGAATAGCACTAAGTTCCTTGACTTTGTAAGAAATCATGGACTTAGGGTGGCCGGTTCATTGTTTCCGTGCCCACAGGCTCATCGCTGGACTTGGAATTCCAACACTGGCGGTGTGGCAAAGGAGATTGACCATGGACTCGTTGATGGGTGCTGGAGGATGATCCAGAACTGCAAGGTCTACCAGATGCTCAGTTCCCCAATACTGACCACAGGCTTGTTGTAGCAACTCTGAAGTTTCAGCTTAAATCCAGGAGAATGGTACCATCCCAGCCTCGGCTGAAATGTTGGCAAGCTCAAGGATGAGAGGGTAGCTGAGGAGTTTGCGAACAGGCTGAGTGGAGATTTGGGGGATTTGAGTTCTTTGGGGGGTCCTGAAGAGTTGTGGAGTGCCTTCAAGACCACCGTCCTTGATGATGCTGGTAGATGTGTTGGAACTCACCGTAGGGTGAAGAAGAATGTGGTCTCTCAAAGGACACTGGATACCATTGACCAGAGTTGCAGGGCCAGGCTGAATGGCAGAGCTGAGCTGTTCAGGGAGCTGAGGCGTAAAACTGTTTGTGAACTAAGGGTGGACAAGGAGGCCTGTTTGCAAGGAATCTGTGAGGGGGTAGAGCATCACCTGTGGTCAGAGATTCTCGTCCTTCTTACAGGGGAATTCATGCATTGCATTCAACCAAGCCCATCCCTCGGTGTACTGCAGTTAGAGCAGAGGGTGGGGGGCTCTTGACAGATGAGTCCGAAGTGAAGGCCCGCTGGGCCGGTTACTTTGAGCGGTTGTACCAGGCTGATCCACCAGCTGTCGAGTTGTATGCCAGGGGTGTTACAATCCCGATTGCTGACCCTCCAATCAACTGTGGTCCACCTTCACTTGTGGTACACAGGCTGTGGTGAACAGGTTGAAATGGCTTAAAGCTGCTGGGATCTGTGGCATCCATGCTGAACTTCTCAAGGGTGGTGGAAATGCTGCACTCGTGTCATTGCATGCAGTTCTGTGCTCTGCCTGGAACACAGGCATCATCCCAACTGACTGGAAGAGGGGCCTTGTTGTCCCTCTCTGGAAAGGGAAGGGTGATTGCCAAGACTGCAACAACTACCAAGGGGTGATGCTGCCCTCAGTGCCCGCAAGGTCTTTGCTCAGATAATTATTGATAGGGTTTTCCACCATCTGCTTGAGCACCAGCATCCAAAGTAGTCAAGCTTTACACCAAAGAGGCCAACGATTGACCGTATCCTTGCTCTTCCGGTCCTCACCGAACACAGACAAGAGTTTCGGAAGGGCTGCTTTCAGCCTATGTTGATCTCTGAAAAGCGTTTGATTTAGTGAATCAGATGCCCTCTGGAGGATTCTCGGTCTTCGTGGGATGCCACCAAAACTGATTAATCTCATATCTGAACTATACTCTGGGACTGAGAGTGCTGTGAAATGTGGTGATACCATCTCTGACATATTTCCAGTTGTTACTGGAGTTCGTCAGGGGTGTGTACTGGCCTCCACACTTTTCAGCACTTGTATGGACTGGATTCTGGGGAGGATGTCGGAGAGATCAAGCTGCAGTGCATCGTTTCAGAATGTCAAGATCTCTGAACTTGATTTTGCAGATGATGCAGTCATCTTTGCGGAAACTCTAGATATCATTTTTTGGGGCCCTCAATGTGCTGAATGAGAAGTCGGAGCTGCTGAGATTATGGGTTTCCCCAGGTCAAAACTAAGATCCAGGCTATCAATGACATCTTGGATGCTGCTATCCTGTCTGTACCTGTTTGTGGCAAGGATGATGATGTCACAGAGAGATTCACTTACCTTGGCAGTGATATTCATGTTTCTGTTGGCTGTGAGCCAGTGATCCACAGACGTCTGGGTTGGGACTGGGGAGTCATGGATTCACTGGATCATGGGGTGTGGCGCTGCCGGTACCTGTGCAGGAGGAGGAAAGTCAGTGTCTTCCGGTCCTTGGTGCTTCCAGTCTTGTTCTATGGATGTGAGACTTAGACTCTGACCAGGGTTCTGAGACGGAGACTTACTTCCTTTGGTACCAGGTCTCTTGGGAGAATCCTTGGCAATCGCTGGTCGGACTTTGTGTCCAACGAGCGGTTGCTGAGAGAGACTAAAATGAGATTTGTTACCTGCATAGTCTGCGAGCGTCAGCTGCGGCTGTATGTACATGTGGCTCGTTTTCCTGCTGCTGATCGTGCTCACCAGTTTCTCTCAGTGAGGGAGCCTCATGACTGGAGGAGGCCAATGTGCCGACCACGTGCCTCATGGTTGCAGCAGGTTGATCGGCATCTCAAGGAGATGGGGATGGGCCAGGAATCTACCTGGGGGGTGGACAGACGGAGGCCCCTGGAGTACTGGCAGAAAGTGGATGCAGCGACGCGCTGCTCTGCCGCATGCTTGCATACATGACCTGACCTGAAGTTGTTTTGTCTCTGGGCTCATGCACACGACCCAAAATTTAAAAGTTTATTTAACATCCAATGTTTTATTACGAAAATAAATTAAAGGTCAATGTGGGGTGGACTGCACCAAAGTATGCCAGGATTATTAAGGGGTGGGGGAGGGGGGGGATAGAGAAATGGACAATGGACAGAACCATTCCAAAAGCGATACATGTCCAAACCATCCCCCAAATCAACTGGAACAAGTATTAAAACAATTTAATAGCATAGATGAATTTAATCCATTCTAAAATAACAAAATATAGAAAACATTCAGCTTTTTTTATTTTTTAAACCATAATCATTTGGCGTATGTGAAGCCGTGAAGCCGTGAAGCCGTGAAGATTACATGCCTATTCATCATAAACCAAAAGCCAGGATTGGGGGGGGGGGTAGAATCTATATCCGGTATATAAAAACGAAAAGCACAGTGAGGCGGTGAGGCAGTGAAGCCGTCCGTCAGTCTGTGAAGACTATCTGCCATTTAATCACGTCCTGTTTGAACGTTAATTTCAGATTACACAAACGTCTATAACTTACGTACTATTGGAATATTCCTTTCACAGTGAAGCTGTGTGATGATATGTCTATGAATTACATACTGTTTAAGCTTCGGGTGTAGTGCACATCCGTATATTAATTACGTACTGTTTGAACATCAGTTACATAACACCCTGACTTCACACAAATAGTCAATTAATTACGTACGATTGGAATGTATGTTTCAACACTTTAGACTGCAGAGACCCCTTCAACCGTTGAAGACCCCCGAGACCCTTTAAGACCAAAAAGACCCTGAGAACCAAAAGACCCTGAAGACCCAAAAATCCCTGAGGACCCAAAAGCCCCTGAGGCCCCACAAGGCCCTGAAGACCAAAAAGGCCCCAACGTCCCCGAGGACCCAAAAGACCCAAAAGTCCACAAAAGACCCTGAATACGCCAAAGTCCCTGAGGATCCAAAAGACCCCAAACACCTGACCCAGAGGACCCAAAAGACTCAGATGACCCAAAAGTCCACAAGGACCCAAAAGACCCCAAAGGCCCTTTAGACCCCAAAGACCTTTTAGATCATTTCCATCCCTTCCACCCTTCAGACAGATTAGACAGCTAAGACCGTTGACCATTTCGACCACTTCGATCTTTTTATATTACAAATAAATTTCAAATAAATATAATATTTCCAATATGACAAATATATTTGTACAAAATCAATGTGTGTATTATGATTGGTGTAAATCACGACAACAAAGCAAATCAGTAAGGTCAATCTCTGTGACGTGCAGGAGGTGAGCATAGCGAGCCGATCTACACTAGTGGACCGTGAGCCAAATTCAATAACATAGATGGATTAAATCCATACCAAAATAACAAAATATATAAAGACATCTAGATAAACAAACACAAAGGGATCCTTACTATAATTTACGGACTCGTGTTTGTGTGTGTGAGGGGGGTTTTGTTTGCCGCGCTACTCCTAAACTTCTGGGCCATTTAAATCCAGACTTGTTGCAGAGGATCAGCATGACCCCAATTAATGTATAGGGGTGTTTTTATCTTTGCCAGTGGTCTTGGGGTGTGATGGGGGAACGTAAATTCTCTATGTAAATGTGTATCATGTAGCGCCACCTCCAGGTTTTCCCTGGTATTATGTCTTCCCCATTTACAGCACAGTTCTCCTGTCCCCAAGTTTTCCTGTACAGTGAAGTGTTTTGAATTATTAGCAGAAGGTATGTTGTTGCTTCATACACGTAACCAGGGGTATTTTTTGTTTTTGCCAATACAGAACTGCCAGTTGCCTATACACCGTCCAAATAAAGGTATGCGTCAGAAGAACGCGTTGCATGCTTGGAACAAGATCACCCGTCGGGTGGGTACTCTACGAGGAAAAGATAATTACCCACATGATCAGCTTCCAAATAGTTAAAATTTGTCAAAAAAACAAAAAGACAATTTCAAAGATTCCCTCACAATACATTAATTATTATAAGTGGACCTCTTTAGGTCGTTTGGAAATCTATCCATCACACCATTCATTGGTGATTTAGCCTTCACTCATCATTTCCCTCAGCTGTAAGTTCCCTGACACTCACACATACATAGTATTGAGATACCTTCAGGGAATGTCACATCTGCATCATGTGGGAAACCAATGGAGTTGTTGGAAAGCCACAGAGATTCCTGGTTGCACAGTATCAGATGCGTATTCAGAGTGAACTCCAGAGAAACTGGATCACTCACCTGAGAACACACGTGATAAATAAGGCTCAGTATAAAGATCGTTAAATTTAAAGAAAAAAAAGAGGACATCAAAGCCAGACTTCTTTGTTTCCATGCAGCACAAGGCTGTCGGGCCGCATCATTGGCTTAGGGTACGGCTGTGTTGCTGATGCAGTACCCTATGCTGGTTATGGCAGGAATTTCTAATTTGGCCAGGGTGCCGGCAATAGGTCGCCTACTCTTGGCGAAGGACACCGTGGGATCTTTAATGTCCACCAGCGAATACTGGCACACGGGACACCCGTTTAACATCCATCCGAGGGCACACACATTGATGAATCACCTTGCCTGTCGATAGTTGGGTCAGGATTCCAACCCAGGCTCGACAGTCGAGAGGCGAATGTGCGTATTTCTGTCAGGCCATTCTGTCAGCCCCAAAGCCAGACTATAGCAGTTGAATAAATACACAGTTGTGTAGCCTTCTGAACTAAACTGAAATAAACAGGAGTTGTACGGCTTTATAAATCATGATTCATATTGAGAACATGCTCGTCAAGTTGGTCACTGTTCCTGGCCTTAGTGACTCATCATTTGTGCAGAGGTGGAATAATGGAATAACCTATTGTTTGTATAATACTGTGATGATGTGATGATATAATACTTTTTTTAAATTCTTCGTGTGTATGGACTTTGTGTCTGCAATACAGTTGAAGAATTAATCTCAGCATTTGCCCAATAAGTTTTTGCAAACTTATACAAGATTAAAAAATTCCACATGTACTGTGATCACCATATCAAAAGTATCTGCCGTTTCCCAGCCACTGTGGCCATAAGCAAAGATGGCCATTTCATTCTCACAATGGGCTTCATATTCTTCTTAATTATGCAGCATCTCATTGCTATATGCAGTTATAGTACTTGTAGAAACCTACTACTACGACTCCTCGTTTACTGACAATTTCCCCATATTCTGGGATTGGTCGGTGTTGGTGTAAACCCAGTTGGATATTTCATAACCTTCAGGAAACCTGCCTGTTTCACCCAGTCTGGTCAATATACGATGCCATTTGACACATTGTGGTTGACTCTTAACTCAGAATGGGCATGAAAATTCACCAAACAGAGAGAAAAGTGGATTTAATATATGATTTCATTTCATCATTATATAACATGCCGCTATAATTGCAAAATGTGGTTCAATGTTTTTTGTTAACCCATCAAATTATGATCCAGTCCAGACTATATAGCATAGTAATTGGTGGATTTGTTAATCGTCCTCATTGTCGTCGTGTATCATGTGAACAATCATTCCATGCCTGTTGAAAGCGGACGTGAAGTGGGAAGGCGAGAGGCCTCTGAGGGCTACAGCCACTGGAGGGAGAGAATTCTTGATTGGAAAGGGCTGTGCAGGGAAGCAGGTGAAGCATGTAGACCCCAGAATAGTCCCTCAGCTGAACACACACAAGGAAATATACAATGGCTGTACATTATTAAAATTTCCCCTGAAAAGTTTGTCCAAGTACACAATAAGAGAGGCCAGCACTGACATGGAACCCATGGTACAATCCTGACCTAATGTACTAATAATTATATGCTTCCATTGGGAAGTAGTATCAAGATCCTCAGGAGCTCACATGCTGAGTATACCACGCGCGATGTACAGAATGCAAAAGTAAGACCACGATCCTTTATTCAGCTCTCATAACAATTAAATACAATCAGTATTTCCTACACTCTACATCCTCTGCAACCCCCATCCCACTCCAGCCAAGACAAATTCCACATGTTACTCAAAATATTTCTACTTGAGTTAGGGAGGGATAAGTTGAGAAAATAAAACTGACTGAAGAAAGAGGGAATGGAATTGAATGGAATGGGAGTGGAGTGGAAGGTGAGAAAAAAAAAATACATTGGAAATTGAAATATACAGGATATAAGCACACCTACTTCCAAATTTCCAGTTTTAACTTCATGAGTCGAATTTGCTTCTGTATCCATATTGTCCACCCTGTGTGTTCTCGCCACCTCTCATCCCTTTCCCTTATTTGTCCATGTCTCCCTCTATTTTGTCCCGAAATCCTGCTGTTGGTGTGTCCCTCCTCTTTTTTCCTGTTCCTTTTGTTCTGTTGCATCCTGACACGTTCTATGTTCTAGCTCTTCGACGAGCCTTGACTTTGTATCCAAAAACAGGAATGGTAGGGATACATTTTATGTACATAATATGCAGATTTCCTCTTACCCAGCTTTTGCAAACTTGTGAGCCGTCAAATGTAAGGATTGCATTTTGACATCGTTTTCATGACTTTCCTTTCATATTGCAAGATGATCACCCTATCAGCACCACTTACAAATGGAGATCTAGTCATTGTTTTGCAGGTCAGGTTTGCCTGACCTCTTGCTTAATTGGGAAACCAATATGTCCCACTTAATGAGTTTGTTGCTGTATCTTATGAACACATAAGCCAAGGTAACACCAAGGCAGAATGTTACCTGCTTGCATTGTTGTGAAAATGAGATTATGGAATTAGAGCGATTAGGGCAGTGTGAAAATGACTTACGGCAAAGTCAGACATGAAACTCCAAAGCTGCAATGGCTGATGAAAGGTGGCTTCACTGCGCAGCAGGCGCAAAGAAAAGGTCAGACCAGGGTGAGCAGCAGAGGTCACGAATGAGGTCATCGATGAGGCTATGAGGTTGAAAAGTAACCAACCATTAATGCCATTTCCCTCATTATTGCATGTTGCCGGTTCTCAAATTTTAGGACACAATTACATTAATTTTCGCCCTGATGTTTGACAGGCATGGTGATAAGTGGTGGAAAAAAAAACTTCGCTCAGAGGAGGGATTAAGTTGATTGTCTAGTGTTCCTCCACTTACTTGAGGATGTTAATAATTCCACTTTTTGCTGGCCTTTGAGCAGATCCCACAGACAATTACAAATGACTTTCTCACTGTCTGCTCATTGCTTGTGCTAACCACACTGATAGGTAGTGCCAAGTTTTTGTCCCCTCCAAAAGATAGTGTGTGACATGTTGCAGCATCCTGCATTGCAGATTGTCCTGAATAGAGCTAAGAAGCTGGGGTTTCAGGACAGCAGTCATGTAACAGTGTGTGGCCTATGAAGGCCTATTTGAGTACCCATGAAGCCTGTAAGTTGGTTACTGTACATACCTGGATGCGAATGTACGAAAGTGCCATAGAATTGTGTCTCGGAGCGGAAGGTGACAACTAGACGGCCAGCATCATCAATCCGCATGCTGGTGAGATACACAGCACCTGGAAGCAGAACATGGTTAGGTGGATGGCTTTCTGTGCTGTGCATCTTATTAACTTATGCCCAATCTATGTATAGATGGGTAGGCAAATGGATAGGTGAGAGAGGAGGTTGGGGGATATGAAGAAAGGTAGATGGATTGATTTTAAAAAAAGAGAAGATCTAAGTGGATGAGTAGATTAATTCAGAATGAACATTGAGGCAACAAGCAAAGGAAGACAATCAGATTGATCAGACCTTGCAGCTCAGCCTCAGGTGCACTGCGTATGCCATCAGACCACAACACAGAAGTGTCATACACAAAAGTGAGCACGAGTTCGGTGTGCAAGTCGAAGTGCTGCCAAGAACCAGGCCCCACCAAGGAGAACACATAAGAGACGTAGAGAGGAAGGCGTAATGTCACGTATGACTGGACCAGGTCTCGGATCTGAGCAGAGATAACAAGAAAAGGTGTGGAGAGAAAACCAGAGTAAGGTAGCATGGCCTTTCCCTGAATTCCATTTCCTGTTCAGTGATAAACACATTCTGCCAACTTTTTCAAGATCAAATTGCACCTCTATCTATATCTTTATAACCTGATTTCACAGCTGAGAAATCATCAATCATGGGACTTCCACAGCAGTTATAGCCCAGTGAAACATCATAAAGAAACATGGTGGGCAACCTTTACAAAAATAATTTAACAAGAAAAAGAGCAATCAGAGATTGCAGACTCTCGCCAGGACTCGTTTTGTGTAGTGCATTTTGTTTGGTGTTTGTGTACCGGTGTGTCACCTAATTAATGAACCATAATTAGAAATGCCACTTTATAACTGCTTGCAGTGATGACCGGGTACCAAGATGTCCCGCTTTGATGCAACCCCGCCTTGATTGGCCACCTGACACTGACTCACGACGTCTATTATTATTATTATTCAATTTAATTCAGAATTGGATTAAAATAAATTCAAATCAAATGGAAGACCAAATCGGTACAGTCCTGCATTGGACTCATCAGAAGGAACCCGAACAAGCAAAAAGCAAAGATGAAGTCATCAGGAGGAACCTGGATAGGATTCACATTTCAGCTGCTACTCCTCTACCCTCAAACCCATCCAGGCACTGCCAAGTGAGCCCAATTAAAAATAAATAAATAAAACAAAAACATCCCAGATCAAAAAATTAAATAATTCTGGCTGCCAGACCATGTGTCCGATCAAGTTGAAATTCAAAACACGTATTCCCCATCACCACTAGATCATAATTGGGAAGTTTCACATCAATTGATCAAGCGGTTCCAGAGAAACGTTATTTCATATTTTTCTTCAATCCAACATGGCTACAAAACCATGTGACATGAATTATCCTGAATAAACTTGTACACGCATGCCTTGGGGAATATTTGCGTGAAGTTTCCCTGCGATCTGTCCAGCCGTCTGGAGAAGAAGATTTTGATATGTTTTAGGGTAAATCCAATATGGCTGCTGAACCATGTGACCTATGACATCATATGTATGAACACTTTGTTCCACGTGGATAGACGGTCATATGTGTAAAGTTTCGCCTCAATCTGTTCAGCCATTTCAGAGAAGAGGATTTTTGAAGGTTTAAAAAAAAAGAAAACATCAGAAGGCTGGTGTTGGCACAGTGGTTAGGGCAGCGGCTTAGGATCCAAGAGGTCCTGAGTTCAAGCCCCGTTGAGCCACTGAATTAATACACCAGGGGGTTGACTCAGCCTGTCATCCTTCCAAGGTCGGCGAAATGAGTACCAGTATACTGGGCCGGTGTATACCCCGGTTAAAATAGGTGTACCATATCCCTGTGTTGTAAGAGGCGACCAGGGTTGCATCAGGAAGGGCATCCGGCGTAAAACGTGCCAAATCACTATGCGGATCATACGGATGATCCGCTGTGGCGACCCCTAACGGGAGCAGCTGAAAGAAGAAGAAAAAAAAAAGAAAACAATACATGGCTGCTGAATCACGTGACCAATGATATCATCAAAAAACAAATTGTGGACCATTTTATCCCTAGATGACCCTCAAAAATGTTTATACTGATCGGATGTAGCCTTCTACATATGCAAATATAATGTCATAACGAAGGCACCGATGATGTCATTAAAAAAGTCACACTTATTCCACATGAGGGGTACTTGCTTGGTGCCAAGTTTCAATTTTTTCCTTGGTGACGTTTGACATGTACGTATGACGTGGTGACGTATGACTTGGTGACCAGGTGACGTATGACATGACAATCATCATTGCAACATTCTATATGAGTAGTCGCACCTATGGTGAAAATTTCGTCTTAATTCGACAAGCGGTTGTGGAGAAAAACACGAAGGTTTAGTGTGGACAAACAAACAAACAGACAGACAAACAAACAAGAAGAAGACGTCATGCAAAGCACGATACTTGCAAAATCCATAAAACAGATTTGACCTCAAAAAAAATTGCTGGTTTAATTAAATGACCAAACAAGCAACTCCTCTTCAAATTTCAAGTGAATCAGAAGAAAATTGACAATTTTAGAATTTTGCCCGATGTTGACCTTATGGCGCATGCAGACCTCGAAAATAGTTGGTGGTTGAACTCAGTGACGTGATTTACAAATTTTCTTCAAATTTCAAATTGGGATTTTAGAAATACTGTTGTAAGCCGGGTATCGGTGGTGAGCACGGCTGCTAGATGGAGCTGCAGAGTCGACTCCACCGAACACCCGGAATTTAGATCGTACCTTTTCGGAGAGCTGTGAAAGGTACGGTCCCTCATAGGACCATGAACCGTCAAGAAATCCACCAGGTGGTACAGGGTTATTTGCCAATCTTCAAAATACCTAGAAGACCACGTGGTGATCTCACGAGGATTCACACCCTCAACGGCGCTTGTACAGAACGAGCCAGTACCGTACTCGAACCGTGCGTGACCCGAGCGGACGGTCACCAAGCTTCCGTCGGTCCAAATGTCCCTTTACAGCGGCAACAGCCTTTATAATACACCAACACACGCTATGCTAAGCCAATGGAAGAAACACAGCAACGAACTGATACATTTAACAAATGTATTAATTTTTAAAGGGGGAGGGGAGCACGTAAGAAGGCAGAGTTATCCGACTACTGAAGGAATAGCAATTTATGTACAAGCACTTATGCAGTTTTACTTAATGGACTGGTGCCACACACACACACACACACACACACACACACACACACACACACACACACACACACACACACACACACACACACACACACACGAACCGGTGGCCACAGCTTTTATTGAGGCCTCCAGCTCGGAGGGAAAGGCGAGCTGAAGACCAGAGCCTGCCTCGGACCTGCTCACCTCGTGTGGTCTTCGAGCTGGCGGGGTGGCAGGACTCGGACCTGTCCACCTCGTGTGGTCTTCGAGCTGGCGGGGTGGCGGGACTCGGACTTTTCGCATGTGAGGCGAACGCGATCTCCACTCGTGTTCCCTGTTCCTCTCTCCTTGTTCACCAACAGAGACATGGTGCGCAACCGACTCATGGTTCTCGTCCAGGAAGGATCTCGATCATGAGGAGGAGGAGGAGAAGAGAGCTTCGGTCCGAACGCCCCGCACCCTTATTCACCCTGTCCGGGGGGGGGGGGAATGGGGCCGCCTTCACCCTCCCCGCTCTCCCTCACTGGATGGTTTTGGCGCGCAAAATGCGCTCGTCGCCCTGTCATTGGCCAAAATGAGTGGCAAGTCCGTCGATTGGCCCGGGGGCGTGGTGACGTCACATGGACCGCCTTGCTCACCATCGTGGGGTCTGATTGGCTGAGCGGCGGTCACCTCCCTCGTAGCACGCTGATTGGTCGAGGGCCGCCGTGAGGCTCCTCCATGAACTCCGCCCACCTATGTGCTGACACGCACGTAGACAATGGCGTCGGCCAGAGCGAGGTGAAGGTGAAGGTGATGCTGGTGTTGTTATAAAAATGTAAAGAAAACCCTGACTATCAAATTCGCAGTGCATTTACATTCAATTACCCATTAAACACGGGACAGCGAGCTATCTATCCACATTAACTTATCCAAATAACTGTTCTATAGGACCTGTATGTTGTGTGCTCATGGCTTCCAGATTCGCAACAATACCGCCTATAGTTGTTGACGTTGGGCCTATGTTGACGTCTTGGTCCTTGTTGATCTCAAAAATAATTAGTTGGTTGAATTCATCGACCTGAAATATAAATCCTCTTCAAATTTCAAGTCAATCGGATGAAAATTGAGGATTTTAGAAAAACTACCTTAGTTGTTTACCATTGGCCTATGTTGACCTTTTAACCTTTTGATCTCAAACACAATATGCTTCTTCCTTATCTCAAACTTTACCATGTGGTCAAGTTTCGTGAAGATTGGTTGAAAAATGTGACCTGTAGGCGACAAACAAACACACAAACAGACAGACAGATAGAATAACAAAATCGACGGACCAATATACTTGAAAAATCTTCGATTTTGTAAGTACCAAACAGACAAATGGACCCAAATGCAATAACCTCTCCTTCGGCGAGGGTAACAAAGGTACTGTTAATAGACCAACTTTTTGTCGAAGAACGATGATTTTTTTTAACATCAACAAGCATGTGCAAGCGGAAGAGACAGTCAATTTAATGTTCCCTTTGACTGATGTACTCTGCAAAGATGTGGTGTTAACAATTAACCAGTATGCAGCTTTATATTTGGATCTGCAGTTCCTGCTGCTTATCAAAACGAGAACGAGCAATCAAAGATTGCATACCCTTACCTGGACTTGTTTTGTATGGTTTTATAGTACGTATTTTATAGACGTACTCACACTCTAATTGTACCATAATACTTTATGGATACACTCATTTTCTAATGGGAGATATTTTATAGAGAAACTTGGTTGAACAAAGATAACTGTTTCCTACTGGCAACCACGAGGTGGCGTTTGTGGCCTACGTTAGCACATTCTGTACAGACAAACAGAACCAAATGCAATACCCTCTTCTCTCATGAGGGGAATGAGAACCTGACAGCTACGAGGCAAACTATTGTGATGGTTTTGCGAAGCCGTCACTTCCCAGGGTAATGGCACACAACATCCAGTGGTTCCTGCGATAGTTATGCTGGTATTATTCGTTTTAGATAGCTCTTCTCTTATATGTAATGGGTTTATGGCTCATATGCATTGTGCGGGATTTAGGTGGGTTTTTTTTTGCTGCTTTTTCACATATTTTGCTTTGCTGCACACACGAGTCTCCTTCATGCATGCATGCCAAAGACCAGAGCAACAGGCAATCATTAGCATATGCGTGCCAAAAACATTCAAATCACGCACCAGAACTCAACAAACATCTAACCTCAGTCCTCACCATACTTAAACATTTGCGAGAATTTGGAGTGAATGAGGCCATTTCAACCACCAAACACTCGCATGGGCGGGGCCAGCGCCCTGGTAATCATCCTCGCACCAATGGGTGCACTGGAAAACACCTATCACTCCACCTGATCCATTTACAAGCTCCTCCCCTGCCTGGTGATGATAGCTGAAATTCGAAGTTTTCTATCCAGGTGAAATGTGAATCCTATCCAGGTTCCTCCTGATGACTTCATCTTTGCTTTTTGCTTGAATGGGTTCCTTCTGATTACTCCAATGCAGGACTGTTATGTACCTATTTGGTCTTCCGTTTGATTTAAATTGAATATATTTTAATCCCATTCTAAATTCAATTGAATAATAATTTTAAAAACATCATGGGTCAGGGTCAGGTGTCCAATCAAAGCGGGGTGGCATCAAAGCGGGATGTCATGGTACCCGGTCATAACTGCCAGCAGTTATAAAGTGACAGTTCTAATTATGTCTTGCATTAATTCCTAGTGCATGCCGTAGGTGCATGCCCGTACGTGCGTGGCCGTACGTGCAGACCAAAAAAAAAACTTTCAAACTGCGTGCCAGAAAAAACAACCACACAGGCCGTTCCTTCGCTCTCACGTACCCATACGTGTCGCCGTACGTGCAAAAAAAAAATTCAAACCGCGAGCCAGAAACGACAACCACACAGGCCGTTCCTTCTCTCCTCGCGTTCTCGCGACAACCACACTTCCATGCACAGGGTTAATTAAAATCCAAATTAAAATCAAGTTTACCTCCCTGTCTTTGCTTGCCATGACATTCGCTGCCATGTAACCGGCACGGCCCGTGACATCATCGTCGGCTGGCCGCGCACTGGCCTACGCAGTCACGCCTACGCAGCAACGTGCCATGTCATTGGTTGGTAAATAAATGGCCATAACTTGGGAAGCACTTGTCCGATTAATATCAAACCTTGAAAAGGCACATCCTCAGGTCCCCAGCAATATAGCTGGCAAGTTTCAATGAGATCGTACCAGTGGTTGTCAAGAAACAGCAGTTACAGACACACACACACACGCACACACGCACACACGCACACACACACACACACACACACACACACACACACACACACACACACACACACACACACACACACACACACACACACACACACACACACATTGCTGGAATTATAGTTGGATGTAACACACCAGTATACAAGGACCACACAAAATACACCACACAAAACAAGTTCTGGCGAGGGTGTGCCATCTCTGATTGCTCTTTCTAGTTTGCTTTGTAGTTTCTGTGTTTTTTTGCACTCTATGTAGTTGCAATGGTTAACTACACCAAGTCCTTCTGTAACACTTTTTCCCCAATCATTTTGCTTTTTCTCTGTCTCAATCCTCTTGACCTTTAACCCATTAACTCTGACCCTCTCTGTGAAAAACACTCAGGTCCTTACATGATCCCTGACCACAGACCACACCCTGAAACCCCTACCTGTGACCCACTCCCATCTTATATTAACCCTTGCCCCTATCGCTCAGTCACAGGGTTAATACCTAAAACTTCAGCTTCTACTTGCTTCCTATGGCAGTTAGCATCCATCAATCAAAATATTGTTCATTTAATTTGTTGAGTAATCATATATACCCGAGTTTGTACAATATATTGAAAAGGATTGAATCACCAGGTTATGGCGTTTGACCCTCAGCAGACTCTCTAATTACCAGCTTCCAAAACTTTCATCTCATACAATGCCAACAAGGGCACTAACTACATCAGAGGCTTATCTCAATGCAAATAATGATATAAGCAGTCCTAACTTGCAACATAATCCTGATGAGAGGTGCTTAAGCTGGAATTATTATCCATAAATTATTTGGAGAAGTTCACCATCTTTCAGATTTCAGCAGCATTGCTGTCTAGTTGGAGCAAAAGAGACCTCACAAAATGATGATGAGTTGTAGAAAACATGATATTGTTCTGCTTACCTGTCCATCAGTTGTGACCTTGCCACCACATTCTGTGACCAGCTCTGACATGTCGAAGTGACTGCTAAAAACCCATAGGCAGCCGTTGAGGTCAAGGTTGCGATAGAAATGTGTGGTGCTGTTGCCACGTAGAGCCACGCTGTCCCAGTATGGTCTCGCATCTGTGCCACGCAGCGCTGCGCCAGAGCGGGTGTTCAGGAAGCCAAAGCGGGTTGGAATATCATTCACATCCAAGAGGTTTGAGCACCTGATTGAGAAATTTCAAAATTGCTCTTTCTTCATCTGAGACATGATCACAAGCGTACACCATTTATCTTATTATATTATACCACACAACTTTGTAGTTATGCAAAGTAATGAAAGGTTAGATTTTATGTTTTTAAACTACAAAGAGAAGAGAAAAGAGGACTCGTTTTCCAAGTAGCTGTGATGACTGCCACAGAGGGTCCAGAAAGGAGAAAAACATGAGTTTTCTGGCAGTATCCTGATTATACTTACTCATTTTTCCACAATTGCATATGCAAATATATAACAATGTGATTCACTCCACCAATTTAAGCAAAGAGTAACAAATATTGGAGTCGGCCAAGGCAAAGGTTACCCTTTCAAAAGGGTGGGGTTATCCTGACAGTTCACTCAGGCAAATTGGCAGGGACTGCAAGCAGCCATCTCACTTCAGGACTGGTCTCCTACATATACTGGCCCTAATATTAACTCAGTCTGGGAATTCTTTCACAGAAACTGGCTCCCTCTTAAACATGGATCCATCCCACCTCATCTTCAGTTCCGTTATCCGACCCTTCTTTCCGCCCATGGTACGGGAAGAAGGGGAAGATAACTGAATCAGGTGGTGAGACAGTTGCTCTGAAACAACTTGCCTTCTCTTCCTGGAAAGCAAACCTGACCAAAGACAATCTCAGCTCATTCCACAAAGCCCGCAACAAATGTGTGTCCACTCTCAGGAGAGCTAGAAAACAACATCTATCAAACACTGAACAGCCCCTCTGATCCACCAGTGTCTTACCTGTGGCTTGCAATGCGTGCCGCACTTGGGCTCAGGGTCAGCTCAAAGTTGGACAAGGGCTGAGTTGAGATCACAGGCAACATTCCTTGTAAGGTGGGAAAGTGGGAAGATAACATCACAAGAGAGTTTTCTTTTTGTGCATATTAAAAAAATAAAAAAACAACAAACAGCAACTAGATATTTGTGATTACAAAGCGATCGCCAGCGACTTACCCTTTGCCCGCAATCCAATGAAGACCATATTTTTTCAGACCACCATATGACCTTGACCTTCAACATTTAGAGATAGAGTGTAAATTAAGAAAATATGTCCCCATCTACAATCTATCCATAAAACTCAACATGAAAATCGGAGGAAAATTATTCGTTATGATCAAAAAGGTGTTTTTTTGTTAATTAGGTTACAATCCAAAAAAGTAGGTCAAAGACACTAATGAAATATCAGGTGCACAACTTCAAAATAGGTCCACAATAATGATGCAAGGACATCTTGAAAGGGCAAGCGGTCTTTGAGATTCTGCATTGCGAAAATCAAGCAATGACAAAAAAAAACACATTTTGTTTTTCAGACCACAATTTATCTTGACCGCATTTTTTTTTTTAAACCGCCATTTGACTTTGACTTTTTACTCTGAGGGGAATGCTATAAATGAAGCGTAAATGTGCCTTGCTCTAGATTATCTAGAGAGGGCAATTTTGTTCCAATCAGACAAACCCTAATCAAGGTATGGTGAAAAATGTTAAATTGTCTTTCAATGGACCATGCCCTTAAAATTAAGTCAAGGTCAAAAAAAATTTCAATCCAGCATACTTATTATTCGCATTATTGATGCTAAAAATTCAATTCTGAAAGTTCCAGCCGGATCCAAAATACAGCTCGGACATTGACAGGAAAGGGGAGAAAACCCTAAATTGTGGTTCAGTACTCCGAGCAGTCCAAGACCTTGCCCTTTAACTCAGAGGGGCAAGATGTAAATGAAGCATAAATTCACCTTCCTCGAGGCTACCTGGAGAGGGCAAGCACTATTGTTTTGTCCGATTGGACAAACCTCAGTCGAGTTTTGGTAAAAAAAAAAAAAAGCTACAATGTTTACAATGGGGTCATGACCTTAAAAAAGGTAAAGGTCAAAAATGTCAACCTGTCTACCACATACCTTTAATGCCCATCAATTATGCAAAATTTCATTCCGAAAGTCCCAAAAGTCCCGAAAGCTGGCTACAAGATAAAGCTCGGAAATTAGGGGTGCAGGAAGAAAAAACATAGGGCCAAACCCCCTGGGCGCTCACCTAGTAGAATAACCAGGGAACCACTGATAGGCGTGGATGACCCACAAAATTGTAACGGAGAAGAAAGTAAATACCTTTAGATTTTTTTTTATGTAGTGAACAAACTTTGGTACATCACGGGTGATAAAGTTTGTCGTCAACTTTTATATAAATTGTGTGTGTGGTTTCAAAGAAGAAAGCAAATACATATTTTGGGCGTCAACACCCCCCCCCTCCACACCCCAATAAAACCTCTTAGACCACAATTTTTTTAATGGTGTGAACAATCTTTGGTACATCACGGGTGATGAAAGTTATGATAAAATTTCATCGAAATTATGTGTGTGTAGTTTCAGAGAAGAAAGCAAATTCATATTTTTGGGGGAAATCCCCCTATATCCCCTTAGACCCCATTTTTTAGCTCACTTGGAACGTAGTTCCGGGGAGCTTATGGGATGGTGCATCATCCGTCCGTCTGTCTGTCCACAAATACTTTCAACTTCTTCTCTGAAACTACAAATTCGATTTCGATGAAACTTTACACACCCACAACCTTCATCATGTGACATACCAAAGTTTGTTCACATCATTAAAAAAATAGGGTCTGAGGTGGTCTACGGACGGAACTAACGGGGTGGGGGGGTTTGCTTCTAACAAAAGAGATATTTGATTTCTTTTCAGAAATGACACACACAATTCTGATGACTCCAACCTCCAACCTGACTCCAACCTTCATTACTTGTTATGTACTAAAGTTTGTTCATGACATATAAAATAATCAGGGTCAAAAGGGTCCTAACTGGGTGGGGGGGAGGGGGTGAGTTGCCCCCAAAATATGCATTTGCTTTCTTCTCTGAAACCACACATACAATTTCTATAAAATTTGACCACAAATTTTTATCACCCGTGATGTAGACTTTTAGGAGAAGGGGATATAAGCAAGGCTCTTTAGCGTGAGGAGAGGAACTGTTTATGTTCAAACATAAGGAGCGGGTTCCTCTGCAGCTGCAGACAGAGAAAGGCATTAACAAACCACGGGAATAACAAGTGATATGACAATATGTGGACGTCCCAAGGTGTGTAGAATTGATAATGCAACTGTTGCTCAGGACCGATAGATTTGCGTTACCCATCTACGCAATTGGTTTCAAACTGCCCAGAGTAATAAAAATACATTCCCTGCACCTCGCAGGCTGGATAAGTGTCAACACCATATTGAAGCATTTCCAGAATGCAGAGATATGTGGCCATCGTCCTGTTTCGCGTCCAAGATTTGTACAGCGACACATCCAAGCGCACTTGCAGTGGTAAAATCAGCACGTCCAGGCAATGGGAAATCTTGTATTCAGTGAGAAATCCAGGATTCTCCTTGAAAGGCATGTTGGTCAAGCATGAGCCGACAGAAGATGTAATGAGCGATATGGTTGAGTCTGTGTCCAGGAAGCCACAAATTTTGAACAGGGAAGTGTCATGATGTGGGGTGGTATTGCTGAAACCTTTTGTACAAACTTGATCCATGGCAATCTGATGGAGATCTTACAGCAAAATGCTTGTGTTGCTTACAATTCAACAACATGGTTCAGGAATCATATATATGCGTGATAATGTCAAAACTCATAGGGCCATTTGAACGAAGAACATTATTGGCAATGCCAACGTTAATGTCATCTCGCCAGATTTAAATCCAATTCAATACCATTAGCAAACTGCAAACGTAATTGCCAAAAAAAGGACCCCCTGTGGACTGCATCGCCATGGATTGCAAAAGAAGGTGATAGAGCACTGTTACAATTTCTGCACATTCCTTAATCTTTTTTTCACTAAATATAATCGTCCGAACAGTTGGGAAAAAAAAATAATCTTAATGCTTTGCTTATATAAATAAATGCACTTAGTTTTCGAAATCGCTAATTTGTTAAAATTTTCAGAGTTCACTATAGATTTTGACATTTATTTAGTACATTTACATTGGACAACTTCAGACAATCGAGATCCGATTCTCAAATCCGATGTAATATTTCGATTATACACTTTAATTCATCCGTGAGGGAAGATCATGTTTCGAAATTAAGGCATGTTTGAATAGGCCAAACAAAATGGCTAATTAAGACACCAGCAAGCTGACAGAGGGCTGACCGAGGATGGCTCCTTGACATAGGATAATTAAATAAGGCCGTTAATTATCTCAAAAGGGGTGTTTCAATTAACTCAAACACCCAATTTTCACTCGTGCGCTTCCTTGGAGTTCTCTTAAGGGGCTGTCACACCTTGACGTTTTAGCCAGCGTATGCCGACGTATGAAAAATTTGGCGAATACGCTGGCACACGTCGAATACGTTATGGGTAAGTTTTGTATACGTTAAGAGCACGCTGAAGCACGCTGGCATATGTCGTAGTATGCCGAGCTCGTCGACAAATTTTGTGCATGCTCAAAATTTTTTGATGTATGCCAGCGTATGACTCACACGTTCCGCATACGCTGGCCATAAGTTGTAGGCACGTTATGCGATCATTGACACACGTCGACACATGTTACTTGTAAGTTACTCATAAGTCGAAATACGTCAATGTAATGCTTAGTGTACCCGAAACTTATTTCTAACGTATGAAGGCCCTGTCACACCTTGACGTTTTAGGCAGCGAAAGGCAATGTATCAAAATTGATCTAAAACGCTGGCGTACGCTGAACTATTGATGGTTTTTTTTTCAGTTTTGGGCGTATATTAACGAGTTGGACGTATGCATAACGTATTAGTAACGTTCACAGAACGTTTCGATAACTTATAGAAAACTTATACCAACGAATGCTTAGCGTGTTGTCGGTGTTCACAACTTATGCATAACGCAGCAGAGTATCGCCGACGATCACGTGGCGTAGCCTATTAAAAGGCTGCCGCTCGATGATTCAAATCATAACCACACAAGACATCGAAGTGTCAACATCACCGTCATGCCAAAGAAAAAAAAAACCATGGAGTCTGGAACACTGACGGGTTCCTCCTGTGAAGCCCATTTTTATATACCAATTCCCCTAAATGCTGCCAATACACCATTATACGGTAGCTAAGTTAGAAACACGTTCAGCAAGTTCTGTGGTCGTCCGGAAGACGTCAAATACGTCTACATACGTCAATATGCGTTGGAGATACGTTACACATAGGTTCAAAGCACGTTACTCATAGGTTAGAAATAAGTTTCGGGTACGCTAGACATTATGTCGACGTATTTCGACTTATGAGTAACTTACAAGCAACGTGTGTCGACGTGCGTCAACGATCGCATAACGTGCCTACAACTTATGGCCAGCGTATGCGGAACGTGTAAGTTACATGCTGGCATACATGGAAAATTTTTGAGCATGCACAAAATTTGTCGACGAGCTCGGCATTCTATGACGTATGCCAGCGTGCTTCAGCGTGTTCTTAACGTATACAAAACTTGCCCATAACGTATTCGACATGTGCCAGCGTATTCACGAAATTTTTCATACGTTGGCATACGCTGGCTAAAATGTCAAGGTGTGACAGCCCCTTTAGATTTACATCAGTATCAGAGTAAGCAGAGGAAAGTTAAAATAACTTGTCAAGCCAAAAGAGAGTATGAGAAGGACATGGCTAAGAATATTAAGCATAATAGCAAGGAATTCTTTAAAAACACAACATATCAGTGGAAAAGAACAAGTTCGGACAAGTGTGGGCCAATTGATAAACAGCACCGGGAGAGTGGTTAGGAAGGAAAGTGAGATGGCAGGCTTATTAAGCAGTTATTTTGCTTCAACTTTTACACAAGAAGAGTGAGGAGAATTGCCAATAGCTGACAGTATCTATCAAGGAAGTGAGAAAGGGCTCTTACGATCCATGGAGGAAGTAAAGGAACAACTAGGAAATGTAAGAGTAGATATGGCTCCGGGGTCAGATAATAGGCACCCGGGAGTATTAAGGGAGGTGGCTGAGCAGGTAAACGAGATGTTAACGGATATTTTCAAGAGCTCACTGGAGTCAGGACAGGTACCGGAGGATTGGAGAGTAGCAAATGCAACATCAGCTTTTAAGAAAGGATCCAGAGAAGAATTGGGGAATTATAGACCTGTTCGTTTGACTTCAGTTGTGGGGAAGGTGTTGGAGACATTAATTCGGGATGAGATGAGGGACATTTAAATAAATACAAACTAATTAAAGGCAGTCAGCATAGATTTAGCAAAGATAGGACTTGTCCAACAAATCTTTAAAAGTTCTATGAAGCAGTTTCTGATTTTGTGGATGAGGGAATGGCAAAGGACAAAGTACTGTATATCGAGACTTAAAGAAGGCATTTAATGAGGTACCACATCGGAGATTCATAGCCAAGCTGATGGCTTTTGGAGTAGCTGCTCAGGTAGCTAATTGGATTGCAAACTGGCTTTGCGATAGTAAGCAAAGAGTGGCTGTGAGTAGGGAAGATGTCTTGCTGGGAGGATGTAAGTCACGGGGTACCTCATGGATCACTACTGGACCATTACTATTCATTATTTACATCAACGATCTGGATATTGCGGTGAAGAGTGGGCGTTCCAAATTTGCAGATGACACAAAGCTTAGAGGTGAGGTGGATCACAGAGGGGGTGGTGATCAGATTCAGGAAAATATTGATACTTGCATAGATTGGGCAAAAGATTGGCAGATGGAATTTAACATGAGCAAGTGTAAGGTGTCGGGGATGGGAAAGAACAATGAAAATAGAGATTACTGGACAGGGCAATTATGGAGCATGTCACACAGGAGAAAGATCTGGGGGTGGTCATAGAAACGGGAGTTAAGCAGGCAGCACAGTGCCAGGCAGCTCTGTGTAAAGCAAATCAGGTTTTAAGTTGTATTTGGAGGGGGATCAATTATGTGTGAAGGATCTCACTTCTCACTTCTCAATCAATTCTCACTGTGAAGGATGCATTCTACGCCACACTCGAGTCTGTGGTTGATCAGTGCCCCAGACGAGATACACTTCTAGTCTTGGGGGATTTCAATGCATCGACTGGAACTGATAGGGATGGTTATGAGGTGTGTGTTGGTCCCCATGGGTCAGGAACTATGAACCAGAATAGCACTAAGTTCCTTGACTTTGCAAGAAGTCATGGACTTAGGGTGGCTGGTTCATGGTTTCAGCGCCCACAAGCTCATCACTGGACTTGGTATTCCAACGCTGGCGGTGTGGCAAAGGAGATTGACCATGTCCTCATTGACGGTTGTTGGAGGATGATCCAGAACTGCAGGGTCTACCAGAGTGCTCAGTTCCTCAATACTGACCACAGGCTTGTTGTAGCAACTATAAAGCTGCACCTTAAATCCTGGAGAATGGTACCATCCCAGCCTAGGCTGGATGTTGCCAAGCTCAGGGATGAGAGAGTAGCTGAGAAGTTTGCGAACAGGCTGAGTGGACACTTGGGGAGTTCTGGGTGCTTTGGGGGGTCCTGAAGAGTTGTGGAGTGCCTTCAAGACCACCATCCTTGATGTTGCCGGTGGATGTCTTGGAGCTCACCGCAGGGCAAAGAAGAATTTTGTCTCTCAAGGGAAACTGCATACCATTGACCAGAGTCGCAGGGCCAGGCTGAATGGCAGAGCTGAGCTGTTCAGGGAGCTGAGGCGTAAAACTGTACGTGCCCTAAGGGTGGACAAGGAGGCCTATGTGCGAGGAATCTGTGAGGGCGTAGAGCATCACCTGTGGACAGGTGATTCTCGTCCCGCTTACAGGGGAATTCGCGCATTACGTTCATCCAAGCCCATCCCTCGGAGCACTGCAGTTCGAGCAGAGAGTGGTAGGCTCTTGACAGAGGAGTCTGAAGTGAAGGCCCGCCGGGCCGGTTACTTTGAGCGGTTGTACCAGGCTGATCCCCCAGCTGTCGAGTTGGACGTCAAGGGTGTTACAATCCCTGTTGCTGACCCTCGAATCAACTGTGGTCCACCTTTGCTTGTGGAAACACGGGCTGCGGTGAACCAGTTGAAACGGGGCAAAGCTCCAGGGATCTGTGGCATCCATGCCGAACTTCTCAAGGCTGGTGGAAATGCTGCACTCGTGTCATTGCATGCAGTTTTGTGCTCTGCCTGGAACACAGGCATCATCCCAACTGACTGGAAGAGGGGCCTTGTTGTCCCTCTCTGGAAAGGGAAGGGTGATCGCCAAGACTGCAACAACTACCGAGGGGTGACACTGCTCTCAGTGCCGGGCAAGGTCTTTGCTCGGATAATTCTCGATAGGGTTCGCCACCATCTGCTTGAGCACCAGCGTCCAGAGCAGTCAGGCTTTACACCAGAGGTCAACGATTGACCGTATCCTTGCACTTCGTGTCCTCACCGAACGCAGCCGAGAGTTTCGGCAGGGGCTGCTTGCAGCCTTTGTTGATCTCTGTAAAGCGTTCGATTCAGTGAATTGGGATGTCCTCTGGAGGATTCTTGGTCTTCGTGGGGTGCCACCAAAACTGATCGATCTGATGTCTGAACTCTACTCTGGTACTGAGAGTCCTGTGAAGTGTGGTGGTACCATCTCTGACTTATTTCCAGTTGTTACTGGAGTTCGTCAGGGATGTGTACTTGCCCCCACACTTTTCAGCACTTGTATGGACTGGATTTTAGGGAGGATGTCGGAGAGATCAAGTTGCGGTGCATCATTTGGGAATGTCAAGATCTCGGACCTTGATTTTGCAGATGATGCAGTCATCTTTGCGGAGACTTAAGACATCCTCTTGGGGGCCCTCGAGGTGCTGAATGAGGAGTCGGAGCCGTTGGGGTGACGGGTTTCTTGGGTCAAAACTAAGATCCAGGCTTTCGGTGACATCTTGGATGCTGCTGTCCTGTCTGTGTCTGTTTGTGGTTGAGGATGTTGAGGTCGTGGAGAGATTCACTTACCTTGGCAGTGATATTCATGTCTCTGCTGGCTGCGAGTCAGAGGTCAATAGACGTCTGGGTCGGGCCTGGGGAGTCATGGATTTACTAGATCATGGGGTGTGGCGCTGCCGGTACCTGTGCGGGAGGACGAAAGTCCGAGTCTTCAGGTCCTTGGTACTTCCAGTCTTGCTCTATGGGTGCGAGACTTGGACTTTGACCAAGGACCTGAGATGGAGACTTAATTTCTTTGGTACCAGGTCTCTTCGGAGAATCCTTGGCTATCGCTGGTCGGATTTTGTGTCCAATGAGCGGTTGCTGAGAGAGACTCGGATGAGATTTGTTACCTGCATAGTCCGTGTGCGTCAGTTGCGGCTGTATGGACATGTGGCTCGTTTTCCTGACGCTGATCCTGCTCACCAGATTCTCTCAGCGAGGGAGTCTCATGAGTGGAGGAGGCCAGTGGGCCGACCACGTGCCTCATGGTTGCAACAGGTTGACCATCATCTCAAGGAGATGGGGATGGGCCTGGCATCTGCCTGGGGGATGGCCAGACGGAGGCCCCTGGAGTACCGGCGGAAAGTGGACGCAGCGACGCGCTGTTCTGGCACATGCTCCCATACCTGACCTGACCTGATCAATTATAAATCAAAAGAGGTGGTGTTAACATTGTACAGGAATTTAGTGAGGGCCACAACTAGAATATTGTGCGCAATTTTGGTCACCACCACTCAGGAAGGACATAGATGCCATAGAGAGGGTTCAGCACAGGGCTACTATATTATTGATTCCGGCCCTAGCTGGACTCAGCTATGAGGAGCGGCTGAAGGAGACAGGGCTTTATACACAAGAAAGGGGATGGTTTTGAAGGAATATGATACAGATCCATCAGGACCATACTGCACTCTGTGCAGAGCATTGGTGCTACCTCAGCAGTCTCCTTGGCTATTGGACACAATCCTGGACGGGTTGCCACTCCAACACAGGATACCAGCAATCTGGCACTCATTTTTCCAGCATCAGAAGGATGACAGGCAGAGTCAACCCCACCTGGTATTAATTCAACAGAAAGGGGGGATTTCAACTCAGGATCTTAGGATCCCAAGCCCACCACCCTAACAAATAAGCCAACACCAGGCATATGATAGAGATGTTTAAGATGATAAAGGGTGCAGACAAAATAAGTGTAGAATAATTATTCAGCAAAGTAGGCAGTGAGAGGACCAGGGGCCATAGCCTGAGAGTAAAGAAGGGGAGAGTTAATCGGCAGTAAGGCAGGGAGGGGTCCTTCACTCATAGAGTAGTTAATGCATGGGATGGTCTCCTTGGAAATGTAATGGCAACAGAATCAGAGGATAAGTTTAAATTGGAATTTGAAAGGTACCTCGAAGTGTTGGAGATAGAGGGATACAGGGATGTTCACAGGACTTTTAGGTAGCTTGAGCATGTATGGGTAATTGTGTGCATCTGTGCAGTGTTGTTTGTGGGGGGTCTTGTCACGGGGTGTTGTATGGTTGATGTTGTGCGTTTTTTTTTAACCTAAGAACAGTCTTTGCCCATGCCCCGTCCCCTGGAAATAAATAAAAAAACCGCCGCATTTTTCTTGTTTTGATCTGCTGTTGATAAATTGGTCTGTTATTGATGTGGTGCAGGCATGATGGGCCAAATGACCTCCACTTGCATCTAATTTCCTTGTGTGTATCGCATTTGAACCTTGCCAAGACAGCCCCAGACCCTTGACAATCTGGAACAGGAACTGATTTGGGTCTTGAATGCACAGGCTCAGATTTGAGTGATCATCGAGTCAGTGCGATGACGGTGTGATGCAGTGATAGCTGCCGGAGGTGGACACACCTGGTATTAAGATTGTAACCTCCATGTTCGACCCCTATGTAACAACATTTGCCATAACATTACTTGATTACGTCACATTGAAATGGAAATGTAATTCTTCAGCATTTATCTCAGAGGTTTGCACCTCATCTGTGTCCCATGGTGTCACACAAATAAATTGTATGTACAACATTCACATATTAGGATTTTTTTTTATGGCTGAGAGTGTATTTTGTTCCGTTTTCTATATATAGTATAAAATCCTGACTCATGGAGGAGCTAAACGACAGAGGGCAGCATATCAAACAGTGACGCAATGCACACACCACACATTAATGGATGAGCGACAGAAAGGAAAGAGGTGTACAAAGGTGGGGTAGGGAGTTTGGGGAAGGGGGTCATAGCAATAAATGTATGCTTTGTTTTTTCTTGGATGAGCAATGTAGAACTAACAGTGAGACAAACATCAAGGGAATGAATGAATATGAAAAGAGGAAAGGGATGAGGGGAGGAAACACTGAAGCAAGAAAGTAAGACTGTTGTGTTAGGAAAGGTTAATGGGGTAATAAAGATCATGGGTTCGAATTGGGGATGACAAGAGATGGAGATGTACACTTGCTTAAAACCCTGGTGGGAAGATTGGGATATAACAGCCTCTGAAAGATGAATAGTAGGGAAAATATTGCCGGCACCCTGTGCAAATTACACATTACAATCACCTTCAGTGAAACGTCAGGCCCGGACAGCCGGTTCACGAATGATTTGGGCCCCAAACCCAAATCAGGGCACCAAATCAGTCAATAATTGGGGCCATTAAAGAAGTAACTAGAAAATTAATGGAACATGATACCCCATGCAGTGTTTAAGTATATACTTCAAGTTTCATAAAATACTGATTTTAAAGATATTTTGAAAAAAAAAACAGTTTAGCGAAACTGAAGCAGTCTTATGCATCACCCTTATACCCTGTAATAAGACGACAGTGAGTTGCAGTTTAGGAGATGGAGGCTTTAGTGATCACCATAGAACCAGCGTCAATTGGCATCATACATAACCATATCAGCAGCCTCTTCTTCAACCCGATACTGTACCCTCTCACATGCCACACTCTCTTATGTTATACATATATCAATATACTGTATGTGAATGGTTCTTGGAAATGTTCTGAAGGAGATTTGTGTTCTACAGTATTCAAGCGTATAATTCAATTTCAATGAAGGTCTAAAGATGTTTAAAGACATATAAATTAATTAATTAATTCCGTTTTTACCGCCATTTTCCCCAGTGCCCACTACATCGCCCTATCAAGCACATTGAATTAGTTATTCATGCAGGTTTTTGTGTCCTTTATAATGTCCGTAAAAACAGTAAGTTTCATGCTTGGAATGATTTTCAAATTTGTTTGACTGTCAGGCAAGCAGACAGAGTAAAAAATTATTATGTGACTTCCTCTCTGCACATGAGCGATTGGGACGAATTCAGAGAAAACTACTGTAAAACGGCAAACTTTTATTCTTATTCATATTCCGATTCTTATTCAAAATATAACATTCGATTTATACAAGTTGTTCCGCGACCATAAAATGACAATGACAAGCTGATAAAACAGACAGACGGAAGGACAGACGGACATGAACCAAATGCTTAACCCCGCTTTTCACTTCACATGCGTGGGGTAATAATTGTAGAAGATAGACTGCAGCGATGATAACTTATCACATCATACATGTCATTAAGTGCCTTTATCCAGTATCTGCTAAACATAGAAGAACATTTTACTGTAGGGCCTATATTAATGAGAGGGTGTCATGAGGTGAATTAATAAGTGACTAAATGTCTTTCTTACATGTCAGCCTGGGACGTACCATCAATATGTGGCAAGCTCACTTTAAGCTGTATAAGGTTGGGTAAGTCAGGATCTTCAGGTCCGGTGTAGTGAAGCCTTGCTGAAAAGGGCTCAGCTCCTATTGCTCCTGGAGTTTGAGAATGGCATAGTCCTGGGGCACATGTGTAGGCAACATTATCTTCCTTATTACTGTGAAATACTCCCTGTTACTTTGCATTCATAGTTGTTTTTGACATGGTAAAAATTTAGGAAACTTAAGGAGCTTCACAAAAAGTGGTAATTCGTTCGATTTTTATCTCAATGTGGCCTCAAACTTGCTACTGGTCCAGCTTCTCTAAACGTATTTGTGGTATTATCCACAACTCTAATTCTATCAACAAGCCTAACTGCTCAATGACAGACACAGAAACACGATGACTTGTTCACTTACCATCAGTCTGACTTATGATCACGATTTCACTGAGAAGTTCCAGGCCTCTGTAGCCAGACACTGAGGTAGCACGTGCTGCGCATTGCACCCGTGCCCCAGATCGGAAGTAGATGGAATCAAGAGTCATGACTTTAGTGGAGGCAAAAAATGTTTCAGAATCAATTTCCTGCAGCGGAGCTGTAACGCCATCAGTCCCAGTGGGTGGACCCACAAACCAGCGGAAGGTGCTCAATGAATCATTTATGCCCTCTCTTGCACAAATCCAACCAGTTTGGTCAAACTGTGGGTGCTTCCGGTTGCACACCTACACAAAGGAAGTGGAGGGTGTTTTAAGTTTCAGAGGTTCGATATTATGTGAGTTATTTACTATATTGAGTTGTTTTTTTTTTGGTGCAATGTGAAAGCATATAAAGAATTTGCTTCATCTGTTTGCTTTTTAAGATACTGGCATACTCTTTTTTTTTATGGATTTTTTTATGCTGATGAAAGTAAATTCGTAGTTAACTCAACTTACAGAGGAATATTTCCTCTTCACCACAAGAGAGGTTGGACAAGTTTTCTCCGGAGGATATTTCAAAGTTGATTAAGCCGAGTGACATCTGCAGCAGTGACTACACAGTGCCTTCAGAAAGTATTCACACCCCTTGACTTTGTCACATTTTGTTGTGTTACAGCCTTAGTTTAAAATGGATTAAATTAAAAAAATTGTCACCGATCCACACAAAATACCCCAGATATACACACAAAAAACTCCCATCCCACCCTTTCCCCTCCCACCTCCTGCCATCCCACCCTTCCTCCTCCCTCCATTGCACCTCCTCCCTCCATTGCACCCCTTCCCTCCCACTGCACCCCCTCCCTCCTCCACCCTTCCCATGAAGGAATTTCTCAGGGTTTTTAACCACGTTTGAGAATTTTTTTTTTCAACTAAACCCTCTTTCGATTCCTACCAACCTTGAGCTTGGTTCGTCAGCTCTATCTTGCCAAGTGTTGTGTCGAAATCTGCCCCCTGAGAGACGAAGACATCGACATGGCCGAAATAAGTAATTTTGCAGATGTATACCCCCTCACCATGCAATGAATCTGGGGTGGACTCAGTGAGCAGGTTTCTTGTAGAGCACTCGCCAAGTGGCTTAAGCACTCAGGCAAGAACTCCATTTGAAACCATTGAAAAGGAACGGCTGTCTTGGCAAGCACTTGCTAGCTGTTTGGTAATGGAACACACCCCTGGACATGTCGATAGCATACAGTACATACAGGACGCTAAAAAAGGAGTTTTTAAATTAAAGACTTCAAATATTAATCATGACTATTATTTTAGTTGTAATGAAAACGTATCTTGTTCAGTTTTCAAAGCGTTGTTTTAGTCTTTAAAATACACATAAATTCAGAGGTGATATTGAGTGTACAAAAGTGTATGTGGACATTTCATGTAACTTGAAATTGTACATGTACATTTCATATAACTTTAAAGTGTACATGTACAATTCATATAACTTTAAATTGGACATGTACATTTCATATAACTTTAAAGTGGACATGTACATTTCATATAACTTTAAAGTGTGCGTGCACATTTCATTCAACTTTAAAGTGTAAGTGTACATTTCATGTAGTTTTAAAGTGTACGTGTACATTTCATAGGACTTTAAAGTGCAGGTGTACATTTCAAAGAACTTTAAAGTGTACATGTGCATTTCATACAACTTTAAAGTGTGCGTGTCCATTTCATTCAACTCTAAAGTGTACATGTACATTTCATATCACTTTAAAGTGGACATGCACATTGCATTCAACTTTAAAGTGGAGGTGTACATTTCAAATAATTTTAAAGTGTACGTGTACATTTCATAGAATTTTAAAGTGTACATGTACATTTCACACAACTTTAAATTGTACGTGTACATTGCATATAACTTTAAAGTGTACATGTACATTGCATATAACTGTAAAGTGTACATAAACATTTCATATAACTTTAAAGTGTACATGAACATTTCATATAACTTTAAAGTGTCAGTGTACATTTCATATAATTTTAAAGTGGACATGTACATTTCATATAATTTTAAAGTGTATGTGTACATTTCATAGAACTTTAAAGTGTACATGTACATTTAATTCAACTTTAAATTGTATGTGTACATTTCATAGAACTTTAAAGTGTATGTGTACATTTCATAGAACTTTAAAGTGTATGTGTACATTTCATAGAACTTTAAAGTGTACATGTACATTTCACACAACTTTAAATTGTACGTGTACATTGCATATAACTTTAAAGTGTACATGTACATTGCATAAAACTGTAAAGTGTACATGTACATTTCATATAACTTTAAAGTGTACATGAACATTTCATATAACTTTAAAGTGTCAGTGTACATTTCATATAATTTTAAAGTGGACATGTACATTTCATATAATTTTAAAGTGTATGTGTACATTTCATAGAACTTTAAAGTGTACATGTACATTTAATTCAACTTTAAATTGTATGTGTACATTTCATAGAACTTTAAAGTGTATGTGTACATTTCATAGAACTTTAAAGTGTATGTGTACATTTCATAGAACTTTAAAGTGTACATGCACATTTCATACAACTTTAAAGTGTGCGTGTACATTTCATTCAACTTTAAAGTGTACATGTACATTTCATATAACTTTAAAGTGGACATGCACATTCCATTCAACTTTAAAGTGTAAGTGGACATTTCATATAATTTTAAAGTGTACGTGTACATTTCATTCAACTTTAAAGTGTACGTGTACATTGCATTTTACTTTAAAGTGTACATGTACATTTCATAGAACTTTAAAGTGTATGTGTACATTTCATTCAACTTTAAAGTGTACGTGTACATTGCATATAACTTTAAAGTGTACATGTACATTTCATGGAACTTTAAGGTGCATGTGTACATTTCGTCTAACTTTAAAGTGTACATGTACATTTCATTCAACTTTAAAGTGTCACTGTACATTTCATATAATTTTAAAGTGAACATGTACATTTCATATAATTTTAAAGTGGACATGTACATTTCAAATAATTTTAAAATGTGTACATTTCATGGAACTTTAAAGTGCACATGTATATTTCATTTAACTTTAAAGTGTCAGTGTATATTTCATATAATTTTAAAGTGGACATGTACATTTCATATAATTTTAAATTGTATGTGTACATTTCAAAGAACTTTAAAGTGCACGTGTACATTTCATAGAACTTTAAAGTGTACGTGTACATTTCATAGAACTTTAAAGTGTACGTGTACATTTCATAGAACTTTAAAGTGTACGTGTACATTTCATAGAACTTTAAAGTGTACGTGTACATTGCATATAACTTTAAAGTGTACATGTACATTTGATGGAACTTTAAAGTGCATGTGTACATTTCGTATAACTTTAAAGTGTACATGTGTGGTGTAGTCATGCCCCTCCCCGTGGGCATGACTACACCACAACATGTACATTTCATTCAACTTTAAAGTGTCACTGTACATTTCATATAATTTTAAAGTGGACATGTACATTTCAAATAATTTTAAAATGTGTACATTTCATAGAACTTTAAAGTGTACATGTACATTTCATTTATCTTTAAAGTGTCAGTGTACATTTCATATAATTTTAAAGTGGACATGTACATTTCATATAATTTTAAATTGCATGTGTACATTTCATAGAACTTTAAAGTGTACGTGTACATTTCATTGAAATTAAAAGTCTACGTGTACATTTCATAGAACTTCAAAGTGTACGTGTACATTTCATAGAACTTTAAAGTGTACATGTACATTTCATACATCTTTAAATTGTGCGTGTACATTTCATTCAACTTTAAAGTGTAAGTGTGCATTTCATATAATTTTAAAGTGTACCTGTACATTTCATAGAATTTTAAAGTGTACGTGTACATTTCCTAGAACTTTAAAGTGTACATGTACATTTCATACAACTTTAAAGTGGGCGTGTACATTTCATTCAACTTTAAAGTGTACATGTACATTTCATAAAACTTTAAAGTGGACATGCACATTCCATTCAACTTTAAAGTGTAAGTGGACATTTCATATAATTTTAAAGTGTACGTGTACATTTCATTCAACTTTAAAGTGTACGTGTACATTGCATTTTACTTTAAAGTGTACATGTACATTTCATATAACTTTAAAGTGCACATGTACATTTCAGATAACTTTAAAGTGGATGTGTACATTTCGTATAACTTTAAAGTGTACATGTACATTTCATTCAACTTTAAAGTGTCACTGTACATTTCATATAATTTTAAAGTGAACATGTACATTTCATATAATTTTAAAGTGGACATGTACATTAAATATAATTTTAAAGTGGACATGTACATTTCAAATAATTTTAAAATGTGTACATTTCATAGAACTTTAAAGTGTACATGTACATTTCATTCAACTTTAAAGTGTATGTGTACATTTCATAGAACTTTAAAGTGGACATGCACATTCCATTCAACTTTAAAGTGGAAGTGTACATTTCATATAATTTTAAAGTGTACGTGTATGTTTCATAGAACTTTAAAGTGTACGTTAAATTTCATAGAACTTTAAAGTGTACATGTACATTTCGTACAACTTTAAAGTGTGCGTGTACATTTCATATAACTTGAAAGTGTACATGTGCATTTCCGAGAACTTTAAAGTGTACATGTATATTTCATACAACTTTAAAGTTTGCATGTACATTTCATTCAACTTTAAAGTGTACATGTACATTTCATATAACTTTAAAGTGGACATGCACATTCCATTCAACTTTAAAGTGTAAGTGTACATTTCATATAATTTTAAAGTGTATGTGTACATTTCATTCAACTTTAAAGTGTACGTGTACATTGCATATAACTTTAAAGTGTACATGTACATTTCATGGAACTTTAAGGTGCATGTGTACATTTCGTCTAACTTTAAAGTGTACATGTACATTTCATTCAACTTTAAAGTGTCACTGTACATTTCATATAATTTTAAAGTGAACATGTACATTTCATATAATTTTAAAGTGGACATGTACATTTCAAATAATTTTAAAATGTGTACATTTCATAGAACTTTAAAGTGCACATGTATATTTCATTTAACTTTAAAGTGTCAGTGTACATTTCATATAATTTTAAAGTGGACATGTACATTTCATATAATTTTAAATTGTATGTGTACATTTCAAAGAACTTTAAAGTGCATGTGTACATTTCATAGAACTTTAAAGTGTACGTGTACATTTCATAGAACTTTAAAGTGTACGTGTACATTTCATAGAACTTTAAAGTGTACGTGTACATTTCATTCAACTTTAAAGTGTACGTGTACATTGCATATAACTTTAAAGTGTACATGTACATTTGATGGAACTTTAAAGTGCATGTGTACATTTCGTATAACTTTAAAGTGTACATGTACATTTCATTCAACTTTAAAGTGTCACTGTACATTTCATATAATTTTAAAGTGGACATGTACATTTCAAATAATTTTAAAATGTGTACATTTCATAGAACTTTAAAGTGTACATGTACATTTCATTTAACTTTAAAGTGTCAGTGTACATTTCATATAATTTTAAAGTGGACATGTGCATTTCATATAATTTTAAATTGCATGTGTACATTTCATAGAACTTTAAAGTGTACGTGTACATTTCATTGAAATTAAAAGTCTACGTGTACATTTCATAGAACTTCAAAGTGTACGTGTACATTTCATAGAACTTTAAAGTGTACATGTACATTTCATACAACTTTAAATTGTGCGTGTACATTTCATTCAACTTTAAAGTGTAAGTGTGCATTTCATATAATTTTAAAGTGTACCTGTACATTTCATAGAATTTTAAAGTGTACGTGTACATTTCCTAGAACTTTAAAGTGTACATGTACATTTCATACAACTTTAAAGTGTGCGTGTACATTTCATTCAACTTTAAAGTGTACATGTACATTTCATATAACTTTAAAGTGGACATGCACATTCCATTCAACTTTAAAGTGTAAGTGGACATTTCATATAATTTTAAAGTGTACGTGTCCATTTCATTCAACTTTAAAGTGTACGTGTACATTGCATTTTACTTTAAAGTGTACATGTACATTTCATATAACTTTAAATTGCACATGTACATTTCATATAACTTTAAAGTGGATGTGTACATTTCGTATAACTTTAAAGTGTACATGTACATTTCATTCAACTTTAAAGTGTCACTGTACATTTCATATAATTTTAAAGTGAACATGTACATTTCATATAATTTTAAAGTGGACATGTACATTAAATATAATTTTAAAGTGGACATGTACATTTCAAATAATTTTAAAATGTGTACATTTCATAGAACTTTAAAGTGTACATGTACATTTCATTCAACTTTAAAGTGTATGTGTACATTTCATAGAACTTTAAAGTGGACATGCGCATTCCATTCAACTTTAAAGTGGAAGTGTACATTTCATATAATTTTAAAGTGTACGTGTATGTTTCATAGAACTTTAAAGTGTACGTTAAATTTCATAGAACGTTAAAGTGTACATGTACATTTCGTACAACTTTAAAGTGTGCGTGTACATTTCATATAACTTGAAAGTGTACATGTACATTTCATATAACTTTAAAGTGTAAGTGTACATTTCATATAATTTTAAAGTGGACATGTACATTTCATATAATTTCAAAGTGTACATTTACATTTCATATAATGTTAAAGTGTATGTGTACATTTCATAGAACTTTAAAGTGTACCTGTACATTTCTTAGAACTTTAAAGTGTACATGTACATTTCCTTCAACTTTAAAGTGTACATGTACATTTCATATAACTTTAAAGTGCACATGTACATTTCATATAACTTTAAAGTGTACATGTACATTTCATATAACTTTAAAGTGTACGTGTACATTTCATATAACTTTAAAGTGTACGTGTACATTTCATATAACTTTAAAGTGTATGTGTACATTTCATTCAACTTTAAAGTGTACATGTACATTTCATATAACTTTAAAGTGTACATGTAAATTTCATATAACTTTAAAGTTCACATGTACATTTCATTCAACTTTAAGGTGTAAGTGTACATTTCAGATAATTTTAAAGTGTACGTGTACATATCATAGAACTTTCAAGTGTGCATGTACATTTCATACAACTATAAAGTGTACATGTGCATTTCATATAATTTAAAGTGTACATGTACATTTCATATAATTTTAAAGTGTACATGTACATTTCATATAATTTTAAAGTGTACATGTACATTTCATAGAACTTTAAAGTGTACATGTACATTTCATATAATTTTAAAGTGTAGGTGTTCATTTAATAGAACTTTAAAGTGTACATATACATTTCATATAACTTTAAAGTGGACATGTACATTTCATTCAACTATAAAGTGTACATGTACATTTCATACAACTATAAAGTGTACATGTACATGTCATAGAACTATAAAGTGTACGTGGACATGTCATAGAACTTTAAAGTGTACATATACATTTCATATAACTTTAAAGTGGACATGTACATTTCATACAACTATAAAGTGTACATGTACATTCCATATAATTTTAAAGTGTACATGTACATTTCATACAACTTTAAAGTGCCCACGTATATTTCATATTAGTTTAAAGGATAGGTGTAGATAACTTGTTTAAAGTTTACATGTACATAATAAATATCTCTCTGGTATTTCCCCAGCTTCCCGACTAATTAATTATGACTGCAGGCATTGCACCACAAAGCCAATTTTAATGTTTATTTACTTCACATAAAGTGTGAATTACATGTCGATCAGTTGGTTAATAAGCCTTAATAAGCCTTAATAAGCCCTGTTGGGCCCTGCGGTGGAATGTGTTTGGTGCCTTGGGAGATGTCTCATCTGCTGAAAATGTGCCATTTTATTTTTACATGACATCGTTTTGTTTTATCTTTATGTGCGATCTCCTTTTAATATAATCCACCCCTCACTTCGACATTGATACATACATAAGAACAAGGTCCATCCGACCAGGTGTTTGCCATGATCTAGCTGTGAAGGTGGAGAGCATAGAGTGACATTTTGTGTTCTTGGCCTTGATATATTTTTCAATTGAATTTTGCGAATTTCCCACTTGAATTCCTCTTTCAAAGAACTCTGTTTAAAGGTAAATCTTCGTGTTTGTCGTTTTTATGTATTTTTATGCTTGTGTACATATATAAACTGTATTACCGTAATGGAAGAGTGTGTGTGTGTGTGTGTGTGTGTGTGTGTGTGTGTGTGTGTGTGTGTGTGTGTGTGTGTGTGTGTGTGTGTGTGTGTGTGTGTGTGTGTGTGTGTGTGTGTGTGTGTGTGTGTGTGTGTGTGTGTGTGTGTGTGTGTGTGTGTGTGTGTGTGTGTGCATTTGTACTTGTGTGTACGTGTGTACATGCAAGTTACTGCTGTTGCCTGATATCTCCACATGTGGGTGGGTTTCAGGAGGTGAAACAGAGACTTGCCAGGTTTCAAAGGGTGTGTGTGTGTGTGTGTGTGTGTGTGTGTGTGTGTGTGTGTGTGTGTGTGTGTGTGTGTGTGTGTGTGTGTGTGTGTGTGTGGTGTCGTTGATTGGTATCTACATATGTGGGTTTCAGAATGTTGAATGGAGTTCTCCAAGGGTGGGCTCAGAGTATCCACCTACATTTCAGTAAGGTGTCACGATTCATGGACCAAGCTGTGAAGTTTTCTGTTCTCAAAGTTTTGTGCCGAGGGCTCTCTTCAGGATTGTCACCGAGCCCCAGATGGCTTTCAACTGAAGCTCATTTGTAATAATATTTCCAGGGATGGTTTTTAGCTCACCTGTAAAGTAGTTCTGGGGCGCTGATGGGATGGAGTGTTGTCCGTCCATCTGTCCGTCCACAAATACTTGCAACTTCTTCTCAGAAACTACACATATGATTTCAATGAAACGTCATGACAACCTTCATCACCAATGACGTTCCAAAATTTGTTCATGACATTGGAAAAATCTGGTTCTAAGGGAATTTAAGAGGGGTTGCCCCCCAAAATATGTATATGCTTTCTTCTTCAAAACTACACATGCAATTCTGATGAAACTTGACCACCATCTTCACCAACCGTGATGTACTAAAGTTTGTTCATGACATTAAAAACAAAAGTTGGGGTATAGGAGGGTCTGTTGGGAGAGGGGGGTTGCTCCCCAAATATGCATATGCTTTCCTCTCAGAACCTACACACGCAATTCCGATGAAACTTGACCACCATCTTCACCACCTTCTTCTTCTTCTTCTTCTTTCGGCTGCTCCCGTTAGGGGTCGCCACAGCGGATCATCCGTATGATCCGCATAGTGATTTGGCACATGTTTTACACCGGATGCCCTTCCTGACGCAACCCTGGTCACCTCTTACGACACAGGGATATGGTACACCTATTTTAACCGGGGTATACACCGGCCCAGTATACTGGTACTCATTTTGCCGACCTCGGAAGGATGACAGGCTGAGTCAACCCCCTGGTGTATTAATTCAGTGGTCCAACGGGGCTTGAACTCAGGACCTTTTGGATCCCAAGCCGCTGCCCTAACCACTGCGCCAACACCAGGCTCCGACACCATCTTCACTGCGCCAACACCATCTTCACCACCTGTGATGTACCAAAGTTTGTTCACGACATTAAAAAAATTGGGGTCTAAGGCATTCTATGGGGTGGGGGGGGGTTGCCCCCCCAAATATCGATTTGCGTTCTTTTCTGAAACCACACACACAATTTTGATGAAAATTGACCACAACCTTTATCACCCGTCATGTTTGTTCATGGCATTAAAAAAAAATCCAGAGGTATTTACTTTCTTCGCCGTTATATATTTTGTGGGTCCTCCATGCCTTCCAGTGGTTGCCTGGTTATCTTATGCAGCCACGGAGAGGTGAGCACCCAGGGGTACTTTCACTATGTTTATAAAAATGTCTAAGGTTATTTGTCATCATTACTGTAGGTCCAGGTATCACTAATACAACTTTGGCATTCTTCAGCTTCCAGGATCTTGTCATTTCATTCTTGTGGTCTTGGTTTTTTGTCATTTTCTTCATTTCTGCATCGTTTAGTCCAAAATCACTGAAATTAACACCTCAATAAGCAATGCCTTCTTCTCTTCTTTTTGTACCTAAGTATGATATCTGGTTGCAATGCTTTGTTTTCAATGTTCACGCTCGATGGGATCATTCGGTCGTACGTGAGCGGTAGGTACTTCCATGTTTTCAGTGATTAATTTTGGTTCATATTCCAACAAATTTTCTGGAACTGGGCATCAAAGTTTTTGCAGATGTGCCAGCGGATTACTTTACAAACTCTGTCATGTGTACAGCTGTTCTGACATGAGTTTCTTTTTGTGTGTGTGTTCGGTCATTAAGCATAACATATCACTCTCTTTACTAACCCCACCTCCACTCCTCACCTTTCCCTCTTCTATTTTTTTTTCATACCTCTCATTTTCTTTCTTTCTCTCTTTCTCACTTTGTCTCTTTCTCTCTCTCACTCACCCCTCCTCGCATTCCTTCCTTCCATGGTATAACAACGTTTGGTGAGGCACAGCTCTCCCCACCTCCCCCCACCCCCTTGCTCGCTCTTCCCCCTTCCTAGCTTCCCCTTTCCCCTCCCTCCTGCCTCCTCTCTCTCCCCTCCCTCTCTCCTCTCTCTCTCCCTCCCCTCCCTCCTCTCTCAACCCTCCTCGTTAATACCCCCCCGTCAGTGAAGCGACAGGTTGTGCATGCGTGTGCTTCAGGATGTCTCCTCCATAACTCCAAAACAACAAAACCTAGCAGCCAGAAACTTTGCAGGCATACTAAGGGAACTCCAAGGAAATGCATGACTGAAAATTTGGTTTTGGTTAATTAAATAATTAAAACACCCTTTTCGAAGATAATTAATGGCCTTATTTAATTATATCCTTTATCACGTGATTCCCAGCCACCTCGCACTATGGTGTCTTAAGGCATATCCTGAGTTACCTCGCTGGGGTCTGAAGCCACTATGTTTTTTTTGGCCTGCTCAATCATGCCTTGACTTGGCACAGACCGCAACGATTTCTTAACGACAAAACACTCAAAATGTTCTTTTTCACTTTCCTTACTAATACCATTGAATGCTTGATGTTCATTCCTATGAATAGCTAGTTGTATTTGTAATGGTCTAGTTATTAATGTTTAAGTTCAGGCCTAGCTGATGGCATCGCGGGTCGGACATTGGATAGAAATCAAGGCCGCATCAGTTTTCTTCTCATAAAAATGGATAAATTAATTTTTTTTCATGGAAGTTACGCATTTCACCACATGCTTGATGTTATAAGCTGTTAGATAATATAAGGATTGTTCATAGATGCTTTAAACATCGTGTTTTACGATGTGGGAAAGGATTTTCTCTTGAGAATGTACTATGTGGCTGTTGTTTGATTCGAAAGTCCTCACATTTATTTAAACTTTAATTCAATTTCTGTTTTCACTTTTCAGTCACTAAGGTAGCGAAACACTTGATTGCAGCAAGATTTGTGAAAATTCGGTGTTTTTTAAACGTTTTTAGGACGAATTGTGGATTTATATTAAAAAAACATGAGCTGAGGAGCTTCCATATGCTTCGAAGTGGCTTCCTGACTTTGTCTTAAGTTTTATTCCATTTTTTTTTCCACTTTTGTTATTTGTTAATGTAGCTTCAGACTCAACTAAAACAATTTCAGTGAAAATCAATTGAAATTTGATGAATTTAGGTCATTATAGAGATTTTGTATTGGGAATGTAAGGCTTCTCGAATGTTGTTGGTGGCCTCATGGCCTTGTTTAACTCCGATTTGATTTCTATTTCCACTTTTTTTTTAATAGTCGCTGACACAGATTCAGTCTCGATTGCAACAAATTGTGTGAAAATCTGACCAAAAACACCTTTTTCCAAAGGTAAATGCATTAAATTTCGAATAACCAAGATGGACCTCAAAGGGACACTATATTATTCAATGCATTCACTGTTTGACTTCGCACATGAAACTCGCAAGGTGCTCTACAGGGAAACAAAGTAAATCTGGTGAAAAACGGATGTTTTAAAATACAATTAGAATGTTTGCATGGACCGCAAACCGATGCACCACATGACGTGTGCACAGATGAGTAGGCAACGTGGTGATTATTTGCAATGTTTATTTCATGGGCGATTAAATTTTGCGATTTCTCCAGGGTTGTTCTGCGTTAAACTGCAACTCTTGTGGATAAAATCATTATTTGAACGAATTCCTTTCATTTATTTAACTGCTGCGGATGCGGTGAAGACTGGCTTTTAAGTTAAACGGATCCTATATCGTTTGCAGCCACAGCCTGGCCAGCCATTCCTTATCAACCATTGTAGTGAAGTGCTTGCTTGTGTGCTTAAGTCACTTGCCGAGCACCCTTCAGTCGACAGCAGTACAGTTCGTGTCCCAATTGGGAGATACAGTCGGCAGTTGCTACAAGGTAGAGGTACATGATTTACAAAGGTTATATGGTTTCGCTTTGTGAGTTTCAAAGCAAAATATATTCGATAACACCCGATATCCGAGTCGTTTGCCATTTATCTTGTTTTCTAAATTACAGAGCCAATTTTTTTTTTCCAACCGTCACATGACGATTGGCAGCTGTTCATAAAGATTAATGTTTATGCGCACCTCCCTGAAGCGTCTGTAATGCAACGTTGTTTTTATAATTTATTTATTGAAATTCTCCCAAAACAAGGGTAAAAATTACTCAAGGTTTTTGGGTTTGTATACAACGTGTATTATAGTCAGTGATCACACTGACTGTAATCTGCCGATTCCTGAAGAATTGCTATCGGCCAAGAACTGATACTGTGTGTGTGTGTGTGTGTTTCATAAAGCATAACATTTTCTCTCTGCTAACTTCTCTAATCTCTCTCTCTCTCTCTCTCTCTCTCTCTCTCTCTCTCTAATCTCTCTCTCTCTAATCTCTCTCTCTCTAATCTCTCTCTCTCTCTCTCTCTCTCTCTAATCTCTCTCTCTCTAATCTCTCTCTCTCTCTCTCTCTCTCTCTCTCTCTCTCTCTCTCTCTCTCTCTCTCTCTCTCTCTCTCTCTCTCTCTCTCTCTCTCTCTTTTTCGGTCTGTGTCTCTGTCTCTCTAATCTTCGCTTCACCCCCCCACCCAACTAATACAGAGCATTACCCTCCCACACATCTGTCTCTGTCTCTGTCCGTCTGTCTCTATGTTTCCGAGCGGTGATTATGTCCGGACGCCATTGGTCTCCGCACACGTCCAGGCAGTGTTTGTCTCCGGATGGGTCTGGACGGTGTTTGTCTCCAGACGTGCCTGGGCGGTGTTTGTCTCCGTACGCCTCCAGGCGGTGTTTGTCTCCAGATGTGTTCATGCCGTATTTATAGTATGACCGGTAGAAAATGGATTTCAAACATTATTTTGTTTCCATCGTCACTGTTATTCTATGTCGAAGCATTTTAATGAGACAGTATGAATCGTAATTGATGCCCCACCGCATGTCTGCCTTCCCTTCCTCTTACCTCTCACTGCCTTCCTTTCCCCCACCCCTCCTCACTCTCCCTCCCTCCTCACTCATTTCCCTCCTCACTCTCACGCCCTCTTCATTCTCCCTCCCTCTTCATTCTTCCTCCCTCCTCACTCCCCCACCCTCCTCACTCTCCCTTCATCCTCACTCTCCCTCCCTTCTCACTCTTTGCCCCTCCACCTCCTCACTCTCCCTCTCTCTCTCTCTCTTCTCCACCCCTCTCCCCCCCTCTCAGTATTCCCGTCAGTGAAGCGATGAGTGGTATTTGCTCATATATATATATACATAACAAGACACAATCATGTCTCTGACCCAAAATTGGAGGGAATAACCAATCAGCTCTCACCTAATTAATAAATTACCACAGGTGGCTCGGATTTCAATACATTAACTCCCCATGCTCTTCCAGCCAAAGAAAGCTGCATTAAGCAACCAAGAAAAGCGACACAAGGTATGCCCTTTGTTGTTTCAAACCCCACCTGGGGGCCTCTATGGCTGCAGACATTCACAAATAGCACATGTATGAGACTCGAAATGCGACACACCCTCCTCAGCCGCCAGACAAGGCGGAGTAGAGCAAATTCCAGGCAAATGTGCAGGTGAAGTCCAAGCTCCTCCTTTCTCCTTAGCAAGATAGTACAGAGGATCCCGATTTTTTTTCACACCAGTATTGATAGATATGTAAGTTTACTGGCTATGGAACACATACCCTGATATTTCCATTTGTACAATTTTCTTGATAATGGCCACTTCATCCTGATATCGACACTCAGGCATACAATTTCTGGGTGCACGGATTGTTCATACATTGTAAGTGGCATAATGATCAGTGTATTTGTGTCTATTAAATACATCTTTATTGCCTGTCATGGTTGTTCTTAATACATAATTATTATTGCAAATTAAATAATTGTTAATTCTTCATTTTATTAATTGAGGTTGAACATTCAATACCATCTATAGGGTGGGTAAACAACTCGTTACCAATAAAATTATTTGGCATCAGGGTTTTGCCCCATATTATAAGTTGTTGAAATTATTGTGGTGTACATTCAACCAAACTCACCGTGATGCAGACTAATGGGTATCCAGCTGAAGGATTGGGCTTCTCAGAAGCATGCTTTGCGTTGTCATACAGCAGGAGTGAGACAACAAGTGGAATGGATGGAAAGGTGACGTCTGCGAGTCCATCTCTCTCCTCAATATACACCATGATCTTGGTTATCTATGGGATTAATTCATGAATCAATCGAACTTTCTTTTTCTCACGAACATTAAAAGCTGTTTCGGTTTGTGTGATTACTGGAAACTCTACAAATTAATGCTTTGAATATCTACTTGATTGGACATTCAAACAAAACAGTTATCTACTTATCTTTATAAAAACTTTCAAGTCCAAACTCATTCCATTCCATCCATCTTGTTCATTTAATATTATGGTAGTGAGTGGTAGCTTGGGTTAATTCCTCTGAATGAATAATGAAAGGTGCCGGTGGTCTTGTGTGAAAAGGGACCTCTGTGTCTGCAATCATGTTTTCATCTGGCTGGAGGACCAACAGGAGTGCTTCACGCATTTCCCGCTCGCTGTCATGCAGGATATGCAATGTGACCATTCGCTCACGCACCCCAGGTCCAAACTCAAGGTCTAAGCAGAAACATGCATCAGGTGTTATTAAAGTTAGGAATATGGGAAAATGAGTTATTATTCTCATATTTATTAATCAAACATGAGAAAAGATTTATTGGACCATCACACCCACATCACACACCAAACACCACGACTCCCTTATCTCATGTTCACAGTGACAAACAGGATTATTTTTCATTTTGGGATCAAGATTCATGAGAGGGCATGATTCGTGTGAAACAATCTTTCGGTCGCATTTTTTGTTCAAAATAGAGGCAAGGAGATCAATGTACCTTCAATGGAATAGTAAGGATGTATAGGGTTGAAAAGACTAAACAACAGAAGACCAGATGTGATGTCATAAAAGAGGAAATTAAGGTAAAAGTTAAAAGACCACACATGTATTGCACACGTCTTCCATATCATATGGTTCAGAAAAAAGCTTCCGTATCATATGGAAAAACAAAAATCAGATGAAGTGTGAGTGAATGGAAGAAGGGTAACAAAGGAGGTGATAAATGTCTTCAGTAAAACAGAAGAAGCAGTTTACTTGCATAAACATCGTTGGCATATTGGTATTCCCATCTGAACTCTGAGGTCACAATATGGGGAACTCGTGTTCAGTTCCAATAAACCGTGTGTCGTTGACCATTTTATGTTCTATTGTTCTTGTAATAAATGTAAAGGTACGCTGCTGTTTATTGTCTTTTTACTTCTGCCACCGAAGGTGGATGGACGTTATGTTTTCATCCCTGTCTGTGAACAAAATATGTCAAAGAGTTGTGGACGGATTCGGGGGAAATTTGGTGAAAAGCTTGGGTATGACACCGATGAAATGATTAGATGTTGGTGAAGATCCTAACGCAGATCTGGATCCAATAAATTTTTTTTAGTGATTTTCACCATTGAGAGATAGGGCCAAAAACGATATACAGTATGTAGCACGATATCTCAAAGTTGTGAACGGATTGGGATGAAACTTGGTGGGCAGGTTGGGTATGTAACAAGGAAGAATTGATTCGATTTTGTTGAAGATCTGAATCCGGATCTGAGAATTTTTTCAAGTGATTCTTCACTATTGAGTGATTGGGCTAAAACTATATATATATATATATATATAGCACGATGTCTTAAAAAGTTGTGGACATGTTCGGATGAAACTTGGTGGATGAGTTGGTTCGGTGACAATTAACAAGCCAATTAAACTTTACTTCAGGTCCGAATCCAGATCCGGCCTATCAGTGGGATACAAAAAGTAAACTAATCAGCCTGGCAGGGGTATGCGCTCTACCGAGTGTCCTTCTAGTTCCTGTATGCGATTGAAATGTAAGCTCCATAACAAATATTAAATCACTTTAAGTTAAAGGTATATTGAGGCTTATTTTGTTTGGTACAATGAGAGGGAGTCCGATTACATATCGTGGAAGTACAAGTAGATTGAAGAGTCCGATTGATGGACTAAACACAAAACAGAATGGAATCGTTGGCACAGATTTACTCACTTGAACACATCCAAAGTAAACCCCATTTCAGAATGATGGACACAACATCACAGATACTAAAACAACAGGCAACACAGTGTATGTCTTCGGACTTATCGAGTTGTACTTCTTAGTTGATCTGCATCGGCAGATCGCAGCAACTGTAAAACGTTTCAAGTATATTGTTATGTTTGAGGGGGAGATGAAGGGATTTCAAAAGAAAGATAGCATTGTGTAGAGTTGCTTGGCCCGTGGACGTGTAGGTGACATCTCAATGTAACTAAGTAGGGAGAATGTGAGCTTAAGTGTTATGTGCCGTGCTAATTCGATAGGGATTAGGGATAATTTCCTCAGTGTGTAATCGCCCCTCTGTGACTTTATCCCAATGTTTATATATTTCAAGATCGGCAATAAAGGTGCGGAACACGTCCCTAAAACAACTACAAATGGGCAGAAAGCCTCGCCTTCAAAGGGTGACAACAGGCGAAGTCACGCCCCCGAGGGATGATTGATGGGGTGACGTGAGATGCATAAAGAGGAAGAAGGCATAGGAGGCAAGTAGTTAAGGAGGAGCGATGCACGCGGTTGGAGGGAGGGACAGGGAGGATCTCGCTTTTGCTCTCGGTACGACGAAGGCTGCACGATTCTCGTATTCATGCTGGTGAATTTGTCTCATGTGCTGAGAAGGACATTGGCCGTTGACGGTTCGGTTGAGCCGTGAAGTGTGTACGATTCTGAGGAGGGAAGGAGAGCGTGCCTCGTGGCCTCCTCAATTTGGCTCACCTCACAGATTGTCTCATCGTGTGGACCATTGTTGTGAACAGATCAAGTGTGTGAGAGGAATGTCGATATATTCGCTCTGGAGAATAAACGACAGCACGGTTCGTGAGTCGTGACGTCAAGTGCCATCTCCGCGCTGCCTGACGAACCGCTCGGTGCCATTTTGAGCATGGTGACCAGGTAAGGTAAGGGTTAAACCCTTTGGACACGACAATATCAACCGCCGTGGGAGATGAAGTACGGGTTACGTTTTGAGCATCCACCCTTGAGTCAGATAGTCTTTTTTAAATTGTCTTAAACCAACAACATTTCTCGGGTAACTGGTTTTACAAATGTATTTTTCTTTCCGATTAACAATCAAACAAAGAACTTGACCGAATAATTGCCACATCATAAGGTCTCATATGCCTGGCGTTGACTTAATGGTTCGGGTGGTGGGCTTGGGATCCGAGGATCCTGAGTTCAAATCCCCCTTTTCCTTTGAATTAATACCAGGTGGGGTTGACTCTGCCTGTCATCCTTCTGATGATGGAAAAATGAGTGCCAGATTTCTGGTATCCTGTGTCGGAGTGGCGACCTGTCCAGGATTTTGCCCAATCGCCAAGGAGACTGCTTTGGCAGCACCGACGCTCTGCACAGAGTATGGTCCCAATGGATGGATGGATAAGGTCCCATGTTTTGTTTTGATTCCATGATTGAGTCGACCACAAGCTTCTATTGTTCACCTGGGTGAAAACAGGTCACTGCTTTAAGCTATCACACTCTCGTTGATATTTTCTGATGTTTAAACCAATGTGTGGCTTATCCGTGCATGCCAGCAACCTGATGTGAAGCACTGTAAGGTAGCAGCTTAGTTCACAATCAACATCAGTTATTACCAGAATTGGTAGTGTTCGAGCATCTGCCCTGTGTCTCGGAGGTTGGTGATTCAATCCCGACTGCAGTCGAGTCATACAAACGACTTCAAAAAATGGTATGTTCTTCCTTGCTTGATAGAGCATGCACAATCATAGGTTGGCAACTGGAATGCAAGGATCATGGGCCTTATGGCTTCCTACATTGAAACTCCTTTTAAGGGGACTCATATAATTATTATTAGTCACATCCTTCGGAGGACAGAGGATATTCTGTCAGACGATTGTGGTGAAAATGTCAACCCCACTCAAGAGCGAGCTGGAGAAGGGAAATAGCTCGACATTGAAGAGGTAATTTATCTGTGATTTCAACAGTGGTTGACACAAGGAGATATATTTTGCAGTCCCATCTATTAAAGGAAAAGTTAATTACAGCTCGCAACAACCCGCAACAATGATTATTACTGCAGATGATGGCTGGCTATGGCACAACAATATTGTTCCCTGATTTTGACTGCATTTTAGTCATATACTACTGCTATTTAAATTGCATTCATAAAATGTACCATTCATAAAATTTACCATTCATAAAATTTACCATTCATAAAATGTACCATTCATAAAATGTACCATTCATAAAATTTACCATTCATAAAATTTACCATTCATAAAATTTACCATTCATAAAATGTACCATTCATAAAATTTACCATTCATAAAATTTACCATTCATAAAATGTACCATTCATAAAATGCAATTGCCTGATTGAACTAATTAATTCTTCCGAATTGTCCTCCCAATTTTTTTTTCAATTTTAGATTTTCTTCAATTTACTTCCCCTTGCACCTTGGCATTACATTTGTCCCCAACGGTATTGCTGTTTGGATGTGCTGTCTGTAATTGAGCTTGTATATACTACTCTCTCACCCTCTGACAGTGGTATGTAGTCCTGTCCCGCTGTGGCCGAACCATCTTGGGTGTGGACTCTAACCAGTGACGTCTGGGTGGGATCTCCACGTCGCAGGACAGTGACATGTAGAGAAGTCTGTTCACCGAGCTTTTCTGGCTCCCATATGCTCGCTCGACTCATGTTGAACCCAATGATAGGCCCTGTAAAAGAAAGATGTGGGAGGAGTGGGAAGAGAATGGAAAGGTGGTTGGAAGGGGAGAGAGGAGTAGGGGAAGGGGAGGAAAGGGCAGAAATGGATCATGTATGGAGGGAAAAGGGGAGGGGGGCCGAGAGGGGAAGTGAGCTAAACATTCTGCTATATTTGTGTTTGTAATAAATCGATTTGTACCTCATCCAATAAGTAAATTCCTCTCGCTGTCAAGTTTAATAAAATCACAATACGAAATTACCATCCATCATTGCTGAGTGTTTTCTAAGATAGGCCTGGAACCTCACAACACAACCAGGTAAAAGGTATGGTTAATGATAGTTTAAAAAAAACAAAAAAATATGCAGAATAATTGGGAAAAATGATTCATTCTCACTGTCGGCCTCATCATCGATCTGAACGATGGTCTCAGTCCGGGAACCCAAGGCAGCACCGCGTGGAGAGCCGAGAACAAGACGGAACTCCTTCTGTTCCTCATATTCCCAGTCATCTCGCAGCAGAACCTCGCACGTCTTTTCCAGCTCTCCTGCTCAAGCGGTTCATGTGGAGGTGTTTTTTTTTGGGGGGGGGAGGGGGGGTTATGGATGTGATGAGTTGAACAATGGTTGAAGAAGATGTGAATACAAGGGGAAGCAAGGGAGGCTAATATTGTAAAGAAACAATTTTGAAAACCCTTTCATGTGCTGTATTTTCTGATATAAGCCTTGAAGGATGTGAAAAAGACATTTTAAAAGCTTCCCTGTTTAAGCATCGCAAAATAATGGCCTCGAAGCCTGCAGATGGTCAGAATAAACTTAAGTAGAAGAAAGCTTTGTATGCAGTCACTCCACTTTGTACCAGTACCTGGTAAAAAGGAGATTGTGGAGGCATCTGTGTTGGGCCTTTCCCTGAAATCATGTCCAACCTGGGCTGAACCCTGTCGGGTGTAACAGCGCACAGAGATTTTATGGCTCGTGTCGCCACTTCGAGTCAAAATAGCAGACATCTTGCCATCTTCCTCCAGCACCTCGACCTGTGATGCTTGAAACTGCACCCGTGGCACTGCACGCAAAGGATTCGAATCAATGTTATCACAGTACTGTACTTATCATCTTCAATGGTTTGACCCATCTCAAATTCCAGGCCTTTCCCAAGCCTTCTCATGACGTAGTATTCTCCAGGTCATTACGAGCAAGTTAAGCAAGAAAGTTTGGCTGGCCCTTCCTCTGTTAGCTGTTATTCTGATTGGCTGTGGGAGGAGGAGAGGTGCAATGTGGTTGACTCCTGGCAAGATTCTCCTATATGCTTATTTAAAAGCTGATATTCGAAATCAGATTCAAGATGTTTCTTTTTTTTTGTTATGATCGGAACTCATGGTATGGCCTAAATAATTATGTCGAAATCTCGAGCTAAATCGGACAAAAGATTCGCAAAAAAGTTCACAATCGCCATGAGCTCCCTTTAAAAACACCAGCATCATTAAAGCAACTATTAAAAGGCAGAGGGGTTAAAATTCCCAAGCGACTATTAAAAGCATCATCAGATGTCGGATGGTTGCAGCCCGTCGGGGTCATCGGCGTTCTGAATCACACAGTTTGTGTAGGCCCCAAGCTTCAAGCCTTCCGCCTATAGGATGATTCCTTTATGGATGTAATGTAAAGCAGTTCCTGTGGCTTGATCTGGATCACGCTTGATCTCACGAGACCCGGGATGCTGCTTCCGCCTGGAATAAAAGGCAGTTATCTGACAATGGTGTCAGAAGTTAACCGGACCTGCTGCTTCCTAACAAACGACCATCCATAAGCACGGTATGGTGTTTCCAAACGTTGAATACCTGAATACCGATTGGGATGCAGCAGATTTATTTGGAGAATTCACTCGGTTTCGAGACCACGTTCAGTTCGTGTTCGTGGGCCCGCTATCGGACCTAAACCCAAAGCAAAAAGCGGGCTGGCTGAACACGTGGATTGGTGCTCATGGCCGTGAGGTTTATAAAATGTTCACATGAGAGGACTGAGAAAGATGATCCCTACAAGGTACTCGATCATTTTGAAATGTATGTGCGACCGAGAAAGAACAAGCGGATTGCCCGGCACCGGCTCAAGCAGCGAAAACAAAAGAGTGAGGAGACCTTTGATAACTCTGTAAAGGACCTGAGAATTATTCTCATGGACTGTGAGTATGCCGATCCCGAGGACATTCTAATAGATGCGATCATTGATGGCATTTTTGAATCCAGGGGGCAGGAAAGGTTACTGGATCAAGGTGAAGGACTGTCACGAGCAAAGGCTCTGGGAATTGGACAACAGTTTGAGTTGTCTCACAAGCAAATCCGCATCATGCAGAATGAAGATGACTACAAACTTGGAGTGTCAGCTCTCACAGCTCAGAGGCAATCACATCCCAAGCCTTGTGCCTCGTCATCGCAGCTGCAAGCATTTAAAGCATGCGGTAGATGTGGCAAGGATGAGTGGCATTTGTGGAACCAACGGAAATGTGCTGCAGTGGGCTCCACCTGTTCCTATTGCGAACGCCCAAACCATTGGATGTTGGCCTGCTGTTGGCAAAAGCTCCTCGTCGATGATGGAGAAAACAAGGAAAAGGAACATGAAGGCAATTCGGAGGTTCTTAGAATATAAAAGGTTGACAAGATCAGCACTCTGGAAGATGACAAATGGTCCCAGACTGTCAGAGTCAGTGGCATTGCGAACATTACCTTCTGTATTGACGCAGGGGCAAGGTGTAACATACTGTTAGAGCTGTGGAAACTCACATTACACCATAAAGGACCCTCAGGTGAGATATCTTCATAGGTACATGTGTAGTTAGCCCAAACCCGTTGTATAGAGGGAATTTATGTGATTCATCCGGGCTGCGACGCTTTGAGTTAGCCGTTTTTCTTTTCTGTCATTATTGTGAACCAACCACGTCTCAACCGCCATCACACAACAACCACCTTAACCATCACGCAAGCCATCGTCACCAACTACAACCACGCTCAAACCTGCAGACAACAACCACAACGCCAACCCTCACCACAGAAGACCCTCCACCACCTTCGCCTTTACCGTCACGAATTCATCCCACATCATCGCTTCCACGGCCATTCCCGCATCACCTGTGAACACTGAACGTCGGGCTGTCTCGGGCCCGTTCGGCGATTGGTGCCGAACGCACCGAGCCATGAGCGCGAATGGCGGCCTTTCCGAGGGGAAATTCGGATCAGAAACGCTTCAAGCCCACTTCTCCTCCGTCCAATTGGCAAGCGCAGGGCAGCTTGGCCCCACTTCCAAGCGTGTGTATGTGAAGTCCGTATATGCAAATTTTAGGATCAGGAGAGGTTCACGCCCATTTTTGCCCGACCAATGGCTGACCGGGGGGGGGGGGCGGCGTGGCCCCGCCTCCAATCGCGTTCTGATCCTAAAATTTGCATATTGGCTGCTCCTGCCGCCTATAAAAAGACAAGCGTAAGGCGAAAAGAGAAGAGTTGGGTTTTGGAGTTGCTTGGAGAGTGTCGTCGAGAGGTTGCTCTTGGGGGACAAGGAGCGTGCGTTGGCGGAGTGGAGTCGAGTGCGCGCGGTGGAACTGCAAGCAAGGGAGCTCGGGTCCGAGGCAGGAAGGACGGCGGTCGGCGACGAGGTTGCGGTGTGGGGGATCGCTCGTCTTGTCGTGGGACCCAAGCCAGCCAGCCACTCCCCTCTCCCAGGGCATCAACAATTCCCCCTTTACCCCGCGCTGAGATAGTGCAAAAGGGGGCCCCGTTCCCACCCCACTCCAAACGTGGTGCCAACGAAACCCGCCAAGAAGCACGGAATCGGGGCACAGCGGCGCGCCACATTTGCGGCTTGCCCGCCAACGCATCACGAGGACGCGGGTAAGACCTCCCTGGTCTCGCGGACCTGGCCGCTCCTCCAGGTCACGCGCACATTTGGCCAACGGGCCTGTCTGCCTCCTTGTCTGTGAGGGTGGCTTCTTTCCTTTGCTTTTGTGTAAATGTGTGTTGGTGCCCTCTGTGAAGTAAAACTGTATAAGTGTTGCCGTGTGTGCATGTAGTCGGTTTTAGCTCTAACATTTGCTTTATGTGCATTTTGATTCTGTATGGCTGTATATACGTGCTTTCCGTGTGCCAGGAAATAAAATGCTTGCTTGTTGAACTGTGCCCGTTTCGCTTCGTCTTTTCTTTATTGACCCTCCATCTTGCTTCACGTAAGGGGTTCGTAGTGGGTGCAACATCCCGGTAATTAATCTGAACCGTCCAGGTCGACGACAACACCGCACGGTTATCCCGATAGTACGGAACGAGCCGCCCAAGCGGCTCGTGTCCGGAGTCGACCTGCAGCGAGGTACGATCGCCCGGTTTACCATCCGCGTGGGTACTTAGGTAGGTCGTGTTTGGCGAACAACCCTATCCTACGCGGGTGGCCAATTGGCACGATTGTGGTGAGGTCGAAAGGCCCACCCGTGACTAGCTCCCGGCATTGGTCCGAGAGAGTGACAACAGAATTGTCTGTCCGGTGGGCGACGTGCCGCGATTCGAGTTACGTGGCCGCCCGCACGCCAGCGGGCGCGAATTCGCAACAATACTTACATTCAGGGATTTTCAAAGACTACCAGTTAACACTGAACTTCACAAGTCTAAGAGAACCCTAAGAACTTATTCCAACCACATCATTCGGCCAGTTGCTTCAACAAATCTTTCCCTGGAATTTGAGGCGAGGTCCTTAATAGCTTCATGCGAGCTGGTCAATCTGGATCAGGAGACCGTGATATTGGGGGAGACCGTTGAGAACCTTGGCCTCATCGCTCGACTGAGTTCTCTGGCAGGGGTTCAGTCAGTGGATGATGAATCAGTTCCCCCAGAACTACGAGATTTTCCCAATATCATCAGTACTTCAGGTACCCTTCCAGGGGTCTACCGAATTAAAATACACCCAATAGCCAATGGGGTTGTAAATGCTGCACATCGGCAACCCGATGCGCTAATGCCTTGGATCATCGAGGAATTGAACAAGATGGTAGATAATGCTTCATAACTCCAGTGGAGGAGCCAACAGAGTGGGTTAGCTGAATGGTAGCTGCAGTTTGCAATGGCAAGCTAAAAATATGTTTGGATCTGAGAGATCTCAACAAGGCCATTAAATGTGGATATTATCCCATGAAGATGGTTGAAGAGGTGGTCTCCAACATACCAAAAGCCAACTTATTCTCAGTATTGGATGCAAAGAGTGGGTTTCTGCAGATTCTCCTGGATGAAGAGTCATCAAAGCTGATGACCCTCAATACACCGATGGGTCATTGCTGTTACCTGAGGCTACCATTTGGATTGAAATGCGCCCCAGAAATATTTCAGCGTATCGTGGATCAAATGTTGGATGGCATTGTTAGAGCCACAGCGATCATGGACGATATCTTGATTGCAGGATGAGATCGAGGTCATCACGACAGCATTTTAAAGCAAGTCATGGTGAGGGCTACATCCTATAACCTCAAATTGAACATGCAAAAATGCAAAGTTTGCCAAAAGGAGGTTCGGTATGTCGGGTATCTACTCGCAGCAGATGGACTCAAGCCTGACCGCTCAAGAATTGAAGCCTTTCGTAATATGCCTATTCCATGGAATAAAGAGGACGTGCAGCGTTTCCTTGGATTTGTTGCTTGCCTGGCTAAACTTATTCCTCAAATGAGTGAAATCAATGCACCACTTCGAGCTTTACTGGGAGCTGATAGTATTTTTGACTGGCAACCTGCACAGGACCAAGCTTTCCATAAAATATTGGATCTCTGCTGTCAGCAGCCTGTACTGAGATACAATGATGTGAAAGCACCAGTAGAGATCCGTGCGGATGCAAGTCAAAGTGGTCTCGGTGGTGTCTTAATGCAGGAAGGGAAGCTGGTAGCATACACTTCACAATCCCTCTCAGAGGCGGAACAATGGTCTGCTCTGATTGAAAAAGAAATGCTTGCAATCCTTCATGCCTGTATTAAATTCCACTGCTACATATTTGGCAAGACAGTGACTGGATTTATGGATCGTAAGCCACTTCAAGAGATTTTCAAAAAACCTCTTCTGTCTGCTCCCATGTGTCTGCAGAGGATGCTGTTATGTCTGCAGTGGTATGATCTCAAGGTAGTGTATAAAAGTGGCAAAGACATGCAGCTATCAGATACACTATCCTGTGATTATCAGACTCACCAGTTGTTGGGACAAGAAGTCAATCTGGAGCAGGCTTCCATGTTAGACTTCATCTCCATCACCAAGGAGATGGATGTCCAGCTGCAGGAACAGACTCGGAAAGAGTTACAACTTCTGTTGGATGTGATCCACACTGGATGGCCCAGCTATCAAAACGAAGTGCCCATTCCATTGAGACCATACTGGGATTCAAAGAGTGAGTTCGGTGTTTCTGATGGAATTATCTATAAAGGTATGCATATAGTAGTGCCACCTCGTCTCAGTCAGCACATGCTCTCCATCATACACAGCTCTTATGGACTGGATTCTGGGAGGATATCCGAGAGATCAAGCTGTGGTGCATCGTTTGGGAATGTCAAGATCTCTGATGTTGATTTCGCAGATGATGCAGTCATCTTTGCAGAGACTCTGGATATCCTTTTGGGGCCCCCTAGGTACTGAATAAGGAGTCAGAGCGATTGGATTATGGGTTTCATGGGTCAAAACTAAGATCCAGGCTTTCAATGACATCTTGGATACTGCTATCCTGTCTGTACCGATTTGTGGTGAGGATGTTGAGGTCACGGAAAGATTCACTTACCTTGGAAGTGATATTCTTGTCTCTGCTGGCTGTGAGCCAGAGGTCAACAGATGCCTGGGTTGGGCCTGGGGAGTCAGGATTCACTGGATCACAGGGTGTGGCACTGCCAGTACCTGTGCGGAAGGACGAAAGTCCGAGTCTTCACGTTCTTGGTGTTTCCAGTCTTGCTCTATGGATGTGAGACTTGGACTCTGACCAGGGATCTGGGGTGGAGACTTAATTCCTTTGGAACCAGGTCTCTTCGTAGAATCCTTGGCTATCACTGGCCAGACTTTGTGTCCAACGAGCGGTTGCTGAGAGAGACTCAAATGAGATTTGTTACCTGCATAGTCTGTGAGCATCAGTTGCAGCTGAATGGACATGTGGCTCGTTTTCCTGACGCTGATCCTGCTCACCAGATTCTCTCAATGAGGGAGCCTCGTGAGTGGAGGAGGCCAGTGGGCCGACCACGTGCCTCGTGGTTGCAGCAGGTTGATCAGCATCTCAAGGAGATGGGGATGGGCCAGGAATCTACCTGGGGGATGGCCAGACGGAGGCCCCTGGAGTACCGGCGGAAAGTGGACACTGACACGCTGCTCCGGCGCATGCTCCCATAACTGACCTGACCTCTTACTTGGCAAAAAAACAACATTTGACAAGTATGTTGATCGCCTCCATTTGTTTGTGTTTGTGTGTTTTGTTTGTATGTTTGTTTATGTGTTTGTCTGTTTGTCTGTCCCATCGCCTCCAGCCCAAATCGCTGAACTGAAAATTTGGAAATTTTCAGAGATTAATGTCACCGACCCTGTGATGTTCCTGCATTGAAGTTTCTTAAAATTCGGAAAACCGAAAAGGTCGACATCGGCCAATAGGCCATTTTGAGCCAAGTTTTCTAAAATCCTCAAATTTCATCCAATTGACTTGTAATTTGAACAGGATTTGCCTACCAGGTCATTGAGTTCAACCACCTATTATTTTTGAGGTTAGCTCAGGTAAAAAGGTCAACATAGGCCATAAGGTCAACCCAAAATAGGCCAAATTTTTTAATTGTTCCTAAAATTGTCAATTTTCATCCGATTGACTTGAAATTTGATGACCATTTACATTTGAGGTCGCTGAACTCGAGCACCTATTAATTTTGGGGTCAACATACACCAAAAGGTCAACATAGGCCAGATTTCTAAAATTGTCAATTTTCATTCGATTGACTTGAAATTTGAAGAGGATTTTCATCAAAATGACCATCATGTGTCATGTCTTCTGTCAGCCATATTGTATCTTCAGGAAAATCTTTGAAAATCTTCATAGGAGAAACGGCTTAACTGATCAATGCAAAATTTAACAAATTGATCAACTACCCATGGGAAATATGGTTTGAAAAAGATGACGTCATTGGTTACACAGTCTGGCAGTCATATTGGATCAAAGAAAAAAAAACTTTAAAAAAACAACACTTGGCACACCAAGTCCTTCTCAAGACCGTGCAGGGTAAGTATTCTATGAATACCACATAGTTTTTCTCGTTTCTTTTGGGGTTTTCTTTTTAGGGGGAATATATAAATGAGTTTACAAAGAAAGTAAGATACAGGTATACATACAGATCAGTGAGATAATATACAGACATCAGTGCATGTCACCCACTGAGTTGTATTTATAACTGGAGCGAACCTGCAGCATGCGCTTCTGAGGCCAAGCAGCCGCCATGTGGGAATACCCTTCCCTCACTGGAACGTGAGAGGTCAGGAATAGCTGAGTGTGATAAGCGCTGAACTTCATCGGTTTCCATTGATAGATAGATTCACATTTGTTTCCACATTTTCACTTTTGTTTGTTTTCATTCAGAGCCTTATAATTGAGCTATGAAGGTGACTGACAAAACAAGAGTCTTATTTTAATAAGTCAGAAGTGTCAAGTTGAGTTGGTTTAATTGCAACAATAATATAATTTGAGATCCTCAATAAAATGTAATGAAAGTGTGTTGGAGTTGGGGGGGGGTGGTTTGTTGGTTAAGTGACAACATTCCTTACAGACAGAGTCCAGAACTATGTTCCTTACAGAGTCCACAACAATGTTCCTGAGAGACAGAGTCCACAACTATGTTCCTGAGAGACAGATTCCACAACTATGTTCCTTACAGAGTCCATAGCACTGTTCATTGTAGACAATGTTCATCACAATGTTCCTGACAGACAAAGCCTTGAAACAAAACAACAAAACACACAATGGCTCGATATCACTGTGAAGCACTTTGCTGGTGATTATAACAACAAACGTTAAATGATAAATTAAACACATCGGTATCAACATAAACCGAATTAGCGGCTTTGATCAGACAAATACGATGGATTTGAAACTTCACCGCTGAGAGCCAAACAATAATAAAATAATAATAATACCATCGTTAAACATTTCAAAATCATATTTAATATAAAATAAAGTTCTCTCACTTGTGACAAGTGATGCTTTTGACAGTTGATTCACAGTT
>NC_140970.1:6825364-6997864 GCF_056783735.1 Eptatretus burgeri | reverse complement strand
CAGGCAGGTATATGCATGGCCAGCATCTCAACCTGGAACAGCAGAAGCAATGTGCCAATAGGAACCACATGCAGGACGTGCACTGTTCCTCAGCATATTGAATTGTGTAGAATAGCTTCATGCAATGACTGGCCCAGGTGGTTCAAACAAAAACTAATTCAGCTCATCCCTTGTGCTGGGCAACAGGCTTCATTTTCACTCATGTGATGTGCTCCTGTCCACAGTTTAGCAGCGAGAGAGAGGGAGGGGGGGGCAGAGAGATAGAGAGCTAATCACAACAGTAGATGATCACAAAGAGAAAACGGAGTGGGTCTCCAATAGCTTTCACAGTTGCTTTTCTCTATCTTTTGTGATATTTCCTTGCTCTAAGAGTCCTCCTTTTGGGAACCCCTGCCTTAGTTTGAGTTCACCATCATTGGTTCCCACTTTCCATAGTGAAGCAGAGAGGAGGGGCAGATTTGATAAAGTGGAAATAAGGGGCCCACCTTTACCTCCACCACCAAAGGTTGACAGAAGTTATGTTTTCACCCCTCTCTGTTTTTCTGTCTGTCTTTTTGTCTGTCTTTTAGCAGGATATCTGAAAATATTATGGACGGATTTGGACAAAATTTGGTGGACAGGACAAGGACAAATTGATTAGATTTTGGTGATGATTCGGATCTGGATACTAGAATTTTAAAAGTGATTCTACACCATTGAAAGATGAAGCCGAAAACGATGGACAGCATGATATTTCAAAAAGTTGTGGACGGATTTTGGCATAACTTTGTGGAGGAGTTGGGTGGGAAGGTGACAGTAACAAGCCGATTAGATTTTGGTTGAGGTCCGGATGCAGATCCAGCCTATCAGTGGGATACAAAAAGTAAACTGTTCTGCCTGGTGGAGGAATGCACTCGACCGAGTGCTATTGTAGTTTACACAATGAGCTTCTCTCCCCCTCTTCTTCCCCTTCAACTGGAAAAGCAAGAAGATATTCCTGTCCAGCAGAAAGCCAGAGCTAAGGCAACAAAATCCTATGTCCTGTCATTGGCATTCCCAAACGAGAACGGGGCACTGACATGAAAAAAACATTTTCACCTGGTCAAGGTTTAGAGAGAGTAACCATCGATGCGTATTCCCATTGGTGGACTGCGGTACTCTGACCCGTATAAGAGAGTGAATCCTAAAGATGTCCAGTTATTTGAATGATAAATGCTGCTGGGACGTCCAAGACTGAAATTCAAAATCAAAATGACTTCCATCAGACTGTTATCAGCAGTTTGGTCCACAAACATCAACAGACCAATGATGTTAAAGACTGGTCTCAATCTGGACAACCCAGGGTGATCTCTCAAGAGAAGATGCAGCTTTGGTCAGGCTTGTCAGATGCATACCTTTTGACACAAGCACATTGTTGTGACATGAATGGAATCTCCCCTCAAGGTTAACCATGCGAATTGTCTGGAACCTGATTCATGCTGCAGGTTACAAAGCCAGGAGACTCATAAGCTAACCTCTTCTCATCACAAACCACAAAACAGCCCTCATGGCATGGTGCCAGACACATCAGCAATGGAATCTCCTATCTTGGAGAAGAAAGATCCATTGGTCTGATGAGAGCCAATTTCTCCTGCATGCGACTGAACTGATGGCAAAACTCGAGTTTGGCAGCAACCTAACAGCGGATACACCCAACAACATTATACAGTCCATCCCATTAGGTGATGAATCCATTATGATATGGCGCTTCGTATTATAATTGTAAACTTGCCCTTGCCACTGGAAAGGGTAACTTGACAAGTGAAAAGTACAAAAAGGGACATTTTTAGATTGTGATGTTGTTCCACAGTTTGACAAAGCAAAAAATGCCAGCCATTTCTCAAAAGACGTTTATTAATGGATGGCGATGACATATCCCACCATGATGCTCGTGAAGTTATCGACTTCCTGCAAAATAATCCCATCATAGCATTGCCCTGGCCATAAAGGAGTCGTGATTTTAATTCAACGGAGGACATTCTAGGGTACACAATCAAGAAAATGGACCCTTCTGTGCTGCGTCTGGCATAGTTGAAGGCTAATTTGTACGAGGATTGACAACTGCCCTAGGATTCTCTCTGGCAGCTTATTCATGGGATGAGAAGGAAGGTTGCAGCAGCCATTCGTTCTAATGGTGCTTCAACACATTATTGTCCTTTTGAGACATTGATTCCATTTTTTATGTCATTGCAGGTCGTTATTCACTAGTTTTGAGTCCGACATCACAGGATGTGTTGCCAGCAGTCCCATTTTAAAGCCATCACGTCTTTTGTTTTAAATCAGTTGCATTGCAGACATCCTCATTTTGTGAAAACTAAAGGTTAATGAAACCTTTGAATTTGTCTAAAGGCATTTGTTGAACATGCATACCAATATATATATATATATATATATATATATATATATATATATATATATATATATATATATATATATATATATATATATATGTAAACTTTCAGTTTGTGAATGATTTTCTTAGTTATCGTTACAATCCACTAAAGTGCAGATCTTAAATGTTTTTTCATGTGTATATTTGTTGAAAAATTCAGTTTCTAATGGTGGCCTAACTCAAAAAGAATAATTCGTTTTTTCTGTTTTTGGGGTGTAAACTGTTTGTTTAAAAATCATGACAGCCCGAATGAATTATTATATGAAACTACATACGACAAACTAATAAAAATAATTCCACACCTCATGTTGGTTTATTTGATCTGAAGGGGGTGATGACTAGTTTTGTCACAGGATATCAGTCAACCTTTTCCAACATTCTTTGTGGGCTGACAGGATGGCCGAGAGGGATGTGCACTTGCCTCTAAGTTGTCTAGCCTGGGTTTGAGTCCTGATCCAGCTATAAACTGTCATCCTGGTGTTTCACAGGCATGGTGTGATTCATCAATGTGTTTGGCTGTGTGCTGTTCCTTGGATGGATGTTAAATGGGGGTGTCCCATCTGCCAGTATCTGATGGTGGACATTGAAGATCCTATGGTGTCCTTTGTGAAGATTAGGTGAGCTATTGCTATGAATGATGGCCAAATTCCTGCCCGAACCAGCAGATGGCAATGCATCAGTGGCACAGCTGCACCATCAGCTATTGATGCTACCGTGCAGCCTTGTGCTGTGTATAAATGAAGAACATTCTCTGTGCATATTGTACTAGCCATGCAGCATTTTTCTGCCACTTCTCACAAATTTGTACAGCAAAATCACATCGGCAGACTCGGCAGTACATACTTTCAATGATTCTCTCATCAAGGGCTAACTATTCTCTCAATTACATTTTACTTAGCCAATGATCTTGAATCTTTCACATTCCCAGTGCCAGCTGATCCGCTTACAATAAAACATTTTTGTTGAGATTCAATTGACCAAAAAGGGCAAACAACTGTGTCCCATGCAACACATCGTCCACGTCTTTCACTCAAGTGTGCATATTCATTCCTTGACTCAAAATTATTTTTATGCAGGCCCGATTATTTGTGCCAGAAGTATGTTTGAATTGAGAGTGAATTTGTCTGTGGGGCGCACCAAAGTCATACGACTGTGGATAAATGAAACTGAGAATAAAAGCACTTATCAATTTGAAAAATTAAACACTTGTTCTCTCGATTCAATTTATATTTTTCATTTCCATTTCCAAGCTTGATTATTTTTCTGGAAAAGTGGAAAAAAAAATTCAATGCTTTCAAGGCTTTGCATTTTAGCAAAAAAGAAATTCCATGCTTTTCAAGGGTTTTCTGACTGTTATGAGCTGCGTTTTTCCTCGGGGTCGATGAAGCAATCTTAGGCCATGGAACGCAGTGTGGTTGGCCATTACCACCTCAGCAATAGTAGTCAGGGTAGGAATTTTAAATTTGGAAAGAGTGCTGGTGCATAATGGCCTACTCTTTAAAAAGAACGTTATGGAATCTTTGACGTCCACCAGAATAAAATGCTGGCTGGTACGAAACCCAAACTTCCTTAAATCAATTGATCTGAATTGGCAGGTGAGTGTGTTCCAAACTTGAGCTTATTCCCAAGACTAAGTAAGAAAACAGAAGGCCAAACTTAAACTCTGCTGCAGCATAGTACTCTACAAAGTGACCCTGGAATGTCTGTAATTCCTGCCCCCTCTTCTACCCTCCTTCCCATTTATATATCCTTGGAGAGAGAACATTCAAGACAGCCCCTCCTTTGGCAAACCACTCATACTTGTGAAACGATTCTATATCCAGAAGTAACCAGAAATTCCACACACCTCTGGTGATCTTTCTACACTAGTTAAAGTCTAACTTGTCTAACGTCAACATTATAACTTGTGACCATGTTACACAAATGAGCTTTTAGAATAAGCACATCATCTCCACATAGCTAAATATAATAACCAATACATTTTCTGTATTAAATTTTAGCCGTACAAGGATTAAACTCACCTTATGCCAATACTCTGCCGAGACACTAAGCATTCGGGACACTGGCATACAGGACACAGGTTAACATCCTATACAATGGACAGCACACTAACTTATTCAACGACCTGTATATAAAACAGCAGGGCGACAGTTTATAATCGGGTCGTGAATCAAACTTGGACTGAACAATTAAAACGTGAGTACAGTACACTGATTAATGGTGAAGTTATACTCAGGGTGACCAGAGTGAGTTGGTGATGACTCAGGTTAGATTATTGAGGTTTTAAAAATTACTGTTGTGACATGTCTGTTAAAACAAAAAATGTTTATTTGTGTTTTATTATTTTTAATTTTTTGTTTTGTTTGCAATGTATTTAATGTGTCTGCCTAATAATAATAAAAACCTATTTTATTATTAATTATTTATTTACATGTGTATTTGAAAATAAAAAACAACTATTCGTGTTTCTTGGACGACCGTGTGTTATTCATAAAACCTTTTGAATGCCCTGTTAAATATAAAATGGTGGCAATCTAGTGTAGGGGAAATAGTATTAGCATTTTCCAAATGGCTAAGCGGATCCTGAATGGCCAATATTTAAGCAGCTTTGCTTTGTTTGTTTATTCTGCTTCAAAATACAATTTTTCTTAATAGAGATTATACAGTAGGGTGTTTCATATTGCAACTTTTTTGCGCTAGGCAAGTTGGCTATGCGTCGTAGCTTTCCAATATGGATAAAAACACCACTCGCCGAGTTTTAGAATTTTCATCCCGAAAATGGCCGCCGGCGGCCATTTTTTCCAAAATAGTGACCTTTTTTTGCGTTTTGACACAGAAATCGACTCCTACACCTGCTAAAATACGTTAATGTTACTTGATATGTGTATGTTTGTAGATGATTATGATTGCTATGTCTGCTTGCAGTCGGGGACTAGACATTAGGCATCCAATATGGAGGAAAAATCCAAAATGGCGTCCAAGATGGCCGATTTTTGGCCACTGGGAAGTTGTTCCCTCCAATGTGGGTTCTAATATGTCAATGTCTAGTTATAGGTTTTTGGGTGTGCTGAATTCGTTTTTATGCTCTAAAATGCAGTATATCTGTCACAGAGACGTCTGCAGGGGTCATGCTCTCGCGTTAAGAAGTAGTTCTTGCAAGTCCGAAGAAGAATTTTGAATATTCTCGCCCTCATTGATATCAGGTGTCGATTCGACACCTATGGTATTTGACACGGCAATTGGTAATTTTCGCTCTTGCCGATTCCAACGTGCCCACAGATGAGCGAGAAACGATGGCAAAACTGTTGCATCAGACACCTCGACTACCTCATGATCAATTCAGCTCAGGAAAGCCAAAATTTCCGGCTGTGGATGAGAATGAGAGTAGTGACCTGTGTCTCAGCAGTTTCATAGATGACGACTCGTGGCGGTTATTCAATCTTCTTGAACTATATGATGTACTAGATGTAGAATGGATGTGTGAGCCTGCAAGCACATGGCCAGAAAGTGATGGTTACCAAAAATTCGCAAACTATGTGCACAATGTTCACGTAGTTAACGACCTTGCAGAGCATGGAATTAAGTTGATTTCAGATTTTATAGACAAAACGAGGGATGAACAGCAAAGGCAAGCTTTGCTTCAAGTGGTTGAGTGGCACAGGCAGAATTATTCTGGATACATGAAATCCACTCTTCAGAAAATGTAGATAACTATATGAAGCGAAGTGTGAACATTGATGTTTTTGAACTATGGAAATTTTAATTTGAAATGTCGCTACAGCCATGTATGCCATGCCATGGCCAATATTATTGATTATCGAGGCTGATAGGCACGGATACATGAAGTCATATTAGAACATTCATTATGGCATTAGTATACTAGTAATTCGTGTATATACTGTACATGTTAAATAAATACATGTTTGACCTTCGAATATTTAATTGTTATTTTCTGATATCAATGAGGGCGAGAATATTCAAAATTCTTCTTCGGACTTGCAAGAACTACTTCTTAACGCGAGAGCATGACTCCCGCAGACGTCTCTGTGACAGATATACTGCATTTTAGAGCATAAAAACGAATTCAGCACACCCAAAAACCTATAACTAGACATTGACATATTAGAACCCACATCGGAGGGAACAACTTTCCAGTGGCCAAAAATCGGCCATCTTGGATGCCATTTTGGAGTTTTCAGCCATATTCGATGCCTAATGTCTAGTCGCCGACTGCTAGCAGACATAGCAATCATAATAATCTCCAAACATACACATATCAAGTAACATTAACGTATTTTAGCAGGTGTAGGAGTCGATTTCTGTGTCAAAATGTGAAAAAAGGCCGCCATTTTGGAAAAAATAGTCGCCGGCGGCCATTTTTTGGAGGAAAATTCTAAAAATCGGCGAGTGAGATTTTTATCCATATTGGAAAGCTACGACGTGTAGCCAACTTGACGAGCACAAAAAAGTTGCAATATGAAACACCCTATTATACATTGTTCCAAACAAGTAGTGAAACAAGTAGAACAAAAAAAAGAGCAATCAGAGATTGCAAACCCTCACCAGGACTTCTTTTATTTTGAGTGGTGTATTTTTTTTACAGGTTTTCAGGTAAATCCAATATGGCTGCCAAACCACGTGACCTATGACATCATGTGTGACCCTTTTGTTCCTCATGGATAGGTGGTCATATGTATAGTTTCGCCTCAATCTTTTCAGCCATTTCAGAAAAGACGATTTTTGAAGGTTTTTTTTTAAAACAATATGGCTGCAAAATCACGCGAACGATGTCATCAAAAAAAAAAAATTGTGGACCATTTTATCCCGAGATGACCCTCAAAAATATTTATACTGATCAGATGTAGCGTTATGCATATGCAATTCTGATGTCATAACGAAGGCACCTACAATGTCATAAAAATACCACACTCATTCCACACGAGGAGTACTTGCTGTGTGCCAAGTTTCATTTTTTTCCTAGCTGCGGTTTTAGAGACACAGAGGTCCAAAGTTTTTCCGTTTTTCCAATATAGCTGCCACACCACGTGACCTATGACGTCATACTTATCATTAAAGCATTCTACATGAGTAGTCGCACCAATAGTGAAAATTTGGTCTCAATCTGACAAGTGGTTACGGAGAAAAACACAAAAGCTCTGTGCAGACAAACAGAGAAACAGACAAACAAACAGACCCAAATGCAAGACCCTCTCCTAATCCTTCAGAGAGGATAACTACATTCAAAGTACACCACCACCATGCCAAATAAATAAATAACAAATCCTCCAGCGCACGTCATTGCTAGGGTGCCTTTGGCACCTGGCGATGCCGTCATTCAGCACATGATGGTGGAATTGGGAGGGAGTGGTGTACAATGATTGATTAATTTATTTATTGATTGCGTAATTAACATAAATAAATAATAATAATAAAATAATTAATATTTTAATCAAATGGTTAATGGCATACCTAAACTACCACTGTTTTATCCAAATCTGTATTTTTTTTTGAAAATTAATGATTGAAGTAATCGTAAAATTAAATATTTAATCGATTTATTAATTCATCAATAAATCAAAGTATACATTATAGCCAAATCACTTGGTCACTGCCATGTGCAAATATCAACTTCCTTGCTCAAAAGGTGCCTGAGATAGTGCCCAGATGAGAAAGGAAATAAATAAGTAATTAATAAATCGATAACAATTAAGTAATTCATCAATTAATTGATTAGTCAAATAAATATACAAAAAATTGTTTTTGCCAAAGCAGCTGTTCAATATTGCGTCCAAATTTCAGCTTCCTAGCTCAAAGGATGGCTGAAATATCGCCTGGACAAACTAGAAAACAAGAAAACAAGAAAACAAGGAAGAAAACAAACGGAGTGAAAACTGAGTACATGCTTTCGGCGTCCGACGATGATGTCGTGCAGTGACTGGTGATGGAATCAGGAGTGGTGGTGTGCAATACTCACAGTCTGAGAAAGAGTCATTAATGATGACATGTGCCAAACTGGGTTTTCCAAGACCACCTCCCTCGGGCATTCGCAACCGGAGCTCAAACCTCTCAGGCCCTTCGAGTCTTGGCTGCCCCACATCATCCAGCACCGTGACCTTCACTGTCCGTGTGGTTACACCAGGGTTGAACACCAAGTTGTGACTGATTCCCACATAGTCTTCACCGGCTGTCATATACATCATGTCAACAGTCAGTTTTGCATACTCATAGAACTACATTTATGCAAGTTAGCCTGTCATGATAATGAAAAAGCAATCATTAGTGTTTTATCAGGGTAAATGTAATTAATGAGGGTGTTTTGTAAAACTTTCCCTTCTTGCTGTATACAAGAGTGGAAGAGGAAGTTCCATCCATTCATCCATTGGGACCATACTCTGTTCAGAGCGTTGGTGCTGCCAAAGCAGTCTCCTTGGCTATTGAGCACAATCCTGCACGGGTGGCCACTCCGACACAGAATACCAGCAAGCTGGCACTCATTTTGCCAACCTCAGAAGGATGAGAGGCAGAGTCAACCCCACCTGGTGTTAATTCAGTAGCCTACGGGGCACAAACTCAGGACCATAAGATCCCAAGTCAGCCCCTCGAACCACTAAGTCAACACCGGGCTTAAGACGAAGTTAATTGGTTTAAAAAGAAGGATAAAACAACTGAGAAGCCATGTATATAGTATTATCCATTCCGTGGGTGGATAGAGTGAGAAAATTAATATTGGAAAACGGAAAAGAAGGGAGGATGACTGAAGAGAAACATTGAGGGAAGGAAAAGTGGAGAGAGAAAACAAGTTTGGCACACTAAATAAATAGATGGCTCCGATGGGTGATAATTCAACTAAAACTTTAAAATTGTCATAAAAGCCCAATATACTTGTTGGCTTATTTGTGCTCCCATCTGAGTACTTAGTTCATGATAATGAAATCATCCTTGCCTGACATGACATCATGTAATTACAAGCTGGATTTGATAACACTGAACAACAAATTTCAAAAAAAATTTTTTACTGGAGATGTGTAAAGTGTTTAAGACTAATTTGGGTACGCTGATTTCAAAAATCATAACCGTTTTGCTGTATTACGTCAGGATTTTCAGGAACAGAAATATTCCCATTGCCTAGAAGTCAGGATTTCAATGAAATTTACATATGTCTTTAACATGTCTATTTCGTACAATTGTTGTTAACTTGTGTTATATTTCTTTCTTTCAGATAAAGATGAGTAGGCGTTCCTGTACCAATCATCCTGACAACTTCTGTTATGTCTGTGGTCGGTATACCAAAAAAGATCAACAGCGAAGTATATCTACAGCAGTGAAAATGAAGGCCGCCTACTTTCACTACTTCGGGTGTAAGGTGGGGGACCAAGAACAGAGCTGGGCACCACACATCTGCTGCACAAGCTGTCACACAACCTTGACTCAGTGGTTGGTGGGCAAGCGCGTGAGCATGCCATTTGCGGTGCCCATGATATGGCGTGAGCCGCAGAATCATCATGATGATTGTTATTTCTGCTGCACAAGCATCGCCGGCTTCAACAAGAAGAATAAAGGTCACATCAAGTACGCTGACTGCGTCTCTGCTCGTAAACCTGTGCCTCATGATGACGAGAACCCCGTTCCAACACCTCCAGCTGATCAGAACATAGCTGTAAGCAGTGGTGAAGAGGATGGTGATGATGAACCTTTTGAACCCGACACTCAAGAATCACACCTTCTGAACCAGGGAGACTTAAATGATCTTGTAAGAGATCTCTCGCTGTCAAAGGCGAAGGCAGAGCTGCTTGGATCAAGGCTGCAGCAGTGGAATCTACTTGAACCTAACACCAAGATATCCTTGTTCAGAGCACGTCACAGAGACATGGCTGAGTTCTTTGAGATGGAAGACACGATGACATTCTGCAGTGACATCAACGGTCTATTGAAAGAACTTGCGTGTGATCACGATCCTGCAGACTGGCGCCTCTTCATCGACTCGGGGAAGAACAGCTTGAAGGCTGTTTTGCTCCACAATGGCAACGAGAAACCATCAGTCCCACTGGCTCACACGTTCGGCATGACAGAGACCTATGAGACTATGCGGCAGCTGCTTAATTCCATCAAGTACAATGACTTCAACTGGCACATCTGCGGAGACTTGAAAGTGGTGGCGCTGTTGTTAGGGCTGCAGTCAGGCTACACGAAATACATGTGCTTCCTTTGTCTCTGGGATAGCAGAGACGACAAGAATCACTGGACGAAGAAAGATTGGGAAGAGCGAAAAGAGCATGTACCTGGTCGACACAACGTGAAGCATGTCGCCCTTGTCGACCCAGCCAAGGTTTTCCTTCCACCACTCCACATAAAGGAGTGAACTCCTCGGCTTGATGAAAAGTTTTGTACGGGCAATGGATCTGAATGGGCGTGGGTTTTTATACCTCAAGGAAAAGTTTGGCAACACCTTGTCGGAGGCCAAGATCAAGGCTGGTGTCTTTGTTGGACCGCAAATCCGACAGATTATGAAGGACGAAACTTTTCCGACAACTCTAAACCCCAAAGAGCTGGCAGCGTGGAGGAGCTTCAAAGCTGTGACGGACAACTTCTTGGGGAACGAGCGCGCGGACAACTATGAAGAAATAGTGCAGCAGCTGCTGGAGTCCTTCAGGAAACTTGGCTCCAGGATGTCCCTGTAAATCCATTTCCTACACCAGCACCTGAACTTCTTCCCTGACAACTTGGGAGCAGTCTCGGACGAGCACGGCGAGCGATTCCACCAAGAGATTTCACTCATGGAGACGCGTTACCAAGGGCGGCACAACCCGAACATGATGGGCGATTTCTGCTGGTTCCTCCATCGTGAAACTGACACAGAGCAGCACAAACGCAAAGCCAAATGCCTAAAGCATTTTTAATTACATTCTAGTGGAGCTTTTCTGTAATTTCTATAATTTTGAAGCATTCATGATGAAATAAATGAATAAATGAATTTTTGTAAATTTCATTGAAATCCTGACTTCTAGGCAATGGGAATATTTCTGTTACTGAAAATCCTGACGTGATACAGCAAAACGGTTATGATTTTTGAAATCAGCGTACCCAAATTAGTCTAAATCACTTTACACATCTCCAGTAAAAAAATTTTGTTGTTCAGTGTAATCAAAAATTCAAATCCCATGTCGTGTGCCAATTTCTCCATCATCTGCTATCAATGTCTTTCTAATTAAAGTAAAAGTACACCGATGTCTCCCACATGTCATATATCTATCAACTCCTCCATGATTCTCAGACAACTGTTTAAAAGGAGTACCAGTTTGTGAAAAATGATATTAAAATATTTACAGAAAAATGACTCATAAAGCACCTTTTGCACCAAGATGCGGTGCTCCTCGGGAGTATATGGTAATGGAGCCCGGGTGCGAGAGATCAGATCCACTGCGCCAAACTTGGACATCCAGAGCGCCACTGCTTTCTTCAACTTCATACTCCAATGCACCAAAGTAGAATGCAGGCTCTAGAGCAATTATTATGTTAATTCAATTAATTATTGTTTATTTGTATCTTTCATTCTGTCATCATGGAAACGTCCATTAAGCAATAGGCTATTGTTTATATGAGAGGCATTGCTCGAGAATGGTTTCCATTTTTCGTATGAGTGCTCTTATGGTTAGTGGATGAGGAAATGCTTTTGAAGTTTCAAATCATTTGTCCAGACATTGGTTTAATAATAATAATAATTTGAATGAACAAACTTTCAGCAGCTCCATCTGAACTGAACACTGATGTATTTTCTGTAGTGGGGAAAACCAGGCCAAAATCTCACCCACAAAAAAACAGCATTGACTACAGTACAATACGAGTCAATGGACCAAGATTCACATGTAGCTCCTATGACCTCTCACCATCTTTAGGGTCAGGAAGAATGACAATGCTGGCAGAGGGGAACTTGCCGCTGATCTTCCCACCCATGGGTGCAGATAGTGTGACGTTAAAGCGTTCTTCGCCTTCATACAACGAGTCATCGATTATCATGACCCAGCACATCTGCTCAACCTCGCCTTGCCCAAAACGAAGCATGCTGGTGGGCCCTTCTGGTCGACTGATGTAGTCGGAATAGGACAACACCGAAGATGGCTCAGTGCCAGTGGCACTGCCTGTGTAATCAACAACAATTCCAACCTTTAAAACTTTTCAAAGGTAGCATTGAAACATATATTTTTTTATTTTTAGAAAAGCACCAATTGTGTTGAAATACTGAGTGATTTACTTGTTTGGTGTTCAAATTGTAACACTTTGCTCATGTTGACGGGATCCTAGATTCAAATACTATATATGATGTTAATATGTCCATTGTCTTTTAATTTACTTGTCCCACATATAATGTATGTATAAGTTCCTCCAAGAGTCTTATAATTTGGCAAACCAAAATAAAATACAAAGGATTCTGTAGCAGTACATGGTGTATGACAAATAATGAATACGGACCTGAGGCACACTTGCAGTTCATCAAACTTGTTCCAATGAAGTCTAACACCCTCAGTCATTAACTTTTTGCCATAAAGTCTTTAACTGCACTTTTCTATTTGGAGACCTGACCGGTGGTGCCAACTCAAAGTATGCATGCAACGGTTTACCATGACCATTTTGAGCAAGTGAATCACGCGAGATGCCTGCAATATTAGGAGTAAGGAATTCAGTTTTGAATGAAGGTGGAAGGAGGGGGTGGGGGTGTAGCATCTAATTTCAATGCTAATGAGTGTATGAAAACAAGCCTGGGGAAAATAATCCCATGAACTATCTTGGTTCAGAGAGATAGGCATGTCACACATTCCAAAAATGTGCAGAGCCAATCTATGAGACTGTCGCTATCTCAGAGCCAGTTGAAGATCGGTGGGGAGTAAAAGGAACAAGGTGGAGGCAAAGGATCTCGAAATAGTGTCCGTATTGCATTTACAAAGCAGTGTAACCACTGGAATGGTACACCAGTTGTCCTGAACATACCAGGAAGGATCATTTCTCGAACAATTTCAGGAAGGAGTGAGGAATTTGGTTTTGAGAGAAGGTGGGAGGAGGGGATGGGGGTGTAGCATCTAATTTCAATGCCAATGAGTGTATGGCAAAGTGTTCCATGGCAAAGGGTGGCACTGTCAGTAAGATCCCCAACCAATGAGGTACTTTAGGAGCAGTATCTTTGAAGTTGCCCAGCTGTTTTAACCCTTTTAACCTAGTGGTCGTTTTACCAGCCGCTGTTCAAACCCCCATATACCCAAGCAGCCGGTTTACTGGCCACGATTTAAACCTCCATATACCTGAGCAGCCAGATTTGTTTTTTCCAGGGGGCCCAGGGTGGGAGAGCCAAATGTCCAAGGACCTCAGGGTTCAAAGGGTTAGCCATATCTATATGTGACCAATACTTTTGGCATTGGGGAAAACACAGCAATTATGGGGGAAATTAAAGATTAGTGTTGAATGTGTGAAATATAATTTTTTGAAAAATATGGGAAATAAAAGTGAAACATACCTTTCTCTGTGTGGCAGACAACCATAAACTCACTGCTCAAGTCACCTTCACGCTTTACGGGCACAGACACCTTCCCTGTGTTCTCTTGAACCTTAAACTCAGCCTGTGGAATGAAGACTTGCGGTTCTGAGAAAAGAAGTCAGACAAAGTAGATGATGGGGAGGAAAAATCAAGCTATCAATGTGAGAAAATAGAGAAGAGGTTAGCCTGTCTATTATTCCCCTGGGAAGTGATGGCTCATTGCCACTGGGAACCCAGCCTAAACTCCCATTAACTATCTGCATGAGTCCATTGTCTACTAATGTCATTGTATTTCATGTTAAAGTCCTCTGACGTCTATTATTGTTTGTCCTGTACATGGTTTAGTACAAACTCCTCCACGAACCTGAGATCAATGTAAAAATAAAGGAAAAGGAGAATTGAGGAGGGGAAATATGGAGGAGAAATAAGAGAAAATGAGAAAGAATTCTGGAGTGCCTATTCCTACCATCAGCAGGGTCAAGTATCTCCACAGCAGCAAGCCAAGGATATTGCAGAACTGCCATGATGGGATCAGAAATTTCGAGCCACAAACTTTCAGGGCCCTCAAACTTGCTATCTGGTAGAAGATGAAGGCTCCAGGTGGCGGCAGTTTGACCTGGGTTGAATTGCACCTGTCTTTGACCTCTACCTTGAAAATCTTTGCCAGCCTCTGCTGTGCCATCCAGTGTTCTTATCGCTGGTTGAAGAGACAAAGAGGAATGATGCATTAGAGTCAACTTAAAGTTGGGTTTGATTGCATTCAAGTTGATTTGATTTGTCTCACTCAGTCCCTGAATTTAGTCGTACAGCAATGAATGTGTTGCAAAAAAACAGATTATTATTTCAGGGACAATTTTCCATCTCATGAAGTTAAAATTTCTTCCAGGATTGGGAAAAGTAACTCACAAATAAAGGACGTTTCACCCAAGTGCCCACGTCGCAACAGTGTCACCTCAAGATGGCCATCACTTTCATTAACCTGGTAATTGTCCTGCTGCAGGAAAATCCAGGGCCAGACTAAGTTGAAAATGTGCTCCGGTGAGTGGTTCTCTGCTGTGATGTAAGAAAATCATCATACAGAATGTCAACATATCATGAGAAATTAAAACTATAAAGTTTCAAAATACAATAACATTTTTTGCAACCTTTTACTTCCTAGTGAGCTATCTATGTGTGTATATTTTGTTGTCTAGCCTCATTATACTCATGGTACAATACATTGGATACATGCGATCACGTGCTGTGTGGATTATGGCATGACATCATCACGCGTATGGGGGAAGCAGGGGGGGCAGGGTTGGAAATGGTAGGGGGGCTGGGGGAGAGAAGGAGGGAAGGCTTTTTTGAGTTTTGGGATTAAACGGTTGCTCTTGGTGTCCCTGGAGTTACGGCGTTTCTCCTGCTTCCTTCATGCTCTCGCAACACAACAGTTGGTGATGAGCATAAACCCCAGATAGACTGCCAACAATTATATAATGGCAGCTACTGCTTCAGCCATCTCCATTTCATTTTTCTCGACTCCAGGATGCCTGTGCATGCCGTGGCAACAATGGCGTCGAATGTTCGAGAACTACATTCTTCCTGCAGGCCTTCAAGGAGCAAGTTTGGATCGGAAACGAGCGAGTCCACTCCATTCACTTGGTGCAGGAGGTCAGATAATTTTCTATACCTTTCCAGAAGTTGAAGAGGATGATAGTGCATATGAAAAGGCCTTGACTGTACTTGAACCACTTTTCTGCCCCTGCTACAAACGTTTCAGCAGAGAGGTATCAATTTCTACAGTTGGCACAGCTCCCCGAAGAGTCTGTTGATGCCAACGTTACGTGTGAATTTGCTGCAATGAGCGATGAGATGATTCGAGACCAATTGGTTCAAAAATACTACCCACAGCAGTACACGTGAATGACTTCTCATGGAACCCGTGTTAACCCTGCCTCGAGCGATTGAAATTGCTCATCCTGTTGAAACTGCGATCAAACAAGCCAAGTCTATGGGATGTGAAACAAAACCATCTCAGCTACAGCCTTGCTCAATTGATCGCCGACAACAAACTGGCGCTAAACGTTTGCAACTTCGTTCCAGTGCTCCTGTGACATTGGGTAAATGTTCTGCTTCAAGTAAATGCTACCGTGGTGGATCCGTCTCCCGCTTTGCCAATCCACCAGTCTGTCCAGCGACACATCTTATGACAAGATTAGACATTTTGCTGCTGTGTGTCAACGCTCAGGTTCTGTACAACAGGTGAATATTCAGCCACATGCAGTACTTGTTGTCCACAGTAAACGCCCAGTGAAGATGAAGGCGACTTGTGACATTTTCATAAATGATATTGTAGTAAATGCTATTGTTGACCCTGCTTCTGATGTTTCACTGATGAATGAGGAACTGGTCATCAATAATTAATTGATGATGCTTTGCAATCATGCCAGGAATTGTTTAATTCTTACATTGCCGATAATGTTCATGTATTCTGGGTTGTTTTGAGTCCACTGTCAAACACTAGGATAGAAGTGTTAAGGCTAAATGGTATGTTGTGGAAAAAGGTTCAACACTGCTCGGTAAAGATCTGATTCAGGGTCTGGGTATCATTATCCATGGTAAGACACATTGATGTTTTACGATTATGCCAGATGTACTTACAAGTAGCGATGTTACAGAAGAAGCTCCTCAATCGCAAGTACATGTTCAATCTCTTGCTGCTGTTACACAACATGAGATGCAGGCTGAATTCCCTGCTCTATTCTCGGGTGACTTAGGGTTGATAAAAAAGGGTACTCACATAGAATCAGGTTGGAACCCAATGCTGTTCCTGTCCAACAGAAGTTGTGCCCCCTTCTATTTGCTCTTCGAAAAGAGGGAGCTAAAGAGCTAAAGTGCTTACAGGAACAAGGATGTCATAGAACCTGTTGAAGCTTCTGAGTAGATATCACCAGTAGTAGGTGAAAAGAAAAAAATAATGCAATATGGGTTTGCATTGACCATAGAAAGGTTAATGATTCTATTGTAGTGGAGAAATACCCCATACCAAAGATTGACGAACTACTGAGTGAACGATGAGGTTCCACCGTTTCATCCAAACTTGACATAAAAGCCGCTTAGCGTTTGTTTCAGGTTAGCTTCCGCCCCTACTTCTTTTCAGAGACTAATGAACTCATTTCCTTGCAACCTTCCAGGTATGATTTGTTACTTTGACGAGGTGTCTGTCTCGGGCAAAACTCAGTCTGAGCATGATTCCAACCTACGAGCCGTACTCCGACGTTTGTCTAATTCTGGTATTAAATTGAATACCAAGTGCGTATTTTGCGTCCCTCGCATCAAAGTGCTCAGACATATAGTGGATAAAAATGTTGTCCCACCAAATTGCATTGCCATTGCTGCAACACCTTTTCTTTTTGTACACATTGTCGAGGCTCGTATGAGAGGTAACACACAACGCACAGCAAAGGGGGGCATGAGACAAGAGGGGCGGGAAAGGGAATGACAAAACGGTGGGGAACAGAGACATTAGGAGATCTGTGGAAGGGAGAGGGATGGGGTGGGGAACATGGGGAATACAAGATGGACACCACAGGGACTTTCAGGAAGGAAAGCAGGGAATTTGAATGAGGTGGGTTTGGGGTGGATTAATGGGAGTAGAAAAGATCGAGGGTTTGGATGGGGGATGATAAGAGCTGGTGGTGAACAGCTATTTTAAAGGCCTGGAGGGAAGAATGGGATTGAAGAGAGTGTGGGAGCTTATTCCAAAGGCGGGAAAAAAAAAGAGGAATGAAAGAGTGAAGCTGAGCAGCGATTCATGATTTTGGATAGTTTTACACCAGAAGGGGATTGCTGGCAGACCTTGATTACTCTGCAAAAATATGTGTGGGGGAGGGGACTTATCGCAGACAGAGCAGTTTAGGAGGGGGGGCGGCAAGACTGGAGAAGAGACGGTAGAAGACAGAAAGACCACCAACCTGCCTGTCTCAACCAACCAAGAGAGTGAGAGGCCCAACGACTTAGCCTCATCGCAGGAGATAACAATGATCCTGAATGCCTTGGTTTCCACAGCATGAAGATGAGAAAGGTGAGAGGCAGGAGCACCAGCTCAGAGGAGAGAGCAGTACTCAATCAGGCTGCAGACGAAAGCTTTGTATGTGGCCAGGAGCTCAGGTGGGCCGAGGAAGGATTTTGCATGATGGAGGATTCCCAGTCGGCGCCTGACTTTGGAGGCCAGGTTTGAAATGTGGCTTTCCCAAGAAAGATCATGGCAGATAGTGACACCCAGAAACTTGAATGAAAGGACTTCTTCAGAGGATTGTTGAGAAAGTGCATGGGGGTTTGGGGGGTGAGGTTCCAAACGGTCCTTTCGGAGAGACATAGTGAGAGTGTGAGATTTGTCAGGATTGAAAGACATGCTCCGCGTGTTGGACGCAAATTCTCTATGTAAATGTGTATCGTGTAGTGCTGCATCCAGGTGGGGGATAATATTAGAAGTTTCCACATGTTCCAGTGCAGTGAGGTGTTTTGAAATATAAGCAGTAGGTATGTTGTTGCTTCAGGTACGTAACCCAGGTTTTTTGTTGCCTATAGAGAGCTGTCAGTTCCCTATACACCACCCAAATTGTCCACAGGGTGCTCAAGGTCCACCAAAAACCCCTTCTGGTGAAACAGCCAAAATCAAGAATCACTGCTCACCTTCATTCTTTCATTCCTCATTTTTTCCCACCTCTGGAACAAGCTCCAACATTCTCTTCCATCCCACTCCTCCCTCCAAGTCTTCAAAACAGCTGTTCACCACCATCTCTTATCTTCCCCCATTCAAAACCACGATCTTTCTACCCCCGCTAATCCAACCCAAACCCACCTTCTTCAAATTCCCTGCCTTCCTTTCCAAAAGTTCCCTGTCGTGTAAGCTCCTGAAAGTCCCTCTGGTGTCCACCTTGTTTACCCCGTGTACCCTCTCCTTTACACAGATCTCCTACTGCCTCTGTTCCGCACCATTTTGTGCTTCCCTCAAACACCCCCTTGTCTCCTGCCATGTTTTATGTTTCTGTGCATTAGCTTTTACACGAAACTCAACATGGTATACGAAAATAATAATAATAAAAATAATAATAATAATAAAGGTATGCATCAGAAGAACGTGTTACTTGCTTGGATCAAGATCGCCCATGGGGCACGTACTCTGCGAGTTATAGTAAACAGCCAGAAGTTACATTTACTCAGTATACCACGACTGAAACTGTCATAGCCTTTCTCATCTCTGTTTTTAGTCGAGATGGTTCACCAGACAAGATAATTACTTTGATTCTGATGAGTTTTCTACCTTTCTTGCTGACAAAGGTATGAAACATTCACATTCTGCCATCTCCCACCCTCAAGGGAATTGTGGAATCAAAATATTAAACCAGGTATTAAACGAACCTGTGGAAACTGCTAAAATGATAAACCACCTTGCGGTTCACTCTGCACACAATTTCTTAGCTGTGCACAGATATACTCCATATAATTCGACTGGTGTTGAAACATCTGTTCAGAGTGCGCCCATTTTGGATAAGAGATGCTGAAAGAGTATGTTCATGGCATACTGAGATTAATACTTTTTCCATCTAAAGATACTGTCAGTGTACGTGACTGTTTGAGATACAGTGTCTGCGATTGCACGAGGAGTAGAAGTTAAGTTCATTCTCAATGAATTCTTATGCCATTGTAACTCTGAGTAAAAGTTTATTTCCTTATAGAGAGAGGGGAATGCGGTGTGGATATCCTCATTTCACTTATGGTACATTGGATACATGGGATCACGTGCTGTGTGGAAGGCGGCATGACGGCAGCACATGGAGAATGAGGGAATGCCTGTCTGAGTTTTGGGATAAAACGGTTGCTTTTGGTGTTCCCTGGAGTTATGGCGTTTCTCCTGCTTTCTTCATGCTCTATTAACGCAACATACACACAGTATCTAGTGAATGTATATTTGACTGGGATGCATTTATGTATTCTGTCTGTCGGTTGGATCATTGCAGTTTTGAGCAGAGTACCAGCCCTACAGGTGATTTTTTAAAGTGTACAACATGCTCTTCTGACATATCTGTTTATTTGGGAGGTGCAACAAACCGCTGCCTCCATCGCTCGCAAAAAGATAAATTTACCCGGGTTACGTACATAAAGCAAATACATGCGTACTGCTTATGTGTATGTATAACACATTGTGGTTATGTAGCGAGGACAATTCCAATTGCAACAGCCCATAGGCTGACACCAGAGGCCTAGAACCTAAGGCCCAAAGCCTGGGGCCTATACATACTGTTACGTTCACCTGGCCCATGATGCCTGTCGGCACCAACCTTTCATTATCTGATGATCCTTTTAACAGTCACTTCAGTTGTTTTACACTGAACGGAAAACTTATATCTAGGGCATGGCGATTGTGAATACGACACTTCCAAAAATGGATTAGGCTTTCCAAATTGACAGACATATGATATTTTTTTCAGGTTACAATTGTGGTTGGTGTTAGGCCAGCTGTCCAATCAATGGATGAAGAGTGGAAATATATATATATATATTTTTTTCCAGCAATCTGTGTGTGTATGTGTGTCTGTCTGCGACCGCCCTTTCTCGACGACCGCCAGTCCGATCTGATTGAAACTTGCCAGGAATATTGCTGGGGACCCGCGGATGTGCCTTTTCAAGGTTTGATATTAATTGGACGAGCGGTTCCCAAGTTACGGCCATTTTATTGCTTTTTTCAGTGTTGAAAGGTGTATATATCGCAGCTGAAGTGTCGTTCCACCTTATCATGGCATTTTTTTCTCTCAGGATAATGATAACAGCATATTAATAATAATAATTATAGCACAATAATTGGCAGTAATAAAAAGAATAACGTGATACAATGACCAATGTTTGTCAACCAATAACAACCTATATATTGTCTGTCAACCAATAATGACCAATAACGTCTGTCAACCAATGACAGGACATGGTGATATGACGTCACGAATGACGTCACAATTAATGTTTATTTATTTATTTATTTGCACGATTGACGTCACAATTCTTCTTCTTCGTTTGGTATGACGTCACAATCGTCGCTGGGGACCTGAGTATGTGCATTTTTAAGGTTTTATATCGTCTTCATCTGTTTCAGGTTTTTTTCCCAAGTGTTTCCCAAGGTTTGAAAGATGTTTTTCCCAAGGTTTGAATTAATTGTTCAAATTATTAATTAATCCCAAGGTTTGAATTTTCTCAAGGGAAACAGCTGTTTCCCAAGGGTTTGAAAGCTGTTTTTCCCAAGGTTTTAATTAATTGTTGTGTTTGGTAGACATTTGTGCATACATTTACAGAGAGGAACGAGAGAGGAGGGGGGAGAGGGGAGGGGGGAAAGAGGGGGGAGAGAGGAGGACGAGAGAGGGGGCAAGAGAGGGGGCGAGAGAGAGGGGGCGTCACAATTCAAGAGAGGGGGAGAGAGGAGGGGGCGAGAGAGGGGGGTGAGAGTGGGGGCGAGAGAGAGAGAGGGGCGAGAGAGGAGGGGGGAGAGAGGAGGGGCGAGACTAGGGGGGAGAGAGGGGGTGGCGAGAGAGAGGGAGCGTCACAATTATTCTTATTGTTCGTTTGATATGACATCACAATTGACGCTGGGGACCTGAGTATGTTTCCCAGGTGTTTCCCAAGTTATGGCTATTTATGATACAGTTGGTCCGATCTAATTGAAAAAATGCCCCAATCCAGTCGTCGTTTACGAGAGCGAAGGAACGAAGCTGCACATACTGGCACGCACCTACGGACACGCACCTATGGACACGCACCTACGGACACGCACCGACGGGCCCGCACTAGTATATATATAATATTTCGAAAAAGTACTTGATTTATAAAGCATCATCCACATGTTACTTGTGCAAAAGTTATGGAACTAGAACGGCACTTGTTCGCATATCTCCACCAGGCTAAACAGTTATGTCTTGTATCCCACTGATAGACCGGGTTTGCATTCACATCTTAACCAAAATCTAATTGGCTTGTTCTTGTCACCGAACCAACTCATCGACCACGTTTTCCTCTGATTGCTTTTTACTTGCAAGGGAAGCCCCCCCCCCCCACCTACCTCCCACAAAGGGGAATGGAATCTATCCATGGACGTGTTTCTGGTTCATCGGTTACAGCATTGCCAGAACATTCTAGATAATTACATCACCTTCCCTGACACAAGTTGCTACTATCTACAAAATGGACAGTAGGGGGCGAGTGCTATCCACATATCTGTGCTTTTGGAGCAGTCAAATATTTACCCAGCTGGTCTCAAATCAATCACTGCTTCCTCAACCCCTTCCTTTCTCAACCATTGCATCCAGCTCCAAAGTTGTGAATGAGATTTTTACTCATCACTTCAAAACTGCATAATGCCCTGAGCTCTGAGTCTCAGAGAGTGTTTTCATTTCACACCTCACAAAGAAACATCCAGGCAGCAGCTGTCAACAGCAATGACTAATTCCTTGCATTTTACGTTTAATTCTCTTTTTGTGTTTGAATGGTAACAGTCAGAGAAAGGACGGTACAGACAATAATAAATGATGCTACAACGTCACGCAGCAAATTCCTTAAATTCAAATCTATCCATATGTCGATATATAATACCGTGTACATATTAAATTTGTCAAATCACCCACACATTAGCTTAGCTCATCCCCCCTCCCCTCCCCTGTGTCCACTTGCAACAAAGGTTAAGATAGAAGAGAAACAGCATCAAGACATACTCATCGATCTGTGCTCTCCATATAATTATAAGTGCTCAGGACACGAGATATAACTATGCGACATTGAACTTATTGTTTGAATAGCATTGCAATACGTATATTGGTATACCTCCAAATTTTTCTTTCCTATCACAAAACCTCGACATATTGTAGCCCTCTACTGTTGACCCTTTAAATTCTCTCCTCGTTTAACCAAGTCTCACGTCATGCAACTTCATCCCCTCTGGTATATAAATATATACTATAAATTAATTGCATGTAATTGTAATTGACTTTTTTTCACCGCTTATTGTTTTTGCTAGTGCATACCTGAATCAGACACCACAAAAGTGAAGAAATCTGCAGTGGATTGGCTGCCTCCATGTAGCACGTACAAGATGTTTCTGGTATCAATGTCTCCTGCCAAACACAGAAAAAGCTTACAAAGTAAAGTGTATAAAAAGTTAAAAATTATATTTTTATTTTTACAGTATATAGGATGGGATACATGCAATGTGGGCAACAAAAAACACAATCACAGTGAGAGATGCCAAGACATTAGGAATACCTTGTGTAAAGGATGTGATGCTGCCATTTCCAAATGCAGCATTCATTACATAACCATAGGATGGGTCTGTCGTAATGGAGAACTGAAGATGCTGAGCAGGACTGTCTTGGTCTTCAGCACGTAGGGCCTTGCTTGTGATGATGTAGCCAAGCTGTCCCCCAGGCAGTGGTCGTAATGAAAATGCACCCCGATTCACAACAATTTGTGGTTTTTCATCATCTACCGGCAGCACAACAATGTGCAATGTCTGAGCGCTTCGTGTTGAGAAAGCTGTATCTGGGAATACAAAGAAGTCTGAATGCGTGCCATCAGTAACTGTAAAAGAAAAACTGTCCCTATCTGTGTCAGAGCCATCATGCTGGTAAACGAGCAGGTTACCATCAAGGTCCTGCTGAGAGAATGACCAGACGGATGAGGTGCCCCTGAGAAAAAGTTTTCCATTGATTGGAGCTTGGATGATATCAAACCGGAGAAAATCAGTGGAAGTGTCCTGGTCCTCAGCAGTCAATTCAAACGGGGTGATTATCTTTTTGCCTCCCTCATCTACAATAATATTATGAATAGTAACCAATGGCTTTTTGTTGTCGATATCTGCAATAGAGATACGAAATGTGCGAAATACAGGATTGTAGCCATCCGTCACCTCAAACTCAAAGCTGTCCATCTTTTCTTCATCGCTGGATGTGTGCGCATAGAAGATCTTGCTTCCGGCCAACTGAAGTTGGGTAAAATAAGTAAGTGGCACTCCAGGATTGTCTGTGTTCTCAAGATTTCCATGTGCAGGTGCACGAGTGACGGAAAACCGAAGGTCTTCATCAGGACTGTTGAGGTCACTAGTACTGAGCAGATTGGTTGTCAGTGTGACCTTTCCACCTTCATTAAGTGTAACTCCTTTACTAACCACATCTGGAAATATTACATCCAATCCTTTGATGTTTATGTAAAAGTACCTGTCTATGAGAGGATTAATGCCATCAGTAACATCAAACCTTATTACATCTCTGATTCCTTGTTTTCCTCTGTGAGTGTACCAGATAAGACCCTCATCTATGTCTTTTTGAGTAAAATTTTCACTCACTGTGATATTTCTTGCCAGGTTATCCCCCTTTCCCATTTTTTGTAGCCATCCTTGCTTTGGCACATGTTGGATGATGTACCTGAGCTCTTCATCGACTGAATCGATGTCTGTTGCCTTTAAGACCTCACGAGATACAACCTTTGCTTCACCAGCTTCCATATCCAGCCCAGTATTGATAGCCATACGTGGAGTTTCATCATCATTTGGGATTACAACAATTGGAATTTCCTTTTCTACTGTATGCTTCCCATCAGTGAGTTGGAGTTGAAAGCTGTCCATATTTGACTCAGAGTCATCATGGGCATAGATGATGCTTAATCCACTGCTAATGTCTCCCAGAGTGAAGTTTGACACCAATTTCACTCCAGAAGTCAGTTGCTGAAGGATCTGCCCATGGTTTGGCTGACTGGTAATAAGAAACTGTAACTGATCGTCAGGCACATCTTTGTCATTCACATTCAGTAGCGAGGCATCAATAATCAAATTTGTTCCCTCTACCACTGAAAATGGTTGTGGATGTATCTGTGGCAACTCATCATTGGCGGGCAGGATTACAATTGGGAAAAAAAGCACAGGGGAGATGTTTAGGCCATCAGAGCAGCTGAAGGTGAAGCCATCTCCAGTAGGCTCCAGGCCTTTATGAATGCTTTGTACGAAGTTAATATGTCCGAAGCGTATGTCTCTCACCGCAAAGGCACTAATTGGCATTCCTGATCGAGATCTTTCTGAGCCTGGTGCTGGGGAAATGTTCTCTAGGTAACCTACAGTTGGTTGCACAATCACAGTGCACATGACGTCATCTATAATCGTGTCACTGTCAAAAATTGTCAGGTGTTTCGCAGTCAATAAAGATTTTTCTCCTTCTGTTATTGTAAATTCATGCTGCAAAGCCACCTTTGGAGGCACATTGTCTACAGGTAGAATGGTGACCTTAACCCTAACTCTTTCAATGGTACTGTCATCCACAATCCAATCATTTGATAAGTGTGAGATGGAGAGATTGAAAGTATCTTCCAGTGGCCGTGGTCCTATTTCCCCACCAACGTGAAGGTATGCCACTCTCCCCATTGCCACATCATGTTGGGAGAAATGCTGAACACTGATACCTTGAGAGGTTATCATTCCAAACTTTGGTGACTCTTCCAGAATGAAAGTAAGCATGATCTCATCACTTTCAATGTCAGTTCCTTTTAATACAGCTGGGGTTATCTCTGCCAGATTATTTTCAAGAACATCCACATGCCTTACCAAAGTACCCTTGGGGAACATGATTGTAGATCGATCATCACCAGCTGAGCGGACTGTAATCCTAACAACCACAGGGACAGAGTGAATGCCATCACTAACTTCCAGAGAGAAAGTATCTTTGCTGCTTTCTTCCCCCAGGTGAGCATATGACATGTAGCCATTCTCAATATCTTCAAGCCTAAAGGTCTCACCTGCCATCATCCCTGCTCGACCCCTCAGGAACTGTCCATATTGCGGCTCTACTCTCAGAGTGAAGCATATTTTGTTTCTCTCAGTGTCTGTATCCCAGGCATCGAGTTCATCATTGGTTATTACAAAGGAACCTCTCTCAAGTACTGTAAATCCAGAATTGGTTACTTGTGGAGGCTTATTGTTCACAGGAAGCAGCTCAATCCTAAATGTGCCAAATGCACTGTTGCCAGATGTGTCTTCAACTCGAAATGAAAACTCAGTGATATGTGCTACGATTCCCACCTCGAGGTCTGGAGGTTTATAAGAGATCTTGAGGTGATTCACTTGAGCCTGTGTGAACTCGGTCACCATGGAGTCAGGATGATCTGTAAGTACCAATGCACCCAAAATATTTGGGTTGTATTCATCTGTATCTGTTGGTGGTTTAATCACAATATACCTGAGGTTGCGATCATCAGAGTGCAAGTCTGTGTAACGTAGAAATATACTCTGCAAGGATGTCAACTCGAACTCTTCTACTGTCATGAGCAGAGTTGTGCCGGGGTAAAGCTCAGGAGGAAGCTGATCGACCACCTCAATCTTCACAACAAATATTTCCTGATCTGATTGGTTAGGTGGTTCGTTACTGTCCTGCATCCTGAAAACAATTTGATCCATAAAAACTGTCATGCTGGGGGTACTCACATGGCGGTAGTAGAGCTTCCCTTCTACGATGTCTTGCTGGAACCAGGACATAACTTCCTTCTCATACATACCTTCATGTCCTTTGTAATTCCACAAACTATCCATTTGTGGAGCCTCAGTTTGGCGCAGTAAAAGTTGTCCATTGTGCAAGGTTGAGTCCTCAATAACGAAGTTAATTGTGGAATCTTCGGAATCGACATCAGTAGCTGAGAGTGTAAACGGTGAGATCTGGGCCGTGGTACCATCGGATAGCCATAAGCCTGTATTTGCATTGAGTACTGGCGGTTCATCATCAATGGGCACGATCGTGATGGGGAAAAGAAACTCCACCTCATGGTCACCATCTGACATGCAAAACACTACATTGTCGCTGTACGTCTCACTGCCGTCGTGGTGGTACACCACAGTACCAGCATCGAGGTCATTAATTGAGAATGTTTTTCTGTTTGTTCCCAAAATGCCCACTCGACCGTGACGTGGTCCAGCTACAACCCAAAGTCGCACATCTTCGAGATTGTCTTCGTCAGCGATTTGCAAGTTCAGGGTGCTCACCAATGGCCGTGATTGACCCTCAAACAGCAGCTGCCCGGAGTTTTTTGTCACAATGGGAGCAAGGGTGTTCATCGGCCGTACAACTATCATGAACACAAATGGTTCAGACACCTCACCTTCGATATCCACAGCTACAAACTCCATCTGGAAAATGTGCTCGTGATCTGAATCGACTGCAGGTGGCTTGTATGCAATTTTCAGTTCTCTGACATCTCTCTGGTAAAAGCTCGAGATGCGCTGGCTCTGATCATCAGTGCTTACGAAGTAACCCTGATTTTCTCCCAGTGAAGAAGTGATGTTAAAGATGAGATCATCAGCCTTTGACTCACGATCCTCGGCAGCCAGCATATTTGGTGTGATGGCAGTCATTACAAACTGATCCACCTCCATCATCATCATGGACACGAAACTTGGCCTGGGGGCAGTGTTCTTTGTACCTGCTCTGATGTGCATCACCAGCTGGAAGTGCTCCCGCTTATTTACATGACCCTGGGGGTCAGTAGTCCAGACAACCATAGGCACATAGTCACGGTTTGGGCTATTGCGTCCAACAGTGTGGTGGTATCGAAGGCCAGCATGCAGAAACTCATTGCAGGCAATGGTTCCATGCTGCATCTCAAGGCCCAGCAGGCGTCCATAGCGAGGCCACGGTGAGCTGCTCAGACCTGCTAACAAGGACACTTGGCAGGCTTCTGTTCGCTCATTGTATGTGAACTGCAGAATTGATGCGTCAATAGGTTCACTCGTTCCAAGTAGTGATTCCACATCCAAAGGTACATTCCGTGTGACTACCTCTTGCTGCGTGAAGACCACGTCAATTTGTAGAAGTAGTGGGGTGACCAGTGTGAATGTGTCATTGTCGCGCCTCACCTGAAGGTGCACGTGGTCTTGGACTGGACTTCTCGATCCGTAATGTGTATAGGTAACCTGCGTGGGTTCAAAGCGACAAGGGAATCTTTGGGGAGTTAAAGACCCCGGCCGTTGAGATAGTGGTCCTCCGTCGAGTACGGTGACGACACATCGTTCTCCTGCAGAGATGCTGAACACGAGATCATGCTCGGGATCCAGATGAATTGAATGGCCGAACGGGACACGCACAATGTTGTTCTTCAGTACAAGTGACTGTCCATGCACAGGGTGCGATGGCTCAAGGCGGAGAGAACGCTCTATGCTGTGCACACGATGAATGAGACTTTGCATAATTGCGATAAATAGTAAAGCCAGTGAGATCCACTGTTTGCGGACACGGGGACCTGCGCATTTCCCGTGCTTTACTTCCATGGCTGGCTCCGTGCGGGTCACAGAACCAAAGGCGTACTGTGGAAACCCGATGTTACCCTCTTGTGAGTCTCTCTGACTATAGCTCCTAAAATACGCACCCCATTACCCCGCCTAGCTGGGGCTCTGGCTTAACACTGCAGCCATTGCACACACATTATATATGTAGTCAATACATAACTCTCTTCCAAATTTTTGATCCATTTTTGCAGGAGTTTTTTTCTCCCCATATATATAAAAGTCCTTTTAATTCCCACCAGATTAAATTGCGGGACAGACTTATTGAGGACAAAGGTACTCAAGATCATATTTATTCCCTGCTTTATTATGATTGCAATGTACACGTGATTAAACAGAGGAATATCCAGCGCACACAACCTTGCATGCCTGTGCCACGATTGTAGCATCTGAACATAAACAGCTGCTGGAAGGATGCGCCTTGTGACGCCTGGTCTCTAATTTTAAAAAGAATGACATAACACAGCTGCAGAGCTAAAAACAAAGCTGCCATTTGTAGAGTGAAACGCTTTTTCGAAAAGGATATAAACGTCTCCTTTGGTTCCCATGTTATCGCGAATCAGTAAAACTGTTTATATACAAACTCATATAATAATAATAACAATAAAATCAAACTGCACTATGATAGGGCTTTCATCACACGTATATTAATCATGCATCGTTGCGTCACTTTTGGATAATCATGTTAACGAAACAAAAAATATCCCAACATTTTCATTACTACATGAAACTCGACCAATCATCTTCATCATTCTCATCAATGTAACGCATGTATCATATGTTTTACAGACCATCAGTGTTGCCGAAACAGTTCCAGAGCAGGGACTATACTTGTGGTTTGGTGTTCCATTCCCAGCAGTCACTTTAAGGGTAGGATGTTACAATTTGTTCAGGGTGCCGGCGATATTTCTCCTACTCTTCACGAAAGACACCGTGGGATCATTTACGTCCATCGAATCATGGTACCAGATGGGGCATCAGGTTTCACGTCCATCTGATCTGAAAGACGGCGTACACACACTGATGAATCTTCCTGCTTGTGAAACACCAGGGAGACAGTTTCTAGATTGGTTGAGATTTGAACCCAGTGAGCTTAGAGGCAAATGCACATACCTTTTGGCTATCCTGCCAGCCCTCAATTTATGTGTGTATACAGATATATATATATATATATATATATATATATATATATATATATATATATATATATATATACATACATACATATATACATATATATTGAGCAATTAATACTGCGATTCCACCTGAAAATCGTGCTATGGTGATCGAGTGCTTTGTTTTGTGCAAAACCAAACAAATTCATGAATTCTCGGTTCGAAAACTTGTACAAACTCTTGTGTAAGAGTTGTATGAAAAGTTGTACAAATGCATGTTGCATGAAGGATAACGATATTAAATGACACAACAAACAAGTTGGAAACAGAAAGGATGTGGATATCGAAGGCACACCTTTTGTGTCCTGAGCAAACGTACTAGAATGTTTCATGCAGACTACAATTTTTTTTACTGACAAATTTAGAAATTCAGTGAGAATTGAGAGGTGTGGAGGGTAATGTTGACATAAACACTGCTTTTGAATAACAGTAGAAACTGAGATAATTCAGGTCAGGTCAGGTATGGAAGCATGCGCAGGAGCAGCGCGTCGCTGCGTCCACTTTCTGTGGTACTCCAGCGGCCTCCGTCTGGCCATCCCCCCAGGCAGATGCCTGACCCATCCGCATCTATTTAAGATTCTGATCAATTTGACGGAGTTTAATTTGAATTCGACCAACTTTAATTAGAAATCAGTCACAACCGTCACTTTTGAACATACAGCCGATACGAGTGGAGCTGAGGGCCCGCCAAAGACCGAAGAGTTGCTTTGAGATGCGCGCTCTGCAGGAAGGAATGAATCCCTGAAATGTCCATCACACTTCTCAATGCAGGATTTCACTTTTTATAAAAGGTAATCAAACATTGTGAGAGAGACATTTATATTTAGTTCATGAAATCTTTCGGTTCTTCCAAGCGCAATTCCTGGAATGCAGTAGCTAGTTACAACTCAGGTGCTTCTCTTTAGCCATTGTTTAACCCAAACATTTTCTTTTATGAAGATTATTTCTTAATTACACATGCTTTAATTAAGAGTCAACAATATGCACATTAGAAGTTTCATGCAAGAATATCAATCGCACAACAATCTCCCACAAAAACCAGTGTGAAACTGAAGGGATAACTGAAAAATAGTCTGGCTGGACACCACGGAACCTGTCATTTTTTATCTGTTCGGTCATAACGCCAGTTTTAACCTCATTTGTTAGTTATGAATGATAGTCTGCATGATAATTTTGGCAAATAGGATGCGCTTTATCAGAAAGAATCGGCACGTTTCATGAGCGCACGCACAAACGCTTGAAAACTTTGTACACCATAAAACATTTGGAGGAAACCTCCCAAAATGCAGTTTCGTTTGAAAAATAAAAGTTTCACGTTTTTGTGAATAAAAATCATAACATCATCCGATAGCTTAAGCATGACTGATGCTTGCAGACTTTTTTTTTTAATAAACTCATGCAATCTTATCCTGTATTGGCAAATAATTACAATTAAGGATTTCCCTATTACCCCCAAAAATAATTCAAAGTTTTAAAAAAAAGTACGCATCGGGAAAGCACGCATGTATATACACGCCAAAATGGCACCATGAAGGAAAAGTTTGAAAATGCCTTTGTTAGAATGAAGTTGGTACATTTTTCTAAAGGCCGACACCAGTTGAGTTCCTCTTTTTCCCTCAGTTTGAATGTGTAAAGCAGAGGGTTGTTTCCAATGTTGATTCCAATCAGGCACGCATGAGGTCCAAACCATAAACCTTTCAGGCAACCCGGTGCAGTGCACATCGTAAACGTCGCTCTTCCAGAATCGAACCACAGCGACTATTGCCTCTTGTCACCCCGAACAAGCTCCATCCGATCGCCCTCTGGGGGATGGGGCGCTTCATGGTATCCTGCACAAAATTCCACGGCGCAATCGCACCATTAGCTCAGCTAACATATACCAGGGGTCATCGTAGTCAGACAGAGAAAGTTGAGTGACAAAGCGAGTTTTCTAAATTTTACAACATTTAAAACCGAGTTAACCACAAATCCCTTGCACAAATTATTGATATATTTTCATTGGGCAATAACTCATATTTGATTCTTCTTCTTCTATAAACTCTGTCCACTGACTTGCTGATAAACCCAATGTATTCTACATTTGCAGCAAATATTTAAGGGAAGAATTGGTTTCCGAACCATTTCTGAATCTATAATATAATTGGTATTAATTAAATGATATTTGTTGCTATTCTGAAGAAAAATGTAGAGTCATTGTATATTGACAAAATTTAAAAAGTGCATTTCAGGTTGAAGAAAAAAATGTTCTATTCTTACAAAAAAATTATATAAATCTGTTTTAAAGATGCAAGTCATAAAACGATAGTCCTCTTAACAATTAAAGTGTACAGTATTTTAGGTTTAGGCAAACAATGGCACGATCACCTACAAATGTGATCATTTACTACTACTACCAAGTGCTACTACATTGACTACTACTACTCCGACTTTAATGGCCTCAATTATTTCCAACTTATTGTAAACTTGGTCAGGGAACGATTTTGGCCCAAGTCTTTCACTAAATGGATGGCCAGGCTCGATATTTGACTGAAAGCGACAATAATTTGATATGCATTTTGACTGCCGGCGAAAGCTCGCCGACACTTTTCACCAAAGTTATCGTGTGATCTTTAACGTCAACCAACTTATAATGCCACCAGATGAGACACCCAGCATAATGTCCACCAAGGGACAGCACAGTTTAGGTGAGGTCATGTAAACTGCTGTCTTCATCTGCGAGCATTTGTTGGTGGAAATTAAAGATCTCACGGTGCTTTTCAAAAGGATCAGACGTTGGCTGTCGGTATCCGAGTCAACTTCAAATTCCTCCCTGATCCTCATCTGGAAGATGGGCACTGCTCGCTCCATCTTCCCCATAGAAACGACGTAGATACCGCTGGGCCTATTTTGTCCTGTAGCAACGAGGTAAGGACTGCCGCGTCTACATAATCTGCTCTGTAGTAACAAAATAGGCATCGCCAGGTCCATTTATATCTGTCCCGTTGAAACAGGATGGGCCCTGTCGAGTCTATCTTCTGCATAAAAATAAGATGGGCACGCCGGGTCAATTCACTCCACACATGGAAATGACAGCATGGCACCTAAAAGATCTTCAAAGCGTTAGAACAGATCAGATCAGATCAGATGTTAACGTACAGAATAAAAATCAAAGAGTAAACCTATATTCAATATTACTGAGATTATACGCGTGTGTATCGATTAATATTCATACGAACAGAGAGCTAAATAAAGTGGTTGAATTTACTGTCATTCCTCTACAGTACAGACTCCTATCTCATGGAAATGTGCAAACACACTGTAAACATTTGGCTAGGGGACGGGCAGGGTATAGCGAGCCTTAAATATGACAAAGCTCGACCAATGCTTCTGGCACGTAAAAAATCTTCATCGGCCAACAATACACGATCATTTTATACAGACACCCATGAGGATAGTAAAAATTTCAATCTCCTGCTGTGTGTACCCATTCCAACGCGTTTCCCTTGGGTGACTCCACTTATATCTCATAAGAATTCCCACCTCAAAAACGATCACTATGCAGGGCGAAAACGATCTGCATCACGGAGCGTGCCGGACAGAGTTAGCACAGAACGGTGGGGGTTCCAGGCTGCTGTTCTGCTTTGGCTCCAACGGGTGCCTCAGTTGGTCTGGAGCAAACTTTGGCCTTGCCAAGTTGATCTTTTCTGGTCACCTTTTCTCAAGGCTTTTCTCATTGCAGCGTATTACTGGACCAAATTTAACATCTTCATTATCGGCACAAGACCATTCAAAAAAACTGCCATATATTGGGGGGTCCCTTGTGGAATTATTTGTTCAAGAATGCAATGCAATATGTAGAAGTTTTATAATGGCAAGTAAGTTGATCATTTTTCCCCCCTTCCTTCCTTCCTTTGCGGATTGTACATCAAACACAGAAAAATCAAACCTAAATGATTACGGACCACGTGGTGGAACGAGGAGATTGGTAAGCTTGCGAGGCAATGCAATATTCATGATATTGGCTTGTTCATACATCAGGCTGTCCATGCATTGACATGTGGAAAAATTAAGATATTTAAGCATGAGGATCAAGGATATTTGGTGAGTGTATGCTTATCAACATTGTGCATGAAATTTGAACCGCAGATGCGTCAGGAATAAAAATGAGTGGCTTGGAGTTTTAAAATCTAATTGTAATTTGCCAAGAAAAGCTTACTCGTAAGCAATCAAGTTTGGTAAAGCCAAGTACTAAATATCACGGTTTGGTAAAGCCGAGTTGTAATTAGCCAAGTTGTGTGAAGCCTATTTATAATTAGCCGAGTTGTGTAAAGCCGACTTATAATTAGCCGAATTAAGTAAAGCCTACTTGTAATTAGCCAAGTTGTGTAAAGCCTACTTGTAATTAGCCGAGTTGTATAAAGCCTACTTGTAATTAGCTGAGTTGTGTAAAGCCTAATTGTAATTAGCTGAGTTAAGTAAAGCAGACTTGTAATTAGCCGAGTTGTGTGAAGCCGACTTATAATTAGCTGAGTTGTGTAAAGCCTACTTATAATTAGCCGAGTTGTGTAAAGCCTAGTTGTAATTAGCTGAGTTAAGTAAAGCCTACTTGTAATTAGCCGATTTAGGGAAAGCCTACTTGTAATTAGCCGAGTTGTGTAAAGCCTTGTTGTAATTCGCTGAGTTAAGTAAAGCCTACTTGTAATTCGCAGAGTTGTGTAAAGCCTACTTGTAATTAGCCGAGTTGTGTAAAGCCTACTTGTAATTAGCCGAGTTGTGTGAAGCCTACTTATAATTAGCCGAGTTGTGTAAAGCCGACTTATAATTAGCCGAATTAAGTAAAGCCTACTTGTAATTAGCCAAGTTGTGTAAAGCCTACTTGTAATTAGCCGAGTTGTGTAAAGCCTACTTGTAATTAGCTGAGTTGTGTAAAGCCTAATTGTAATTAGCTGAGTTAAGTAAAGCAGACTTGTAATTAGCCGAGTTGTGTGAAGCCGACTTATAATTAGCTGAGTTGTGTAAAGCCTACTTATAATTAGCCGAGTTGTGTAAAGCCTAGTTGTAATTAGCTGAGTTAAGTAAAGCCTACTTGTAATTAGCCGATTTAGGGAAAGCCTACTTGTAATTAGCCGAGTTGTGTAAAGCCTTGTTGTAATTCGCTGAGTTAAGTAAAGCCTACTTGTAATTCGCGGAGTTGTGTAAAGCCTACTTGTAATTCGCGGAGTTGTGTAAAGCCTACTTGTAATTAGCCGAGTTGTGTAAAGCCTACTTGTAATTAGCCGATTTAGGGAAAGCCTACTTGTAATTAGCGGAGTTGTGTAAAGCCTAGTTGTAATTAACTGAGTTAAGTAAAGCCTGCTTGTAATTAGCAGAGTTGTGTAAAGCCTACTTGTAATTAGCAGAGTTGTGTAAAGCCTACTTGTAATTCGCCGATTTAGGGAAAGCCTACTTGTAATAAGCCGAGTTGTGTAAATCCTACTCGTAATTAGCCGAGTTGTGTAAAGCCTAATTGTAATTAGCCGAGTTGGGTCGAGCCGAGTTGTAATTCGCTGAGTTAGGTAAAGCCTAGTTGTAATGATCCGAGTTGGGTCGAGCCGAGTTGTAATTGGCTGAGTTAGGTAAAGCCTACTTGTAATTAGCCGAGTTAAGGAAAGCCTACTTGTAATTAGGCGAGTTAGGTAAAGCCTACTTGTAATTGGCCGATTTAGGGAAAGCCTACTTGTAATTAGCCGATTTAGGTAAAGCCGACTTGTAATTAGCCGAGTTAGGGAAAGCCTACTTGTAATTAGCCGAGTTGGATATAGCCTACTTGTAATTAGCTGAGTTAGGTAAAGCCTACAGTACTTGTAATTAGCCGAGTTGGATTTGCCTACTTGTAATTACGCAAGTTGGATTAAGCCTACTTGTAATTATCTAAATTGGGTAAATCCTTGTTGTCATGATCCAAATTGGCTCAAGCCTACTTTCAGTTCGCTGAGTTTGGTAAAGCCTACTTGTAATGATCTGAGTTGGGTCGAGCCGAGTTGTAATTGGCTGAGTTAGGTAAATCCTAGTTGTCATTAGCCGAGTTTGGTAAGGTGAAGTTGTAATTTCCCTTCGCAGTCTGGGTTGGATTTACACCTCTGTTCAGCAGAAAGTTCCACCCTCTGCAAAAGAATGATGATCTGTCCAGGATTAATAATAATAACAATAATAATAATAATAATAATAATAATAATACCATTCCTTTTGTGCCGTGAAGGTGCATAGGGTTGAAAGGGCAGTTTTATTGGCAAGGATTTCTGTCCAGGACTGGTCGCCACTGACACAGGTTACCCCAAATGGTTATTACCCCAGTACACTGGTTCTCATTTCACTGACCTCAGAAGGATGACAGGCTGAGTCAACCCCACCTGGTGTTAATTCAACGGCAGGGGGGTCGAACTCAGGACCCTAAGGTCCCAAGCCAGTCACCTTAACCACTAAGCCAACACCAGGCTTGTCTAGTATTAATTCTGGCCTTTCAGCTTTCATGACTTATCGTGGGCACCCGGATGTTCTATCAAAAGCGTGGGCTTAACCACCACCATCATCACCACCACCACCATGATTACAAGTCCTTTTTTCTTAAATTTCCTCCAATGACACATTATTAATTTTAAAATCCCCTATATTAATTTTCAATCACTTCCAACAATATTCATTACCATAACTATATTAATGATATGATTATGAACAGTTCTTTACCTGCTTAAAATATTTTTTCTGTTTGATCGAGCTTTAAAATACTGTACTTTGGCATCATGAGGCTCCAAGAGGAGATTTATGAACCCCCAATATCCATCTGGTGATCACTCTTGATGTCTGTTTTATTGGTAATCCATGCCATTTGGTCACAATACTTGAGCAAAGTTTACACTCTAGGGTGTGAAATTTCCTGAAAATAGGGGGTGGGGGTGATGTCTTAATTTTATCCCCTTACTGGTTTCACCAGAGGGGACTATGGTTTGCTCTCCGTCTGTCCGCCCATCCATCCCGCCTGTGGTTTTTCAGACTTCTTTTTCCCCCATACCCTTAAACGTATTCAATTGAAACTTGGTACATGGCTTTATTATTATAAGTTACAGAACAAGTTCGAGTTTTAGGATGTTTTGTCAATTTTTCACACAGTTATGCCCTCTTTAGACTTAGAAAATATCACATCGGTACAGGACATGTATTGCAAAGTAATTCTCGCTCTTGTTTCTTCAAAAACCTGTCTTATTTTTCTGTTTCTACATTAAAGGTCACGGACTTCGTAATCTTGTATAACCAACTTCACACAAATATCAGGACAGCCCGTAAATTGGATAAAAACAACCCTGGAGTGAAGGTGGAGCAATATAAGCAGATGAGATAACTGTATAGCAGATCCTAATGGAGCAATTTGAGCAAGGAAAATTTTGCCCTTTGTTCAATTAACAGTTTTGCTGATAATCCAGAACATGTAAGCCATGAGTAAACTAAAACAGCATAAAGTAAAACTTTGGTTGCGACATTTAAAAAAAAACTTATAATTATCGTCAATGTTGAACAAGAATTCTCTACTGCCAGAAAGAATATATCCTTTATACCGTATTAAGTTTTAAGTTTGAAAGTTACAGAGCCTATTTGAATAAAGTTTTTATTGTTCCCACTTATTTGTGTGTTAACCCACTTTGACATGGTTTAAAATATTCATAATTTAATCACTCAAGAAAAATACACCTAAAGTTAATCTTTCAAATAATAATGTGATGTTAGAAATACAAAACAATGCTGAAATTTCCATTGTATCAGGTTTGCGATAAATAATTATCTGTGCTAATGCCCTGTTCGATTCCCACAAACAGAATTTAAAAAGCTTGCCTAGTTTCGTAGAAAATTTTTAGACGATTTCTATTAGCGGAGATATTTTGACGTCATAACTTTTTTACTAGGAGGAATTTTCAAAATTGGAGATGGTTACTGTCTGCGCAGGGTATTTTTACATATATATGCCAAGTTTCAGGAAGTTTCAATGAAAACTGTAGACTGTGAAACAAAAAAGTCCACAAGAAGAAGATGAAGAACAACAACTTGAGTAAGACTTAGAGATCCTCCAGGAGGATCTAAAAAATGCAGGTGAGTGACCCGAGACAATGGGGAAACACGGTTCGTATCCTTTCACAATGTGTAAGCATACCCCACTAGTACTATATATACTGTACACCCACCTCTAAGCTGTCTAGTCTGGATATAAATCCCGACCTTGCTATTAACTGTTATTCCGGTGTTTCACAGGCAGGGTGATTCATCAATTTGTGTGCTGTCCCTCAGATGGGCGTTAAACTGGTGTTTCATCTGCCGACACTAGTTGGTGGATGTTAAAGATCCTATAGGGTGTTATTTGCGAAGAGTAAGTGAGCCATTGCTAATACCATGGCCAAATTCAAAATTCCTGTCCTAACAACTGCTGAGAAAGAGATGACAAAACTGCCCAGCATGACACTGGTCGAGAAACTGCCTCAGCAGAACCAACGCTCTGTAACACAGAGAATGGTACACCGGAAAGACTGAGAATACACTCTATATATGCTTTAAAAACACATGGTCAGAGATCAGAAATTTTCACAACAATCAGGGACAATCTTTGCCTTACATGTTGCATTTCAATCTACCAAATCACTCATTAGATGATATTCAAATATCTGCCATCAAATCGATTACAAATCAATCACGTACCACGATCCTGGGACGTGAGTCTTTTTGCATAAATAAACTTCAAACGCAGTCCCCTCATGGTATAAATGTTGACAATTCATGTATGTTCCAACTCATTCATTCTAAAGTACCTCAATTCATTCACCTTAACGTGCTTTAACTCATTCACTATACTTTTTCAGAATAAGGTCCTTTTCACCTTTTCATCTCTCATATTGATAAATGCAGGCAGTGTGTCTGTGCACCTGTATGTATATGAATATTAGCAGGATATGAATATGTGCACGTGTGTTTATGTATGTATGCGTGTATATGCTCCCACTGTACGTTAACTTTTGTTGAGGAAGGTGAGAGCCGTTAAGGCCATTGCGGCTATTACCTTTTGGTATATATTTTAGATATTTGGTATATATTTTAGATATTTGGTATATATTTTAGATATTTGGTATATATTTTAGATATTTGGTATATATATATATATATATATATATATATATATATATATATATATATATATATATATATATATATATATATATATATATATCATGTGTCGACATTGTACCATTATCTCATATGCATGCCTGCTGTTCTTGCAGCCCAATAAAAGGGCTTATTTGGCCGAAAGCTCGTCACCATAAAGATCGCTCAGAAGCTACATCAGTGACTCATTTAATTTATTCCCGTATATATATATATATATATATATATATATATATATATATATATATATATATATATATATATATATATATATATATATATATATATATATATATATATATATATCTTCTTCTTCTTCTTTCGGCTGCTCCCGTTAGGGGTCGCCACAGCGGATCATCCGTATGATCCGCATAGTGATTTGGCACATGTTTTACGCCGGATGCCCTTCCTGACGCAACCCTGGTCGCCTCTTACGACACAGGGATAAGGTACACCTATTTTAACCGGGGTATACACCGACCCAGTACACTGGTACTCATTTCACCGACCTCGGAAGGATGACAGGCTGAGTCAATCCCCTGGTGTATTAATTCAGTGGCCCAAAGGGGCTTGAACTCAGGACCTCTTGGATCCCAAGCCGCTGCCCTAACCACTGTGCCAACACCAGGCATATACATTTATTTATATATATATATATATATATATATATATATATGTATATATATATATATACACATACATATATGAATAGACATACATATACATATAGTGTCGACCGAAGTCGGAAGAAACCCAAAGACTTCTCTTTAATCAGGCCTGGGTGCTGGATCATTAAAGACTTCGGCCAAAAACGTTCCCTGGCTGACACCACAAGAAGTTGGAAATAAATGGAGCCATTAAATAAATAGTAGTAGACATAGTGGTGGTAGTAGTGACATGGGTAGAGCCAATCATTCTGTTAAAATGGAATCATGGGCCTCATCATTGTTGCACAGATGCTCATTCACAGACCCAAAAACTATTTTCAAACGTAATTTGAAGAAAAAAATTCAAAAGACCAACTCTAACGGATCAGGCAACCTAATGCACACTTTGTAAATATATGGAACATGAGCTGGAAAAGACAGTCTTGCTTTTGCTGTTTGGTTTGAATTGCAGCAAATATGACACTAACTCTTTCAACTTGCCGTGCAAAACTCATCACACAAGTATTTAATGATGATAAAGATCAACAGAAAGAATCAACTCTTTCTCACAGACATGCTGATCTCTCATTGAGCAGCCAGAATGAACCTCATAACCCTTGCATTAAGATTCAACAAGACCCACATCATACACATCACAATGTTTAACCATTAAATTTGTTTCTTTTCTTGTTGTCAAGCAAATAACTAGAAGGACGCTCGGTAGAGCGCAAACCTCCGACACGTAATGCCTGATCCACGAGAACATATCAGGCCCAATACATTTTTGAAATATTATGCTATATATCGCTTTGGCCCGATTTCTCAATGATGAAGAACCACTTTAAAAATCAAATAATTCCCGTATCCAGATTCGCATTCGGATCTTCACCAAAATCGAATCAATTCGTTATGGTTACACACCCAACGTGTCCACCAAGTTTTGGAGATATCATACTATTTATTGTTTTTGGCCCTGTCTTTCAATGCTGAAGAATTACTTAAAAATTCCAGTAGAATTCAGATATCCGGATCTGGTTCTTCACCAAAATCTAATCAGTTTGTCCTTGTCACACTCCCAAACTGTCCACAAAATTTCAACTGAACCCGTCCAAACCTTTTTGAGATATCCTGCACACAAATACACAGACAGACAGAAAGTGGTGAAAATAGATAACCTCCTTCACCTTCGGTGGCAGAGGTAATAAATATTGACCAAATGCTTAAATACTGTACGAATCACAACAAAAGCCTATTCCATGCTGTTGTTGACTTTGAAGCAATATTTCGCTTTTCTCCACATTGTATATGACTACACCCATTTACATCTAATTCAGTCTACTGTGGCTTATTCAATTGTATTGCCAAGTCATATTTTTATTTTGACGAAAATTAAAAGGTTTTGACAAAGGGGTGTCACACTGAATAAAAAGGTAAAATATGCATTGAGTTGCGTTTCTGAAGACCACACTCAAAGTACGAGTATATAATATGTACAATGTAATTCTTGTGGAACTATTTTAATGGGTTCAAACTGCCAAAAGTTTGCCTACTGCTGTACTCAATACAGTTAGCGGATCATCAGGAATGCTTTGAAGGGAATCGTAAATGTAAAGAGAGGAGAAATCATAACGAGTACCAGATATTTGCGAATACAAAGCGATCGCCAAGGGTAGGCCTCCCTTGGTTGGGAAGGCTTACCCTTGGCGATCTTCTACCATATGATGGTTCATGATGATCTTCTACCATATGATGATCTTGTACCATATGGCCATCCTTTGATGGCCAATATTTTTTCCGGACTACCATATGACCTTGACCTTCAACAGTAAGGATACAGTGTAAATTAAGAAAATGTGTCTCCATAAAACACATCATCATGAAAATCGGAGGAAAATTATTTAAGTTATAGTGAAAAATGTGTTTTTTGTTAATTAGGTCACAGTCACACAATTAAAAGCATACAAAACAAATATAAGGTGCACAACATCTGTGCAGGTGCATTACTATGTTGCAAGAAGATCTTGGAAGGCCAAGCAGTCTTTGAGATTCCGCATTGGCAACATTGAGCGATGACAAAAAATATGTTATTTTGTCAGACCGCCATTTGACCTTAATCTTTAACTCAGAGGCGTATGATATAAATTAAGCATGAATGCACCTTGATCTACGCTATCTATAAAGAGAAATTTCGTTCTGATCGGCCAAACCTTCATCAAGTTTTGGTGAAAAATGCTAAAATGTCCATATTTGGGTCATCACCTTAAAAATTAGGTCAAGGTCAAAAACATGATGTCAACCCCACATGCTTTATATTCACATTATTGATGCAAAATGTCATTCTGAAAATCCCAGCTGGCTCCGAGATCCAGCTGGGAAATTGATATAGTTTGGAAACTTGGAGCGATGAGAGTGCAGGAAAAAAAAATAGGATAAAATAAAATAAAAAAAAATTTCTAAATGGTGGTGTAGTACTCCTATGGGGTCTAAGGAACTCTGTGGGACTATTAAAAATTGGAGGTATTAATTGTAGAAACAAACCCGACAGGAGCAATAAGCCTTCCCCTATGCTATAGGGTGAGGCTCAATAATATTCAATGTCATGATTAAACAAGGATTATTCAGGATGCACATTGATTATAATGGTCACTAATGTTACATTGATAAATATGACTGTAAATATTGACAAAATCTGATGGTTGCTCACTGCGCACCAGACGGTCTTGTATACAGTACAACGATGGCTTACCGTAGATAAAAGAAGCCGCAGGACCATTGATCACATCGTTGTTATTGTTTCCATTCTTGTTATCTGTTTTCCAGGCTTTATCGTCTTTGGCCTCCTCCATGCTTTTTTCATTGCTCTGATGATGTTTTTTATTTTCTTCATCCTCTCTTTCATGAGCACTTTCACTGCAATCCTCTCCTCCTGCCTCCTCTCTCTCTTTCTGTTTTTCCATTTCAGAATCTCTATTTTCTCTTTTGGTTTGTCCCTCTTCTCCACGCTTTCTTTCTTCTATGTCATTTTCTGCTCTCTTTGCAAAACCTTTCTTCGAAGAACCAGCTCTCTGAGGTCTATCAGCATCCTTGGTCACTCCTGTACTGGTTCCCTTCTCCACATCACTCTTGCCAAAGTCTTCTGTCCATCCTTGCTCCACCAACTGCTGGATCTCGGAATATGAACAAAGTGAACGCAGGGACGAAACTCTGCGTAATGTATCTGTACGCACAAAAAAAACACACACACACACACACACACACACACACACACACACACACACACACACACACACACACACACACACACACACACACACACATTGGCAAGAGAGAAAACAAATTGATTCAAACCAATATATTTTCCTGGCAAAATCATGAACCACCATCCATTAAATTTCGCGGTTGTGACGGAACAATTTTTTCCCAGGTTTCTAAATAATGCACATGAAATGGCAAAGACAATAATAACCATATTGCACATAATATAAGTCACATACATTTAAGTCCTATTTGAACAAATCTTCCAGAGGCAGAATAGCTTATCACAGGAAGATTAACTTAAATTAAAAAAAAGAAGAAAAAGATCATCAATGTTAGAGATGGGGAAAAGAGTAATGGAGGGAAAACACAAGTTTAAAAAAACAGAAAAGAATGGAGAAAACAGGAAAATATTGTCATGATTAAATAAATGAGTGGTTATTTAATCGTATGATTGTGAAATTACACCCTCATGAACTTAACTCGTATAACATGAAGAAAGTTGGCATTCTGTTCTTACTGATAAAGGACCACGTGGTCTATTTATTGCTCTCATTTTAAACTGAGAAAGATGGGGAAAGATAAAGGTAGTGGGCAGGAAGCCTGGAATTGCGGGGGCGGAGGTTTATAAAGGGAAAAGAAGGACAGAGAGCGATTTTAAAGGAATTTTCTGTGCTTTTAAAAATTTTTTTATCTCCGCACCCGATTCACATCTAATCACCTTCATCTCTTGATATTTGCTCTGAGATCTTTTTAATTTCTCTTTAGTTTTCTTTTAAAGTCATCCTCAGTAAGGAGCAACTTTTTTTATTACGTACACAATATGGAAGAGGATTTGATTCCCTTTTTTCCAAAATGTATAACTCATACATGCTCCTTATCTGACTCATAAATTATCACAAACTTATTTCACTTGTGTCCACACACCTCTCACCCCCCCGCCCCCCCCAAAATCCCTTTTTTTCTTTCCTATCATCATTCTATTCCTTTTTTCCCAATTTTCCCACTACTCCCACCTTCCCCCATTTTCTATCATAATACATAATAAATAGATAGCCTTTCAGGACACCTTTCAGTTCTCTGATCTAGAGTTCCACATTTTTTCTCGAGTCTGTTAAAAATGCATTTTCTTTTTACTCATTGCCTCGTATCTGTCGATATACTCTGCGATCTTTTCTTTTCTGACCAGAATAGGCCCCAAGTCACTTGCTTAAAAAGGATACATCCAGGATTTGTGTGGGCCTGGACCTCTGCTGTGGGATGGAAATTCCAGAGGTTTACGTGGCGGTTGGAATAGTGGTGTTATCGGTGTTATCGTCTAGTGCACACTTTGTAAGAACTGGATTAATCCCAAAACGCCCACTTAAACTTTCAATCAAATCACACCCGCCTCGAAGGACAAAAACAATCCGCCAGGAAAAGAGTATGTAAATGCAAAGGCTGAAACAAAAGAAAAGAAACGAAGAAGTAACGTGTATTGTTCTTGCTCAATAAACTATTTTGACTTCATTGGAAATTTATCATGTGGTTATCAGAGTGATACAAACTTGAGACATTCATGTTGAATGAACCATCATGAAAAACATTTTAATGGGAAAAGCAACATACGAGGGTATGTGTCAAATCCGTGGAAAAGGCGTCATTTGTGATGGCTCACTTTGAGTGGAGAAATGATTCCAGGAATTAGTCAACTTACATGCAAAGCAACACCTACAAGGGTCATCACAAAAGTCATATCACTCCTCCCTATTTGTCCACCAGTGTCAATATACAAGATGCCAAGTATAGAGGCTTTGCTCTGAAAGTGTTGGCAATATAATTGATGTGGCTATGTTTTACTGATCTTATGATATAATATGCCTTTCTAAAGTTGTTTGAAATTATTTGGATCAGATAATGTTGTAATAATAATGTAATAATACAAGTTCCCTTACAAAGAACTTCAATGCAGGAGGCCATTCAACCCATCAAATCTGTGTAACAGTCGTTTGTCCATGCTCTGCCTTTTTATTTGCAGAGCATCAAGCAAGTAAGCAGCACATACCATTTTAACATATTTGGTACAACTCAGCCAGGGTCGGGTTCAAACCACTGACCGCGCAGACTCAGAGTTGACACTCCAACCATTACGCCGTCGAGTCTGGTTCTTGAAAACTAATTGACAGGAAATCAAACAATTATGATAGATGAGGCAAAACCTCCACCAGGGTGATACACTCCATTGTTGTTGTTGAAGATGGCTTTCTTAAGAAGTGATGATTACTTCTTACAGAAGACAGGTCACAGACATGACATGCACTGCTGTACTCTGTCAAATTCCTTCGGTCAACAACATCCTGAAATGGTTGCAAAAAGGTGTGGAGATAATTGATGAACCCTTGCTGATGCTTGGCTTTTTAGATGTGCTAAATATTGCTCCTTCCACCTGTCAAAATGCGATTTCCATTCTGCCTTGTAATTATAGCACTGCGTTTCAACGACACGAACGAAACACTACAAGATGTAATTGCTTGTTTGCCAACAGAAACGTGTTGTTCGAGAAAGCCCGTTAAATTTCTGCGACTCGCTCAGAATACACATGGAACACACCTTGCCATGGACATTATTTTGCTCCGCTTAATTGGATACATTTCAACTCATTCACACTTTTTTTGTTTTCAGTGCTTAGTATATAAATGGACAATCGAAGCATCGCTCTCACAAAATAGAGGAAGCGTATCAGTGCATATTTGTTTGGTATGCATGAGTAATAACAAGGTGCATTGCATGATGCATTGTTCTTCTGCAGAACTACTAATTTTAGTCGAGTCCAAATATATTCATTGTACTCTCGACAGGTCATCACTACAAGTTTTTTTGATCATTTAATACCTGACATGAAGGATATTGTTGGGAATGTATACCCTGCAGAGCTTTTCTGAAATCTTGCCAGAAGCAGTGTAACCACTCCTCAATTTCATAAATGCCAAGGTGAGCCAATAAAAAAGCCAAGAATTCACAAAGTTTCGGAAAAGCGATGATAATAGAAAACCTATAGAAAACCAAGACGCCGAGGTGAACAACGAATAGCCAAGATCTTGTGAAAAAAGCCAAGGAGTGGTCACACTGGCCAGAAGCACTAAGTTGGTTAACCCACCTGTCTCATAAACAGAAACCTGTCTAGTAAACAGAAGATTCTGGGTTCATATCCCAGTGCTGCCTTTTTGATATTAAGAGTATGGCCTATGCTACTATATGACTCCTGGATTTACGGAATAACAGGAAAGGATATAAAAAAGGCATGGTTGAATGGAAGAGTATTCATTTTCAGGAGATTTTAACTGGCCTGGTATAGAATAAGTCCAGGCAGGAAAGAGAAGAGACTTCATCCAGAATTGGTGTCTAAACCAGTTTGTAGAATGGTCTAAAAGGGGGGAAGGCAGTGGTACACTTGTTTTTGGGTAACAATCTATATACGGTGGAAAATATGGAAGTACAGTAGATGAGTATACTTTGGGACCTTGGACCTAAGTACTCACCGACTTCCATACTTTCATCATGAATTTTTTTTTGCTATTTCATAATTGATCACAACTTAGTGCGAACAGCTGAGCTGACTTCTAAGAATTAGACTTTGGGATAGTAAAGTATAGCAATTACACAGTATAGTAAACTTTGAGGGTATGAGGAAAGAGTTGATGAGATGGATTTGGATAGACAAATAGGAGGGCAATCAGCATCAGAGAAATGGTCAACCTTTAAGAATGAAATGATCAGAGTGCAGAGTGAATGCATTCCAGTGAGATGTAAAGCAGAGGTCGGGGAAGACCAGGGTGTGCCAACCCCCCCCTGTCCCCCCCAAATTCTGTTTTATTCGCCACTCATTTATGTTTCATGTTCTTTTCTCTCATATCAGATAATAATAGCTGAGGTCCTGCAGGAAATGACGCTGGGACAAATGAAGAAAAGGTTTTTTTCCTGGAGAATCCTACATCGAAACGCAATCCTCCATCCAAACTCAAAGAGAGTTCAAGAGAAAATTTAACTGCAGAGATGTCCCACGTAAAGAGAGAATATTCAAATGGGCAAAGAAATTTCGAGAGTATCGAAATGTGCACAACTTAAACTCATAATTAATGGATAGACCAACTCATTCTGGATGCCCCTCACTGAGAACTCCTGAGGTCATTAGGAGGGTCCAGCAGTCGGTTGGAAACAGTAAAAAATGTCGCTTCGCTTCTACAGTCAAGAATTTGGACTGACAATGTCAGGTCTCAGGAGGATTCTCCATGATAATGTGAAACTTTATCCATCGATAAAATTAGTGTCGTGTGTGTGTGTGTGTGTGTGTGTGTGTGTGTGTGTGTGTGTGTGTGTGTGTGTGTGTGTGTGTGTGTGTGTGTCAGTGTGTCTCCTCCATAACTCCAAAACCATGAAACCTATCGGCCTGAAACTTAGCATGCATACCAAGGGATCTCCAAGGTAGTGCATGAATGAAAATTGGGTGTTCGAGTTAATTTAGGCCTAGGTCACATTTGCCACGGCGGCCGTGGGGTCTCCAAAATCTACGGCCACTAGCAATTATACGGCGGCCACAGTATTTCCACGGTCACAGAATGTAGCAGTCACATATGTTTTTATTTTTCGGGGTGCCTCACGGCGTATTTAGGCCTAAGTCACCTTTGCCACGGCAGCCGTGGGGTCTCCAAAATCTACGGCCACTAGCAATTATACGGCGGCCGCAGTATTTCCACGGTCATACAATGTAGCAGTCACATATGTTTTTATTTTTGGGGAGCTGCACGGCGTATTTATAAATTGTGAAGACCGAAAACGTGGGGTTGCCGTACGGTCTTTGATTTGATGTCGCACGGTGACCTTAGGGCGTTCCTGCGGCGGCCATAGAATTTTCAAGGCAGACGCAAGGTGCCCGCAAGGCGACCCCAGGGGGACCGCAGGGGGACCGCAGGGGGGCCCTAAGGCGAACGTGCGGCCAGACGGACGGTAACGAATGGGTTAATTTTTTGTTTTTTTACCAGTTTTTTTTTTTTGGCTTGTCGAATTGCTATGGCGAACGTAGAAATTAAAAAAAAAGTTATAACTCTGCGTTATAATTCCACGGTGACCTTACGGCCTGTAAAATATAGCCATACGGCGTAGGGCCACCCTGAGGCCACCTCAGAAACTCTGCGGCCGCCGCACGTTTCTGTCAATTCAGAGAGCGTACGGCCAACGTATCCTCGCCGTAGAGCAAATGTGACTTAGGCCTTAAACACCCATTTTGAAGATAATTAATGGCTATTTTTAATTATCCTTTATCAAGGCATCATCCTTAGTCATCTCACTGTCCCTCGCTAGAGTCATAATTTGCCTTTTTTTTTTGGCCTGCTCAACAATACCTTGATCTGGAACAGGCCGCAAAGGTTTCTTAATGATAAAGTTTTTTTTTAACTTTCCTCACTCATATCATCGAATCATACCTATGAATTGCTGGGTACATCACAATCAATGCTCAAAAACACCCAGAGATGCCAGTGTTCATGGTTTTATTTCATTTCCGCATATGCGATAACCTCTAGAATCTCTTAAGCTGACCCAATTTCAAAAGTTAAACTGCACAATTGACCTCAGTGGCATGAGTTCAGACTGCAAAGATTGATCATTGATCGACATTGATCAACCACCTGCCAGTGTTGAGCCCCACAGTGTCGTGTGGTGCCAAGCCTGCCATTCCTTATCAATGGATGGATGGAGGGAAGGGATGGATGGATGGGATGCAGGGAAGTGATTGATGGATAGATGGATGGAAGGATTTATGGAAGGATGGATGCAGGGGATGGGTGGAGGGAAAGATGGATGGAGGGAAGGAATAGATGGATGGAATGCAGGGAAGGGATGGATGGATGGAACAAACTGATGTGTGTAAGCCATGGCGAGACAGTAGATGGCAGTGTAAATGGCTTCTTCTTTTTTTAAATCACAGCTGTTGTCATTTTTGAAAATAAAATTACAAATTGACATTCAAAACAATATTCGGTGATAATCTGAATGAATTACATATCTAAACATGTGTTCCGTTGTCTTAGTTAAATCTGAAAAGTTTAAAATGTAACCTTCACATTGGAGCGGTCATGCTGAGCAATGCCTCGAGATGATTAGAGATACACCCCCTGGTGAAGGACTTTAGAGGTTATTCGGCGAAAGTGTTTTCAAAACCCAAAGCTCATTGCAGATGCTACAAGGAATGTAATGGCAGATGAAGGAACAGCAGGTGGGAACTCTTTCATTCTTTCATTCATTCCTTAAACCTCATATTCACTTTGTGACATTGGAGAATCATCTGTTCATGAACAACTGTGGAACTTGCTGTGAATCCAATTTCCATCCATCCATCCAACCCTTCCCTCCATCCCATCCATCCATCCTTCCCTCTATCCATCCACCCCTTCCCACCATCTCTTCATTTGTCCTTGCTCCCCCATACTTCCTTCCTCTCTCTCCTTCCTCTCCCTCACCCCTCTTCCAACTTTAATAAAATGAGAAACAATGGGTGGTTGTGATAAGTTCCCAAAGGTGTTTATTGTGGTTTGGAGGTGGTTATGTTGTGCTGTGATTCTTTTGCTGCATTTTGAGCCTGAAGTGCAGGGGAGTATATGGGTTAGGCGGATGGGCACGTTTTTGGAGGTCGGAGCTGCTGCCGTTGGGTTCGATTCCAAGGTTGGAATTTTGGGATTCAGCTCGGGTTGAGAGATTCGGGAGATTATCACATTTTGGTTGTAAAACGTGTGCTGAATTTAAATAAAGGCACAAAGCACTACCACCCCCAGGCCTTTATGAGCATTGCAATGAGGGTGCGATGGCTCGAGGATCTCTTGGCCTGAGTTGGGTTTCTGGTTTTGGACTGTGAGGTTGGGCTTGGCAGCAGGTCCGGCTGCTGGAGAGGTGTTCGTTTTTCTGGTTGACGCATTCTTTAGCACTCCGGGAATCTCCGGGCAGTGTGTGATCCCCCTCGGAGAGATCCAGTTCCAGAGCGGGTAAACAGCGTGTCAACTGCCGTTCGAGTCGCATACCTCAAGGGAAGCCTATGTTATAATCTCTTTAAAATTGGTACATGCTGTTTAGTCGGGTAAATCTACAACAAAAAATAGCCTTACCCCAAAAAATTGATACAAAAGGTTTTTTTAACGGTTTTGGGTAGGGTTTGATCTCCAAAATAACATACTAAAAATCTACTCAAATCCACCTACCGGAAAGGGCCTATTTTCAAGATGGCGTCCAAAATGGCCGCCATGGGCTTAAATTGCCATAGAATGGGCACTAGTTGGCCTATATTTGCGATTTTTGTGTCAATTTCTATGTTTCGGTGGTCAACAAATCTATTGAAATCATTTTCAAAGTTGATCAGTGATGGGAAAGCCTTAAATCCAAGATGGCGTCCAAAATGGATGGCGTAATAAGTTCTGGGCGGGTCTAAGCCCTGATCTTGTCATCGAACAGACCTTGATGAGATCCCTGAAGAGCACTGGTGGCCTAACACGCGGAAGTGGGATGGGTGAAGAACAACGGTCTCTATGGACAATGTCAATGCCGGTCACGTCGGAATATAACAGTGCGATGCAGGAATTCACTGATCTTTTGTGCACGACTAGTGAACAACACAAGGAATCTAGTGGCGCAAGGATGGAAAGAGATGCTTCTGACCTAGCCAAAATCAGTTCAAAACTCAGTGAATGCTCTCCGTTTTCTCCAGATCCCTCACTAAGAAATGTTGTGACTGAAGTGGTGGCCGCGTCGGATGTGAATGTCCATGAGCATAAGTCTGTTGGAGAGAAGATTATGGAAAGTATGGTCAATAAACCCGCTTTCACATCTTCCTTCAAACGAAAAGACAGAGCCAAAACACTTGGAGATGTATCTTCAGTCAAACTTGGTCCAGACAGAGCAATTGACCCTGCTCTACTCTTTCAAAGATTTCTTGTTGTGTCAAAAACAGGAGACATTTCGTTGGAAGATGTAATCGGCTATGTGCTGAGCCCATTTCCCCCTGCCCTGTTTGAGGGTATAGGTATTTTCAGAAAGGCTGACAAACCTCAATTAGTTCAAGCTATCAGAGTCCATTCTGCCAAAGTGTCAAATGATACCGTGTCTGACTCTGTTCCCCAAACTGAGCACGATGTTCTTGATGGTGGCTCCTTGCTGTATCGTTTGTCATGGACAGCCGGGGACAGTTTCAATGCGATAGCCAAGTCGTATGCTGACTTCACTATTCGTCACTATGGAAAAGCAACAGTCGTTTTTGATGGTTCTGATGATGGACCGTCTATTAAGGACAATACACACAAGCGCCGTGGCCATATTGTTCATCCTGAAGTCAGCTTCACACCTGGAACAGAATTCTCTGGCAAAAAGGATGAGTTCCTGTCCGGGAGCTCCAACAAGCAACAGCTCATCAATCTCATCAGTGAGGAAATGAAGAAAATTGGCTTGAACGTAATTCATGCACCAGGGGATGCCGATGTAGACATAGTAAAAGCGGCAGTGACATCTCATACCAACAATCAACTACCCTGATTGGAGAAGATACAGATCTGTTGGTGCTATTATTGCATTACGCTACTTTCAACAGCAAAGAACTATTTTCGTTCTGACAATTCATCCAGGAACTGGAAGGTGCACAATATCAACCAGCTGAAAGTATCATTGGGTGAAGAGCTATGCCCACATCTTCTCTTCCTTCATGCCTTCACTGGGTGTGACTCGACATCTCGAGTATTTGGAATTGTAAAAAAGTCAGCATTTCAGAAACTGGCAAAGGGGGATTCAGCAATCAAGACTTGTGCAAACACCTTCCTTGTCCCCAACCAAACAAGAGACATGGTCATGGAAAACGGCAACAATGCCATGAAAGTATTATTTGGAGGACATCCCTGTGATTCCCTCGCCAAGTTGCGATATAATGTCTTTGTGAAGAAACTGGCTTCAGCTAAGTCGTTTGTCACCCCAGAACGTCTGCCACCAACAGCGTCTTCAACAAGGTTTCACTCTCTGAGAGTATACTATCAGATTATGGTCTGGATGGGGAGGAACGGAAACTTGAAGGCAACAGACTGGGGTTGGAAACTGGAGGACAATAAACTAGTTCCAGTCATGTCAGACAAGGACGCTGCTCCAGAAAAGTTGTTGAAGATGATCCGATGCAACTGCACAACTGGCTGTAGAACAAGTCGCTGTAGCTGTAGGGGATACGGTCTGCCATGCCACAGCGTCTGCGGACCCTGTCAACTTGATACCTGCGAAAATCCTTTCAACAAGACAGTATCGGAGGACGAAAAGGAAGCATAGTTTATCTATGGTAAATGCTACTTCAATGAACGAACTTTCGTTGATGTTTTCGATTTACCCTAACTTGAAGGCATTTTAATTGAAAGTACGTTCTACAGGAAATGGTGATCATTGTGAGAGCCGATTAATTTATTACTTTCTAAATTACCAAAGCATATTTTTATTTATGTTATGCACAAGATGGTCAATTAATTCTGATCACTACACACGGGACAACTTTTCAGGTCGACACTATTTAAAGGATTGGGCATGACCTCCAAAACATAAGAATAAACACAAACACTACAAATGTAGTCCATTTATTGCCTGTTTTAAAACAAGTACACGCCCATGGTGGCCATTTGGGGGGGGGGGGGCATTTTGGATGCCGTCTTGGATTTAAGGCCTTACCATCACTAGTCAACTATGAAAATGATATCAGGTGATTTGTTGACCTCCAAAACATAGAAATCGACACATACATCACACAAGCAAAGCATTTATTGACAATTTAGTAGCAAATTTATGCCCATGGCGGCCATTTTGGACGCCATCTTGAAAATAGGCCCTTTCCGGTAGGTGGATTTGAGTAGATTTTTAGTATGTTATTTTGGAGGTCAAGACCTAACCAAAACCGTTGAAAAACCTTTTGTATCAATTTTTTGGGGTCAAACCACAAATTTACTCTACTAGTTTGAAAGTGACGGTTGGTTTTGCTGTCCTGTTTGAATGTGTTGTTTTAATGTACCCTATTTTGTTCAAGCCTGTACTCATGCTGGCAGACAGGACCACCCCCCTCCCCCATTCCCACGCTTCAACTCAAGTACTCCTCCCAAATGCAAGTCGAGCCCCCCCCCATCCCTCCCTTCAAGTCCCATTACCAAACGGAAGTCAAGAAAACCCACTTCCCTCTCCTTTCTCCCCATCCTCTTTGCTCCCACCCCCTCCTCACACCCACTTCTGCCCAGAGTGTATAGCAATGTGTGGTGAAGTGTCACTCTCCTCTCACCCCTTTCATTGCTTCTCCCCTCCTCCCTCTCCCCTCTTAGCTCCCTCTTCTCTACCTCCCCTCCCTCTCCCCTTGCCCTCCCTCTTCCCTCTCTCTCTCCCTATCTCCCTACTCTCTCTTCTCTCTCTTCTCTTCTCTTCTCTTCTCTTCTCTTCTCTTCCTCCCTTCTCTTCTCCCTCTCCTCTCTCCCTCCCTTCTCTCCTCTCTCCCTCCCTTCTCTTTCCCTCTACTCTCCCCTCTCCCTCTCTCCTTCTCCTCCTTCTTCTCCTTCTCTCTCTCACCCCTCCTCCCTTCACACGACTATCCCTCTCTCCCCTCTCCAACCCCTTTCTCTCTCTCCCTCTCTCACCCCCTCTGTGTCTCACCCCCTCCATCTCTCACCCCTCTCCTTTCTTATCTTCTCCCTCCTCTCTCCCCCCTCATCTCTACCTCTCTACCTCTCCTCCCTCCTCTCTTCCTCTCCTCCCTCCCCTCCTTCCTCTCTCCTTCCCCTCCTTCTTACTCACATTCCCTTAATATTCCCGTCAGCGAAGCAACGAGTTGTATTTGCTCGTAAGGTATAAAACAACTGGACTGATCAGATTTGGATAAATTTAAGAGTAAACTGAGACTTTAAACAAGAAATCTGCTTGGTGTACGAAAAGTGGATGTGAGAGGGATGTGTCAGTTGACCTTTGTATCTGAAGAAGGCCATTCACATGAAGCATGTGAACTACCTGGTAAATTTGTTTAAAGTGCACAGGCTGTTTCAGAGGGATACAGCAAAGACTCTTAAGCATAATAGCAAGGTTTATATGAAGTATGTAAAGGGAAATGAGCAGATGATATAATGGATGTATGCTTTTTGAGGAATAGCACAGGAATATTGGCTCGTGATGAAAGTAAGAGTAGTTTCACTAAATCACAGTTTCATTTACACTTTTGGAAACAAAAGGTTTCATGGTCTCATTCTGTTAAGAGTGCATGGGGGATGAATAAAACCCATTTCTTAAGCATGGCGTTCCCGGTCTTCAGGGGAGGCAGGGTCCCAAACCCCCCCACCCCCACCCCAAAAAGTGACATTCATTTACACTTTTGAGAACAACGCTGATATTCACACTGATGACACCCCTCATATCACTAGTTAGAAATATACAACTTAAGAAACAATATATCCAGGTGTTTGCACTGAAGAAGGGCCCCAGTGGGGGTCCAAAAAGGGTCTCAATTACACTTTTGAGAACAAAGCTGAAATAGATTCTGAAATATCCCCTCACATCGCGTCATAAAAATGTAACTTAAGAAAGGATAGTCCCTGGCGTTTCGGCTTAAGAAGGGTTCAAACGGATGAAGAAGGGTCATAACTCTTCACAGCCAAGAGAGACAAGGGGTAGACAAGTATGAGCTTGATAATAGAATTTATTGTGAAACATACAGGAGGAACCAGTAAAATAAAGGTAACTAGCATCAATTCTAGGCTTGGGTGCCTTTGCTTGGTCTCACAATTGCAGCACTTTAGTTCCAATTTATGTTCAAGTCTCACAAATAATAACTTCAGCAAGGATTTTACTTGTAAGTGCCATATTCGCTTGTGCTACATCAACGTATAATGAGATTACCGACATATCCTCATCCTCGCATCGCACAATGAAATTGATGCGTCTTACATTGCAAATAAACAATACTCTTCATCCATTGATATTACTATGCTTTTTTAACAGATGGGTGTCTATAGGATTGAACAATAGCTAAAGAATCCGATTTAGTCATATTCATCGGTGTCAGAATCAAGGTCAGTAGGCCTAGTGTGGTCATCGTCATCGTCGTCGTCGTCGCCGAGATCACCGGGATTTGGAAGAAATCTGTCGGGCATCTGGGGACCTGTGCACCACACAGTTTGGTAGGAATTGTCCACCAGTTCCCATCCTTGTTGAGGATCTTTCGGGACAGCATTGTTGCAGGCTGCGTGCCATGTCATTGCAACAAAGTTGCTGCGATGGATCTTCTGCTGGACGACATTCTCACATGGTGGGATGCTGCTAGCATCTACACCCTTGAGTATTGCAAATGGCTGCTTACCCTTCTTCGGTCTGAAAGATTTCTCAAATACCATAAATCTGTGCTTGCTCAGTGGCATTGTCTTTTTTGCACCGTACAATTTTGCAGTGTACTCCTCAAGAACGTTGCAAGTTGCTTCATCTACTTGCTCTGCTGCCAATGCAGAGAAAGCATCCAGGATAGAATCATTCTCTTCAGCAATTTTCAAAAGACGTTTTTTCCCCTTATGAAAGATGAGGTGTAGTCGCATCCTGTGAATGCATGGAAGCCTGGCAGGGCTTTGTCCAATCTTGCTTGCAATGGCAGAGAGGTCAAGGTAACGCCTGTTACCCCGCCCAGAGGTGCCGACGTCCATCCATATCTTGGTGTTCACGCGATGGGAATGGTGTAGAAGAATAACTGCTATGTCGGTATCAGTGGCTCTGACAACTATGTCACCTGGTTGTTGGCAACTAGAAACTGCATCAATGGCATGAAGGCATATCCTTGTATCGGCCTCTGGGTGATTGCACTCCAAGCGAGGAACAGGCGTTACATCAACCATCCCACTGGCTCCTCTGAACCGCAAACATTGCGTGTCGACCCCAACGTACAACTCCCTGCCATCCAGGCTAGCTGAATGCCACTCTTCAGCCCAATCTTTCACCAGAAAGCGGGGTAATTGCTGTTTGAAAGATGTCGACTTCAGTGCCTTCTCAATATTCCGCGGATGAATCTGTTCTTGTCCTGTGATGTGATAGACAGAATCTTCTGCACCACGGCATTCGCGCTCGTTACCCTTTATTGAGGGTTCCTCATAAGTGTCGAAGAGGATGTCTACCCGTTTTGAGGGATGCGAGAGGACTGCAGGCAGCAAGTAACGTGAAAGTCCACCATACGTCGGAGGTAGATTTGGTGGAAGGCAGTGAAGAAGAAAGTTGCCATCTCTTACAGTAGCCTTCACCTTTGTTGGCAAACCATGCACTCATGCACTGCTATCCTGCTCTCAAGGACTGCGAAGAGATCACTCTTGGATCCATGGGCCATTGTAACCAGGGTGCCATCTGTTCTACACATTGTTAGTGGAACCGGAGTCAATGGGTATGTGAGCAGGTATTCATAGTCTACTTGCCTTTTCGCAGCTATGATGGCAATCCGTCCAAATAGGTCTCTTGTGCACCTAAGTTCTTGTACGATCGGATTACTTGTTCTCTTGTTTTTTGCACCTTGGTCTGCAAAAGTCTTCAGGCAGTTCCGAGTGATAGCTTTCTCGAATCTAGCGGCATCATCTGCGCACTCTGACACGAAAGCATCATGTTATTCTCTACCTTTTTCTTCCACACTGAGTAAGGAATCAGTGATCTCATTGGTGGCAGCTTTCCCTGTCTGGATGTTTACAAGGGACTCTGATTCGGGATTGAAGGGATTGGCAAACCCTTCGATTGTCTTCAGCAGGTTGCCCAGGTCCTCATTGTCCCGTGAAATGCGGCTTGGGGTCAGCTTAGCCTGTGTGTCACTGGTTATATTCATTCCAGCCATTTCGAGCATGGCGCTAATGAGTGCTGCTCTGGCACCCTTGGTCGCACTCCACTGCAGACGGGCTGAGAAGTTGTTAGTGGCGTCTGTGTACCTCGGCATCCTTGATGCTGCATCAGCATTTACCGTCTGCTCGAGAGTGAGATCTACCGGTACCCTGCTGAACTGATTGTCCGTTCGACGAATGCTAAACAGACCAGTGACTAGCATCTCCTTCAGGCCTGGGTGAGTTGTTGTAATGTTCATCAAATCAAGCTGATGCTTCGACATTCACCTTGCATAGTTTTGGCAAGGTGCGAGGACTTCAGCTTCAACTAACATATCTGCCATGCCAGATTCTTTGATGACCTTTCCGATGGCTTTGAAGAGGCACATCTGTAGATGAAAGGCCCCGAACATAATGAAGATGTTGTCAAATCTGGGGCGTTCTGTGACTTGGATCTTGATGGCCCTGTTAGCAACATCAAGGTCATATGTTACTACACCATACGGCTGTCCGCACTCCTGAGCACACTTTTGGGTGATGGACAGTGTTTCTGCAACTACATCATTGTTAGTTAGTGAGCGATCAATATTTGGCATGTACAGAACCACTTGCTTTGGGAGATGGTCCACATAGTTCCAAGCATTGAACCCAGTCCACATAGGAATGCTTTCCATTTCTAGTGCATGCGTTACCATCCACAAGAAATCAAGCTTTCTTGATGGGATGGAAAGGTCTGTACTGGTACCCCAAAAGTCTTTGTGTAAGAGAAATCGTCCATTCGTGGCTTCTTCCTGTAAGGAGCTGGGGCTAAATCCAGAACATCCAATTTCCTTCTCTTCCTCTTCCCACCCAACGATGGCAAAGGTCTATCTGTTGCTTGATCTTCGGTTATGTCTCCATCTAGGCCAACTGCTTCCTGTGGCACTGCGGCTGGAGTGCTCTGAGCCTGATACATAATACCCATTGTATCGTGGAGCGTGTCGGTACCTGACAGTGTGTGCGTTAATTTGTCATAGTTGTCAAAAGCAAGTCCACAAGGTACTCCAGGAACTGAACCAGCAGGACAGTTCAGCTTTCGGTCAAAGATGGCATAGGCTAGGTCTGTCTCAATTTCCTCAATGGCGTGGTAGTTAAGCGAATGCCCCATCCGATTCAGCATTGTGAGAATCTTCTTGCTTCCAGTCAGTGACTTCAAGGACAAACCCATCAGGATATGCTTTCTAGGTTTTAGGCTACCATTCTTCAGTGAAAACAGTACATCCTGACAATGAATCAGAGCGGCACTTGACTGACTCTGAATATTGGCCAGTATTTGGTCCTCCAAGTAATATCTGAAAGAAAGTCTTGACAAGGTCAGGTGGGTCCCCCTCACCATTGATGAGAGCTTCCATGGTCAGTGGATCTAGGAGGGGCTTTTTCATCAAGGACTTCAAGGCCTGTCTGAGTTGTAACCTGACCCTCAGGAGATTTTTTTTTTTTTTTTTTTTTTTTTTTTGTATACCTTGGTCGAGGCTCGTATGAGAGCTAACACACAACTCACAGCAAGGAGGCATGAGACAAGAGGGGTGGGAGTGGAAGGGACAAAACATTGGGGAACAGACACAGGTGAACTGTGGAAGGGAGAGGGATGGGGATGGGACGGGGAACATGGCGAGGAGAAGATGGACATTACAGGGACTTTCAGGAAGGAAAGCAGGAGAATTGAAGGAAGTGGGCATGGGTGGATTATCGGGGGTAGAAAAGATCGAGGATTTGGATGGGGGAAGATAAGAGGTGGTGGTGAACAGCTGTTTTGAAAGCCTGGAGGGAAGAATGGGAAAGAATAGAGTGAGGAAGTTTATTCCAAAGGCGGGAAAAAAAGAGGAATGAAAGAGAGAAGATGAGCAGTGATTCGTGATTTTGGTAGTTTTACCAGAAGGGGGTTGTTGGCGGACCTTGAGCGCCCTGTGGAAATGTGGTTGGGACAAATCGCAGAGAGAGCAGGGGGGGGCAAGGCTGGAGAGGAGTCGGTAGAAGACAGAAAGACCACCGACCAACCTGCGGTGATTGAGTGAGAGGCCCAAAGACTCAGCTTCATTGCGGGAGATGCCAATGATCTTAAAAGCCCTGGTTTCGACAGCGTGAAGTCGAGAAAGGTGGGAGGCAGGAGCACCAGCCCAGAGGGGAGAGCAGTACTCCATCAGGCTACGGACAAAAGCTTTGTAAGTAGTCAGGAGCTCAAGAGGGCCGAGGAAGGACTTTGCACGACGGAGGATTCCCAGTCGGCGACTGGCTTTTGAGGCAGGTTGGAAAAGTGACTTTCCCAGGAAAGGTCATGGCAGATAGTGAGACCCAGAAGCTTGAAAGAAAAGACTTCTTCCAGTGGATTGTTGAGAAAGTGGATGGGGGGTTTTGTAAACGGTCCTTTCGAAGAGACATAGTGAGAGTGTGAGATTTGTGTGGATTGAAAGACATGTTCCACGTGTTGGACCAGTTTGTGATTTTATCCAGATCTGCAGTGAGCGAAGAAGCTGCTGCTTGCCGGTCTGAGGGATGACAGATGGTACGGCAGAGGGTGGAGTCATCGGCAAAGAGAAATAGAGGATTTTCCAGAGAGTCCGAGAGATCATTGATGAAAACCAGAAAAGAACAGGGCCCAGAACGCTACCTTGAGGAACTCCAGCCTGCACAGGAAGAGGGGATGAAAGAACTCCATTTAGGGCCACACGTTGACTGCGACAGGAGAGGAAGTCTGCGAGCCATGAGTGGAGATGGCCTTGAATACCATGGGAAGAGAGTTTGGTGAGTAGGGCAGGGTGCCAGACTGTGTCAAAAGCACGTGATATGTCCAGGGATACGGCTCGGATTTCCTGTCTGGCATTGAGGACCTCCATCCATTGATGGGAGAGCAGTAGCAGCATATCCAGGGTAGAGTGACCTGGTCTGAAACCAAATTGATGATTGGAAATCAAGCCATTGGAGAAGAGGAAGGATTTCATGTCTGAAGCAATGATGGATTCCATAACCTTGCTGATGATTGGGAGAAGGCTGATTGGTCTGTAGTTACAGGGATCTGTTTTTGCACCTTTTTTATGCAGGGCAGTGATGTTAGCAGATTTCCAAGCAGATGGCAGATGACCTTGGGAAAATGAGAGGGTGAATAGAACAGAGAGAGGGTGAGCAAGAGCAGAAGAGCAGGCTTTGAGGACACGTGGGCTGATGCCGTCTGGACCGGTTGCAGAATCTGACTCGAGGTTTGAAAGCAAGCTCTCCACCTTGTCAGGAGAAAAGGATACAGAGTCCAGGGACAGTTGGGTGCGACTGGGTAAAGTGGGTAGAGATAGTGATGGGTTTGGGACACAAGATTTAGCTGCAAACACCGAGTTTAGACATTCAGCTTTATCACGTGTGGAATCAGCAGTGCGGCCATTTGAGGTAAGGGAGGGGATGGAGGGGGAACATACACCAGAAACAGATTTGATTAAACGCCACCAGGATTTTGAGGAGGGAGAGAGGTCTGAGAGTTCAGACTTGAGATGAGAAAGATGTTGTTTTCTGGCTCTCCTGAGGGTAGATACACACTTGTTCCGAGCTTTGTGGAAAGAACTGAGATTGCCCTCAGTTGGGTTTGCTTTCCATGAGGCAAAGGCAAGTTGTTTCAGGACAACTGCCTCGCCACAAGCTTCAGTAAACCAAGGGCGGGAGGAAGGGTAAGACAACTGAACACGAGAGGGGATAAATCTGTGCATGAGGGAGAGCAAGTTTCTTTGAAAGAATTCCCAGGATGAGTTGATGTTTGAGAAAGTAGTGATAGGAGACCAGTCTGTAAGTTTGATGGCTGCTCGGAGACCCTGCCAGTCGGCTTGGAGTGAAATGCCAGACTCGACGGCGGTGAGGTGGTTCTCTGATGACAGCCAGAGAGAGATGTCCACTTTAACAAGGACGTGGTCAGAAGAACCAATTGGAGCGAAGGAAGAGCAGCAGATATTGTCAGGGAAATTTGTCAAAATCAGATCCAGAAGAGATGGAGTACCATTGGTTGAGATCCGGGTCGGGAAGTTGACCGATTGAGTCAGTCCCAATGAGTCACAGAAAGCTTTTGCTGACGTCCCATGGCAGGTGAGAGAGGTACCCACACCTAGCCAACTGGCGTGATGACAATTGAAGTCGCCACATAAGAGGAAGAGAGAGTTTGGATGAGAAGATAGAAGATGGTCCATGTTTTCGGAGAGTGAGGTGTAGATGGAGTCATCACTGTTCGGTGGACGGTACAGTACACATATAAACATGAGGTGGGAGTGGAGGGGAAGCCGGCCAGAGGTATTCCTGGGGGTGTGGGGGAGTGAGAGCAGTGCAGGGAGAGTGAGGAATAGAGTCTTTGATGAAGAGAGCAACACCTCCACCAGGACGAGGCTCAGGTCTGTCATACCGTAAGAGGGAGTAACCAGGGAGAGATACTTGGGAGTCAGACACGTCTTGGGAGAGGAAAGTTTCTGTTAGGCAGATAATGTCTGGTTTGTCAGTGGCAACCTGCATGGAAAGATCTGAAAGGTTTGAGCGAAGGCCCCGGATATTTGAGGTCCACACATTTAATGAAGAGGTAGGGGAGGAGGCTTTGGGTGCAGGAGGTGGAGGGGCGGGGGAGGGTAGGACGAGTGGGACGAGGGGGGAGGTAAGGAGGGTTGCTGAAGGAGTGTGGGGTATTGCAGAATAGCGAGGGGAGGGGGCCGAATGAGGAGGAGAAAAGGCTCTGTGGTGCTGGGAGAGAGGGGGACAAGAGACAAGGAAGATGGCAGTTGAGGATTTGAGGAGGTGGAGTGAAGAGATGGAGGTGAGAGGGCAGTGGAGGGAGGCAGGTTGGTGGATGAGAGGGGGGGCAACTTAGAGAAGGAAGAGTGAGGGGGATGAAAGGTGGGAGAAAGGTGAGGGGGGAATTTTTGAAAGAGGTGAGAGGGAGGCTTGGAGGGAGAAGAGTGGGATGGTTGCTTTGAGAGTGAGAGTGAGGGGTGAGGGGGTGAGTTGGCACTGAAGTTGGAAAAAGAATGGTTGATGGAAAGCGAGCATCCATGGCAAACTGTGGTTTTTAAAAGTTTTAGGTCAGATATACGATTTAACACAATTCTTGATGGATGCAATGAAGGCGAATTCAGAGCATGGAGAGAAGAAGCGCTGTAATAGTTGGATTTTTAGGCAAGGAATGAAGGAGAGGTCGAAATGAGAGCAGTCTGTTAAAATAGCAGAAGAGAAGTGCATTGTGAAACAGTAAAGAGTACCACATGTGTGAGAGAGGAAGATGAAGCATTATAAGATCGTTTTTGTTGTTAATATTAATGTATGAGAGAGTTCAACAGATTAGGTCATGGAAGTGTAAAAAAAAGAAATCGAGGAAGACGAGGAGGAAGTTAAGAGAAAGAAGAAGTAGCAGAATCGGGAGAAGGTGAGCGTGTTGTTGTTGTTGTTGGGTACATTTTTTTTTTTTTTTTTTTTTGAGATAAGAAAGAGATTAGTTGGGAGAATGGGGGATGTTTGGAAAGTGGGGAGGATGAAAATTGAAGGTAATGGGGAGGATAGAAATTGAAGGTCATGGGGAGAAAAAACAAACAAACAAAAAAAAACGATCGAACACCGAGTGGAACCGGTAGGCCTCAAACCTAGGACTAGGCCTCAAACACCAAGTAAGAACGTCGACAAAAATACTCACAAAATAGCACGATTTTTGAAACAAAACCGAACTAGGAACACACATTAACATGTAGGTGAGAAAATTAAACAGTTAAAACGGGACAAATAACAACCGGAACTTAACTTTGAGAATGTCAGCAGGGAGCCCCGAAGGAGACCTCTTGCCGCTCAAAACCGGAACCGGAAGTCAAACCAAAACCGGAACCGGAAGTGACAATGTCATACACTGCCTTAATGGAATCATACTCAATGGCTGTGCTGTGGACTATCACACCTTGCTGGCGGCAGTCTGGGGAATGCAATAAAATCATGTCAGGGAATTTCCTGGTCAGAAGGTCCCCCAGGTATTGTGCTTTGCTTACTGAAGGGACCACTTCAAGTTCAGTACAGAGGTTGGTGTATTGTTCATAAATGGATGCAAGGTGTTCAGGTCTCTGTCAGTCAATGACGTTGTCTTTGATGTACGAATAGATACAGTAAATAGGAAACTTGGGATTAACAGGCACCTCAGCGATGGGGGGGGGGGAACAGCCCAAAACTTTTCACCCTATCCGCCCTCCGGATATATGTGGCACGACAACTGTGGTGAAACTGGGCTTCCTGAGCTATCAGGTCAACCCCACTGACTTTTACAAGTAAACATGCTTGCTTGAGGGTATGCACAATCTCTATAATCTTTTGTGCTGCTTGCTTGGCTTGCAATTTCCCTGGGAGCTCTTTTGTTCCGTCTGGGCGTTTTTTGGCCTTTTTGTCACAAAACAAACATGTATCAGGGAAAATACTAAGAGTTGACACCCTTCTGCTAGACACTTCACCACTAACAGTTGAAGCAGATGATACAGAGCATAACATCTTTCTCTCTGGGCCTACAGTGTCATTCCCAATAGGCCTAGGTAGAGATTGAACAGTAATGGCTGTAAAGTTCTTGTAGAACTTGCTGTGGTACCCATCACTATCTCCTGGATGACTTTGTAACGCCTCAACAACTGCTCCGTATTTGGAAGATTGGTAGTTCCTACTTCCCTTCCTGGCCTCAGCAGCACGCTGAACAACTGGCCATTTCTGTTGCTGCCAGGGAAGTAACTTGCTTGTCTCGGTCGGAACAACATCTATAAGACACTTTGAAGGCAATGACTGGTGGGCAGATGCTGTGAAATGAAGACAAAAGGGACATGTGTGATGTGTCATGAATTTCTCAATTACAGAATTACAGAATATGGACTGATTGACATTATCATTATCATAGCCTACCATTATCATTTCCTTGGCTTGCCATTTTTATGTGAGATCATCAGGAGCCCTTGATTTAATGAGTTCCTAAAGAGAAGATAGGAAAAATAATAATGTGAAGTTATTATATAGCGCATTATAATGTTGAACATTCTCAAAGCACTTCACATTTATTACCCCCAGCTATTGGCTTGTTCTTTCCAAGTTCTTTCTCCACTCCTTGGGGAGTATTACAGCCCGGCTGCTGTTTTCAGCGCTCACAACTTTTCATTCTCTGCCAAACAAGGAACCCATTACTCCTAGGTGGGGAGAAGCAAGTTTGGTCAAGTGCCTTGCCCAAGGACACAAAGAAACAGATGGTGATCAGACTGGGAATCAAACTCGGCATTCCCGCTCCTGAGTCTGACATTTCCACTACACCAATGCTTCCCCTAAAAAAACACTGATAATTCATATCTTTAGATCAATGAAATTAACCCATGGGCCTGGGGGTGTGGCAAAAGTGGTCGAAATTGCATCAGCGTCATTGAAGACCTGATGGAGGTCTTCTCGAAGAATACTTTAGAAGGTCAGTGTAGACCGAAAATAATAAGTGCTGTACATATAGTACACTTTTGCTTACCTTGTTTAGGATAAGTGTAGCTTTCAGTGTTCTGTCTTTTTCATGTCAATGTTGCTTGGTCCATATGACTAGGCTGAGAATATTCGACTTACAATACTTCAGTGAAGTCTTTGCCTCATATGTACTTTGTCAAATGAAGAGAACATTGTCACGGAGTCTGGTTTCACTTTCACTTTTACACTCCACACGCAGTAGGTGTGTGTGACTGAATGCACAGGGGCAGCCTGTACATTCCAGTAAGAGTTGACAGTGGATGACCTGAATCTCATAGCACGCATGTATAACCAGTCGCCGCACAGGCACTGGGATTATAGTCCGTTTTCTGAGATGTCGCGTTGTGTGATATTGCCCTGAGCTAAAAATAGTAACTTGATGCTAGTTGGCGTACAGAAATGTGTTGTCTATTGGGTGAATGTGCAGCTGAACACCTGGGCCTAGGCAGATGCTAGGCCTCGTGGTTGCCAGGGCCAAATCAGATAAGGATTTGCTTGACCCTTCTTCATTCGTTTGATCCCTTCTGAAGCCAAAACGCCAGGGACTATCCTTTCTTAAGTTACATTTTTGTGACAAGCGATGTGAGGGGATATTTCAGTATCAATTTCAGCTTTGTTCTCAAAAGTGTAATTGAGACCCTTTTTGGACCCCCACTGGGGCCCCTTCTTAAGTGCAAACCCCTGGAAATATTGTTTCTTAAGATGTATATTTCTAGCTAGTGATATGAGGTGTGTCATCAGTGTGAATATCAGCGTTGTTCTCAAAAGTGTAAATGAATGTCACTTTTGGGGGGGGGTGGGACCCTGTCTCCCCTAAAGGCCAGGAAAGCCATGCTTAATATGGGTTTTATTCATCCCCCATGTACTCTTGACAGAATGAGACCATCAAACCTTTTATTCCCAAAAGTGTAAATGAAACTGTGCTAGCTCCCTAACGAGATATGGTGGGCAGAAGCAGAAAAAGTTTAGATTCTACTCCCCCCCCCCTTCATCATGTATGGAAGAAAAGATAGGGGAATACCAGTGGCCAAGAGGATCTATTAAAGAAGTGAGGGAAGGCTGTTGGATGAGTTCTGAAGGGAAGGTAGGAAGTAAAGAAAAAGCTTAAAAAGTTAACATAATATAAAGTTCCAGGGACATATTTCCATCCAAGAGTATTGAGAGAAGTGGCAAAGTCCACTGTGGTGTTTGGTACCTCTAGGGTCTAGAGTCTAGACCAAACAAAATACGAGTCGATTATATTCGGAGTGAGCTGACCAGAGGGGTGCAAAGCCATTCGTTGCAGTCAGAATGGGTTCCAAAAGATTGGAGAGCAGCGAATGCAACACCATTATTAAAGACGGGATCAGGAGCAACATGAGAGAATTAAAAAAACTTGTTATCTTAACTTCGGTCATGGGGAAAGTATGGGAGACATTGATGAGGAATCAGATAAGGAACCTTTAAGATAGAGACAGTCAGTCTGAGTTTACTAAATGTAGATATCGTTTTTGAAATTTGTTGCAATTCTAGGAGTAATTTACTGATTGGGTAAATGAACAGTGCCATTGGGTGCAATTGATGGAACATACCGAGACTTCCAGAAGCTATTTGAGAAGGTACCACACGGACTAGACTGTTAAAATTAAAGACATCTAGACATCACTAGACATCACTTATTGACTTGCAAAATCGTTGTGGGAATCGCAAACTAGATTGAGAACTGGCTTAGTGATAGGAAACAAAGAGTTGCTGTCAGTGGAAGGATGCTCGACTGGGAAGTTGTATATAGAAGCAAAGAGGGACAGGTGATAGGTGATCAGATTTAGGAAAACCTATATTCCACCATGGGCAATTTTTTTTGGCAAATACAGTTCATTATCAGGAAATGTAAGGTGTTTGATGTTGGAAGGAATACTTGAAATAGGGATTGCATAATGCAGGGGGAGGTGTTGCACCATGAGATCTGGAGGTGTGTTAACATGAAGCCGTCAGCACAGTGCCGTGCAGCAAGAGGAAAAGTAAATAGGAATCGTCAGCTGCATTCTCAGGTGGATTAGTTTACAGATCAAAAGTGATGATGCGAACATTTCACAGAAATTTAAAAGAGGTGGTGTGAACCTCACCCATATTATTTTGGACAGCTGTTGCCACCATTTCTGAGACAGTACGTCGCTGCCAAAGAAGGATTTCATCGTAGAGCTACCAGATTGATTCCAGGGCTAGATACTCAGCTACAAGCGGCTGAGGGAGACCGGACTTTTAACCTTAGAATTGAGGAATTTACAAAAGGACCAGCTTGAAATGTGGTCGATGAATGAAAAGTACATATAAAAGTTATTTTTAACCAGTATGGAAAGTGACAAGACCAGGGGGCAGAACTTGGAAGTAAATAAGTGAGTTTGGTTAGAAGCAAGGTGGAGGTACTTCACATTGAGTTGTCAATGAATGGACTTTTCTTCTTGGGAAGGTAGTTGAAACAGGGACAACATATAGGCTTTAAAAAAGCATTCGATAAATACTTGGGATTAAAGGGTACCTGGTACAGAGTGTTCAATTGTAAAGGGTGCTTGTGTAATTTGTGAACGTTGTGTGCATGTTGTGCTGTCTGGGTTCTGATTGTGATGCTTCATCCTCTGTTGTAGAGTGAGTGTTGCCAAATCAGTTTCATGGCAAGGGTTATACCAGGTGGTAGCCATGGTGCCCACGATAGCTTGCCGACTCTTCGCGAAGGTCACCAAATCTTTAGTGTTCACTAAATAATGCCGGTAGACAGGACACCCAGTTCATCGTCCATCCGAGGGACGACACATACATTGATGAATCACCCTGCCTGTAAAACAGCGGGAAGACAGTTTATAGATTGGTCGGGATTCAACCCAGGCCAGACAGTTTAATGGAGGTGAGTGTGTGTACCTCTGGAATCAAGACCATCTTACCAGCCCGCTGTCTGGATATTGTGATACTTTAAATTTATTTAAACTTTAAAGAAAGACACGAGGAAAAATAAACAAGGGGTTTTTTTTCAACCCTTTTTCGATACTGTTGTTAAAAAATAGTGTCTTGTCTGCAGGGGCGTCGAGAGGGGGGTGGGGATCACTTCCTCGGGGCCTAGGGACCGTTTAGGGTCCCGAGATTCTCCTGTAATTTTTTTTTTAAAACAGTGCAACGAAACCCCTCATCGGCCCATCCTCATTTCCTCATCGTTACATTTAAACCCAGAAGATGTTTTTGCTTTCCTTGCCGGCCTTCTTTCCAGAAACAAAACAACATTTACCGAGCTGTGTATGGTACAGTTTCAAACTTGACAGAAAATGGTTATTAACCAGAAATGTGTATTACAAAGAAATGGGTTTGTATCCTTTTTGTCCAAAAAAAAAAGATTAATTTTTTTTCAGAAAGAGAAAGGGTGGGAGCAGGGGCCCCAAGGTCGTTTGCCTCGATGTCCCGACTTGTCTGTTATATGAAATGCCCCTGCTGGCTCTCGATTCCCCTGATTCTCTGCTAAATGAAATCCACCATCCCTCCATCATTCTCCTTTCCATTATTGTAGCTTCTCCCACGTCCTTCCTTCTACCCCCTTTGCCCTACAACCCATAGTGATAAGTATAAATTGAGTTCCATGAGTGCAGATATGGCACAGGCATGATGGGCCAAGTTAACTCTTCCTGTGTTTGTGTTTCTTTCTGTAATCCTTGTGTATTTTCTTATTTAAATGGTGATTGTGCAAAGACTTCATATTTTGATTAAATATAGAACTGAGATGCAGCTAATGCCTAATACCGGTGCTGCATTGATTTCATTTGAAGATCTAAGATGCCAATGGAGAGCGGTATACCACGTTGCGGAGCACCACACTTTGCCAGGCCAGTATTCCCAGTGTTCAGACTCGGTAGATTCAATAACTTTGACATCAGCAAGAGCAGCATGTTGCGACTGAATCAACTGCACCCATCAAGGTGCAATTCTTAAATCCAACTCAGTTTTAAAACAAACAGCAAAATGTCATGAGTAAGTGCCGATGACAAGAAGTGTGGTGTGTTTGGAACAAAGACAAACATAAAGTACATATGGTCTATAAGGGACATGTTCTTTCCTCAATGTCGATTTTCGAAATGTACAACCTCTTCCTTGAGCCACAGAAAACTGTTTAAAAGGTGGATTTATGAATAGTAATCAGTGAGTGCAATTCTTACTTTTTAAATCCTGAGGTTACTTTCATATTATATATATATATATATATATATATATATATATATATATATATATATATATATATATATATATATATATATATATATATAAATATATATATATATATATATATATATATATATATATATAAATATATATAAATATATAAATATATAAATATATATATATATATATATATATATATATATATATATATATATAATTGACCCCTCCCATGTTCCTCCAGCCAAAGTAGCTGCATAAAGCAACCCAACGAGACTTACGCAAGGTAAGTGCTAAATGCTGTTTCGAACCCTTCCCAGAGTTCCTCAACTATAGAGACGTTCACACACGACAATCCCAATGCTATACACTCCCCTCAGCTAACGGACCTGTTTCATCACTTATTGGCAAATCATCAGCAATAGCGTAGACAGCAATGCATACCAATGAGGCTCTCAAGCATGTACCACATGATTAAAAAAAAAAAAAAAACATTTCAGGATTAAAAAAAACTCTGAAAACATTTTCCGAAAAGAGTAATTACGTATCTTCTGTTGGAATTGCAGATGGTGACTTGCAAACCCAGCCTCAAGGGTGGTGTACAGAAGCGTTTTTAATAATAATAATAAATACAAGGCGCCGAGAGGTGAAATTTGCTGCATGTGATGTGCAACATGCACAAAGTAAAATGAGTGTTCATTTATGTCTGTAAGATGTCGTAAATAAAGAAGATATGAGCAAATCTGACGCTAGGCTGAGGCTTCAGACTTTGGCACGCTCACGAGACTGTACCGTCAAGATGAAATGTCCCAGAAGATAAAGAAAATAGGATCACATTTGTACATGAAGTGTTTTAAAAGTAATGCTTCTTGCTACGAAACATCATATCTTCCAGTCTCTGAATATTTTGAATAAAATATTTCCAAGCCGTCATTTTTGACGTGCTTTTCTACAGGGTGTCCCAAAAGTCACCTCGGGATTTAGAAATTAAATCACATTTCTGTTTTGTAATAAAATAAAATACAATTCTTTTCAGAATTTAGATTAACATTTGTGAATTACCCATGGAAAAATTCACAACTCAACAAAGAACCAAAATCGTGGAATTTTATTTTAAATTTCATCGATCAATTCATTATTCTCACCAAAAGAGCATGGACACCAAATAATTTCGCAAAATTCAGAAATGTCTTGGCCATCACGTTCTCCTGATTTGACGCCTCCCGATTATCTTCTTTGGGGTTACCTAAAGGAGCGTGTATACATCAATAAGCCCCATACAATTCAGCAGCTCAAGGACAACATCTTTGCAGAAATTCGAGGGCTGCAGCCAGAGTTATTTTCCGCTGTTATGGAAAATGCTGTCGAAAGAGCCAGTCTCTACGAAGCCGAAAATGGAGGACATCTAAGCTGCATCATTTTTCATAAATAAAGCAAATTTATCTCCATTTCGTAAATTTTAATTTGGTATAAAAATAACCATAAATTATTAAAAAAATAACAGAAATGTTATTTAATTTCTAAATCCTCGAGGTGACTTTTGGGATACCCAGCAGTAATGCTAAAATGGACAGCCAAAAGTAATCACTCAACAAAATTATGCAGCCATTTTAATGCTACGTATTGAAGGTTGTCATTTGGTTTGTTGCCCCATGATAAGCAAGCCAGCAACGGGTGTTTTTGCTCATGCTTACAGATCGATAACATTGGCTGCTTGAAAAACAGTTCAGCTGGGCCTGGACCATGCTGGAGCGACCATCTGACTACTATTTTACAACATATTTGGCTGCTGATCATGGGGTACTCACTTTGGTATGCCCAACAATATGCTAGCTGTGGCTTCCACTGGAACAACCTGCACTTGAACCAAAATAATTTATGTAATATAATTCTCCACCCACTTCCCCGATTAAGAGGGGAGTCATTAGCCTTCCCCTTGAATAATAAGGTGTACTGTTGCTGCGATTTCTCGTTTTGTTTACAACATAGCTTTTCTGTGTAGGATGACTAGAATGATTCTGGGGCTAGCTACACGAAGCTATTAGGAGTGGCTGAAGGAGACGTGACTTTCTTTATACATTAGAACGGAGATTATTATGAGTGGATCTGATGGAGATGTTTAAGATAATGAAGAGGTAGCTTGCATGTGGATGAGTGATGGTTTCTGGTGTTGGTGTAGCACATGCATGATGGGCCGAATAGCGTCCTCCTGTACCAAAGATCCTTATCTCAGATGCCACAGCGTGACTGACATGCACTTTTTCTGTATGCTTTGGCGAGTATTATTAGATAGGTGTTTTCCTAATGATATCTTCAGAACTGTCCTTAAGCAAAAATACAAACTTGCCTTTTTGCATCGTCGGTTTAATCTCCTCATCAGTGGGCATACTCGCAATCGTCTTTGCTACTGCAATGCTGCATGTTCTCACAGTGATTTCCTTTTAATCTGTGTTTTCCATTGTAGTTTTTATTTACTGTTATCTTTGTTTCTGGGTTGGCAGGATAACCTAGAGGTATAAAACTTTCCTCTGAGCAGTCTTAGCCTGGGCTCAATCTCGGTTGAGCTACCAAATGTCACCCTGGTGTTTCGCAGATGGGCGATGCATCAACATGTGAGTGCTGTCCTTCAGATGGACATTAAACTGGGCATCCCGTCTGCCAGCATTAGTTGGTGGATGTTAAAGATCTCATGTTGTTCTTGAACAATGATGATGATAGCAAATATGTTTAAAAGACATTGTATTATTGTTAATAAATAGATTAATCGCTCATCACTATATCACTGCCATAAGGGCTAAGACAGCATGAAAGCTAAAACAGTAATTACAGAATCACAGAATGTCATATGCTTCCGAAGGGGTGGGGGGGGGTGGGGGAGAACAGGTTTGGGGGTTAAGTAACATGGAGTGCACACTATATTTGGTACACTTTCATTTACTGTTGCTTCATTAATGTGACAGTTCTCTGGCCATGATGTTTCAGTGTTCAAGTCTGCTGTCTCAGCCTGCATTTGTTTTCTTGCCATTCATCTTCTTCAGGGTGGGACCATGCCAAAAACTTTAGACGTAATATGTAAACCGATCTTCAAGAACAACTGAAATATTTGGGTAAATCGAGATTCTAAACCACCTGAATGAGGTTGCACACTTAGTAACCTGCAACAAATCTTCTGAGCACTAGTTCGAGACATATTGGGACGGCCGGGGTATGAATGATGTGGTGATCCTCAAAGCTTTTGGCCCTCTTTTGAGGTACTTTGCTGGAGATCGAAGCAGTGGGGAGAAAAAGAGTGAGGACACACAAGTATAAGAAGGTTCGCACAGGTGCTTGGAGAGAGATAGAGATAGAGATAGAGATAGAGATAGAGATAGAGATAGAGAGAGTCCGAGAGAGAGAGTCCGAGAGAGAGAGTCCGAGAGAGAGAGTCCGAGAGAGAGAGAGTCCGAGAGAGAGTCCGAGAGAGAGAGTCCGAGAGAGAGTCCGAGAGAGAGTCCGAGAGAGAGTCCGAGAGAGAGTCCGAGAGAGAGTCCGAGAGAGAGTCCGAGAGAGAGATAGAGATAGAGATAGAGATAGAGATAGAGATAGAGATAGAGATAGAGATAGAGATAGAGATAGAGAGAGAGATAACTGTTAGAATAAATGGACGATTGTTCTGGTTGCGACAGATGAGGTGTTTGTGATGAGTGGCCACTGTTGAAGAGCTATGTCTGATCACTGAACTTTGCTCAGCCTGTCTTTTGCACTGGGACTTTATCCCCAGTTTGAGGTTGCTGCATCCACGTTGTACTATAATATGCTCAGCGCACACCCCTTGTTGACCACACATGGAGCCTCCTTGGCGAATGTCTCTTTCCTCTTACACAGTCCAGAGACATATAATTTGCCTCATGGCTAGAACTCCACTGAGATGCTGGGAGATTTTAATGCTAACAGACTTTATCGAATGTCAAATGTATTCAAATGGGCACCTCAAACCATGAGGCAGAAAATCCAAATCTTCACTACCTTTTACACACCCATAATCTAACGAGACATTTGAATAGCTCATTTTACTCCAACAAAAAAAAAAAAACCAACAACTCACAAACTGGATACATTTACTCTTTCCTCTTCGTGTCTTGCGTACACGTGTGTATCTGCGTTGTTGTTATGGTCACATCTTGCATTTAGAAACACACTGCAGGTAAGCGTTTACGTCGTAGATTCCTGAATTGCAAATGTTCATTCATTCCATCCATGCTGATTGAATGATTCCTTGCTATGTAGATGAATGCAATCGAACTTATCACCATACATTGGGAGGTTTCCTTCGAACTTGATACACTCCTTGTTTTATCCGGATCTGGATTTTCATTCAATTACTCGTCTGTTTTTGTGCATTCAGTATTTGAATGTCTCCCTGCTGTACATTCAGTTACATCCAACTCGGCGAGCATGTAAAACAAACTTCTCGCGTACATGTTCATTGTCTGAGCTTATTAGATTTAATAGAACAATAAACCTGGATTTCCACCTTTTGTACAACAGGCTCAACAGTTATTCATTTGGTTCCGCATGTCCAGTATGTAAAGACTGATCGCGTTAGCCGTATTAGAGCACTGTCAGCCTATTATGGGGAATGGGATTGTTAAGGAGGGACAACCATTCAGCAAGTCCTTGAACCAAATTCTGCTCCATAATTTGAGGGGCAAGAAGTCCCAGTTTGTGCTACATTCTGACAAACACATTCTCACCAACTCCCAGATCTTTCGGAAGGAAGAACAGACAGTATTAAAGAGAACAAAAAGTTTGGCAAATTAAATCAAGTATGAATTCATTTTCACACTTGCAGCACCTGACTGCTGATTTTGCATAATTTCTGGGGGTGCAGCAATGCAGTAGATTATGGCTGATTACAGGAATACTGTGGCATTTGTCCACGGTACCAGCACACGATGGCCCATTCATGTGAACGGCATTGTGAGATCAGTAAAACCCACCAAAAAATAATGGAACACAGGACCCCAGCTTAATATCCCATCCGATGGACGTCGCACTCAATGCAACACTCTGTGAAGTATCGGGTAACAGTTTATCCTCAAGTCCGAATCTAACCCATACTTGGCAGCTCAAATGTGAGCATGTTACCTTTGAGATATCCTAGCAGCCCCAAGAAAGTATAAAAGCTAATGGATGGATGGATGAACAAACATTATAATGTAAATAGGATTGATATTGTAAAGAAAAATAAGCATGCCATAAAGACTGATTGAAGTTCTGCTCGGAAAATTGTGGCTTGTAAAAACCGAGAGCTATTTTAATCACTTTTTGATCCCTCTGTACAAAAAGTTATCTCATCCTCCAGCTTACGTTAGGAAATTATGGTTTCACACGATATAGACTGCTCACTGTAAAGAATCGTGTTTCTAAAAAGAGAAAATAGATAGGACGGCTGCAGGAAGTTTTCAATTTTCTAGATGATGGGGGGAAAATTCAATGTTTTGTTTGTAATTTGCTTACACACAAGGTGAACAACTGTATGGTATTGAATTCTGAGCACTTCGCTGATGATGCAGGAATTCCAGTTTAAAATCCTCGACATTGTTCTGATTTGTTCCTCATCTCATTATCCCCAAGCAATTCATGTGAAAGTACACTGTTGCCTCCTAATGTTATTACCCTACATGTGATTTATGTACAAGCTCATTGAACACACCGGCATCGGCACTCCCACCCTCTGGGCGAGAGTGCCCATCTTGACCCACTTTCGTGGGAAATTGTAAATGGTCATATTTCCACAACGTGATGTTTACTGGGACACACAGTATGCCTGAAAAATATTTTTGGGACAAACTGTAATCATATTTGGCCTTGCTGGACAACACTTTAGAGTTTTTGTAATGTAAAATGCCAAGTGATCAATTTTGAAATTTTCGTCATCTAATATATAAAACTCATTCTAACCACTCACTGACTCACTCACTCACTCAGTCACTGATATTAATGTTCTGCACCTTCCGGGTAACGTACAAAGCTGACAGACATTGAAGCCGACACATCAGCTTAACATCCAAAATATAAATAAATGAAAATAAATAAATGAAAAAAAACAACACCAGTGAGTGATCCGAGGCAATGGGGAAGCACGGCAATTTTGCGTACCGACAGACACCGAAGCCAACACACTGGGAAAAATCACAGAACCATTGGAAAGTGTCTGTAAATTAAATTATAAATAAATGAAAAAATTAATACTGGGAAGCGACGCGAGACAATGGAGAAGCACGGAAATTATGCGTGCTGATGGACATCGAAGCCGATACACTGGGAAAAATCACAGAATCATCGGAAAGTGTCTGTAAATGAAAATATAAATAAATGAAAAAAAGAAGAATAAAACAAATGGAGGTGAGCAACCTGAGACAATGGGGAAGCATGGTAGTGGGGCAACTTAGCTAAATATAGCATAACAATTGTGCATTTTGTGAGGAAAGCACCAAATTTGGCACACTAGTAGCCGAACATATTATGAACAGATATGGATATTGGGCCATCTCAAATTCAGCTGCTGCTGGCTGTGGCAGCCATTTTCCACTGCCATCAAAAATTTTGAGATGGCCCAATATCCAAATCTGTTGATAATATGTTCGGCTACTAGTGTGCCAAATTTGGTGCTTTCCTCACAAAATGCACAATTGTTATGCTAAGTTGCCCCACTATGGTTCATTATTGCATTCTGTGTATTAGCATACCCCACGAACATATATATATATACATATATATATATATATATATATATATATATATATACATATATATATATATATATATACATATATATATATATATACATATATATATATATATACATATATATATATATACATATATATATATATATATATATATATATATACATATATATACATATATATACATATATATATATATATATATACATATATATATATATATATATATATATATATATATATATATATACATATATATACATATATATATACATATACATATATATATACATATATATATATATATATATATATATATATATATATATACATATATATATATATATATATATATATATATATATATATATATATATATACATATATATATATATATATATATATATATATATATATATATATATATATATATATATATATATATATATATATATATATATATATATATATATATATGTATATGTTTTCGTCAAAAAGACATAAAACTCATTCTACTGACTGACTCACTCACTGATATTAATGTTCTCACTGAACATGATAATAGGGTAGTTTAGTAATTTAATGATAATATTTAGTATTTAATGATAATAGGGTAGTTTAGCAGATCACAACTCACTGATATTAAAGCCAACACACCAGCTTAACATCCAAATGATAAATAAATGAAAAAAATTTATATTTATATATATATATATATATATATATATATATATATATATATATATATATATATATATATATATATATATGCATTAGCTCCATTATATTAAGATATAACCTGACGTTATCATGCATGGGATTTTCACAAACCTTAAATTGCTGTTCAAAAATAAATATGCACCGAGGCCAATGATTATGGATAGACATGAAGGGAAAAGATGTGTTAAATTTATTCATTCATTCATTTCCTCTGCAGTCTGTGACTCCTTGTTGGTTGTTTCATTGCCGGGAGCAAGGTAGGACCCCATGTAGGTTAGAGCAGGAATTTGTAATTTGGCCGGGGTGCCGGCGATAACTCGCCTGCTCTTCATGATCAAGGACATTATCAGTAAATGAGTTACCCTTCTCCCTCCTCTTTATCGGCCACAATTAACCCCATGTTATTGTGGGGTTCGCCAGGGAAAGGTTGGCAGGAGTCTTTCACAAACTGGCTGGCCATGCAGGCTTGACCTTCGACTAAGGTTCGAGCAGGAATTTATAATTTATTCAGGGTGCCGGTGATAGCTCGCCGACTCTTCATGGAAGACACCGTGGGGGTCTTTAACGTTAACAAATTGATGCTGGCAGACGGTATGCCCAGTTTAACATCCATCCGAGGGACAGCACACACATCGATGCCCTGTCCTGCATGAGAGACACCAAGATGACAATTTATACCTGGTTCGGGATTCAAACCAAGGCGAGACGGCTGAGAAATGAGTGTGCATAACTATAGGCCATCCTGCCAGCCCCTGTTACATTTATGAGTGATGGAAATATTTTGTTGTGATTCTGAAGTTGAATACTTCTCTTTTAGAATAGGTGCCAACACACAGAGCTTCTGGATTACCATTGTCCTTCAAATAGAAGCAAAACAAGTTTACCTGCATCTTCCTCGGCAATGTCTTCATAGTTTGCAGTTCCCATATTCACCCCATTCCAAAGGTTGGCCCGTGGATCTATGGAACAGGAGTAAATGTGTTTATTTAGTCGACCTTGTTAGCAACTACAGACAATTCAATTTATTCCAATAAACCCAAGTTTGCCTTCAACTCCCCAAAGTATCCTCACTATTCATGAAGAAATCTGTGCAGGGATTATTATTATTATTTTTTGTAATTACCCTGTTGGTGCATTTATCATAAAGTTTAGCAGATCACAATTTGAATTGTACGTCTATTATTTGACTGTAAAATGCAACAGTCGTACATTACACCATTTTATCAACATAGCGGATGGGTTTAAACAATTGATGGCAGTAGCTTTTCTTTAAAAGGCAAGAAAGTGAAATGTAAGGTTTTTCCTGAACTTTGAAATTTTGAAGAAAAAAAAAAACAAGGCTCTTATTGGAGCATAAAGTATTATCCTGGGATGGTGTTGGGATTGTTTTGCTGAAACTGGTAGAGCATGGAATGGGGACCCATTTGCTATCATTGATTCGTTGATGTTAAAAAGATACGACCATGTCATTCTCAAAAAGTGTTGGCGAGTTAATCATCCTGGCCAAATCAGCTGCAGTCAAATATCAGACCTGGCCAGCTGGTTCGTGAATGATTTAGATAAAAACTTCCTCCTCAGCTGACATCACAAGAATGCAGGATTACTTGAGGCCTTCAAAGTCATGATATACAGTATATATGTTCGAGGTGATAGGTGCTATTTGGATATAATTCTCATGAGATGGCTTGCCAGCTGAGCTGGTTTGCTTCCCAGCTGAGCTGGTTTGTTTGCCAGCTCAGCTGTTTGGGGAGGAATCCATCCAGTTTTACTTTATGACTACCAGTGAGTCAGAAATCTGTCCATGGCGAGAGGGAGTGGGGAGAGCGGGCGGTATTACAACAAAGGTTTCTAAAGGCTGTAGGATGACTGATATTGTGGGTAGTGGTGTAACAGCTAACAGTTTATCAGTCTGCGATTGTATCTTTCACAGAATGCAACCAAGCATGAAGCTGTGTGTGTGTGTGTGTGTGTGTGTGTGTGTGTGTGTGTGTGTGTGTGTGTGTGTGTGTGTGTGTGTGTGTGTGTGTGTGTGTGTGTGTGTGTGTGTCTCCTCAACTCCAAAACCATGAAACCTCATGACCTGAAACTTTGCATGCATACTAAGGGAAATTAGTATGGGTTAATTAAAATGATACACTTAGTCTGGGTGTATGGGTATGGGTGTATGGGAATTGGGTCTATGGGTTAATTAAAACACCCCTTTTGACGATGATTAATGGTCTTATTTAATTATATCATTTATCATACACATCCTCAGACACCTCGTTCTCCCTCGATGGGGTCTTAAGGCACATCCTCGGTTACCTCACTGGGGTCTTCCGTCGCCATTTTGTTCTGCCTGGTCAACAATTCCTTGACTTGGAACAGGCCGCAACAGTTTATTCATGATAAAGTGGTCAAAATGGTTTTTTTTTTTCACTTTCTTGACTCGTATCATCAAATGCCTCATCTATATGGCTACAAATCGCTGCATACATCACTTTCGTAAGTGCTGTAGTTTTCAAATTAGGAGCTTGGAGCGATTTCATGCATTGGACTAATGCTTGGACTAAAGAAACTAGATAATAGAAATATCATTTGAGTTTGGAGGATCGAATCACATGGACTAAATAACTCGATCTGGAGTGAAATCTGAAAATGTTAAGAAATTGGCAGTTTCATTTTTTACGAGCATGTGCCATTACCAATCACCTTGCTATCGCTTGCCAAGCCAGCCGTTCCTTATCAACCATTTAATTGGAGTGCTTGCTTAAGTGTTCAGTCCACTTGCTTAGTGCCCCTGTTACATTTATGACTGTTGTCAATAGCGGTACAGTTCATGTCTCGATTGGGATGTACAGTCGGCAGTTGCTACAAGTTAGCGGTACGTGGCACATATGGGTAACTTTGGATCTATAAAGGGCGCCTCTGTGGGTGTTTGTGCATGCCTGCATGCTTGGTTATGGGTGCTGTGGTGGCAAAGGTTCATCTCGTATCTTTTGATAATGATGACTATGCGTGGTGGAGGTTTTAACTTTTAACCTCAGCAGGTACGAGTGATCACATTTGCCTTTGCCCTTGTGACTGTTTCTAAAGCAATTGGTTATTTTTTATGAACCAGGTGTGCTTTAAAAAGGTTTCACGGTTTCTTTTTGTAAGTTTCAAAGCAAAATATATTTGATATAAATACCACCCAATTTCTGAGCCGTTTGCCATATTTACGTCTTTTCTAAATTACCGAGCCAAATTTTTTTCCACCTGTCACATGCAGCTGTTTATAAAGATTAATGTTTATGCACATCTCCTTGAAATGTTTATAATGCAACGTTGTCTTTATAATTTGTTTATTGAAATTCCCCCAAAACAAGGGTGAAAGCTACTAAGATGTTTGGGCTGTACATAATATGTACTGTAGTCAGTAATACACTGACTCCAATCTTCCAATTTCTTAAAAAATGCCAATATCAGCCAAGCACCAGTAGTGTGTGTGTGTGTGTGTGTGTGTGTGTGTGTGTGTGTGTGTGTGTGTGTGTGTGTGTGTGTGTGTGTGTGTGTGTGTGTGTGTGTGTGTGTGTGTGTGTGTGTGTGCGCGCGTGTGCATGCGTGCGCGTGTGTGTGTATGTGTGCGTGTGCGTGTCCGTGTGCGTGTGCGTGTGCGTGTGTGTGTCCGTGTGTGTGTGTGTCCGTGTGTGTGTGTCCGTGTGTGTGTGTCCGTGTGTGTGTGTCCGTGTGTGTGTGTCCGTGCGTGTGTGTGTGTCCGTGTGTGTGTGTGTCCGTGTGTGTGTGTGTCCGTGTGTGTGTGTGTCCGTGTGTGTGTGTGTCCGTGTGTGTGTGTGTGTGTGTCCGTGTGTGTGTCCGTGTGTGTGTCCGTGTGTGTGTCCGTGTGTGTGTCCGTGTGTGTGTCCGTGTGTGTGTCCGTGTGTGTGTCCGTGTGTGTGTCCGTGTGTGTGTCCGTGTGTGTGTCCGTGTGTGTGTCCGTGTGTATGTCCATGTGTCTGTGCGTGTGTGTCCGTGTGTGTGTGTGTCCCCGTGTGTGTGTGTGTCCGTGTGTGTGTGTCCGTGTGTGTGTGTCCGTGTGTGTGTGTCCGTGTGTGTGTGTCCGTGTGTGTGTGTCCGTGTGTGTGTGTCCGTGTGTGTGTGTCCGTGTGTGTGTGTGTGTGTGGTCATGTGGTAGCTTAGCTGCCGGGGTAGCTATCATTTCTTGAAGCGCGACGGTGTCGCTGATGCAATGCCCCTCTACCAGTACACACACTGGAATTGGGACTCATTTTGCCGACCTCGGAAGGATGACAGGCTGAGTCAACCCCCTGGTGTATTAATTCAGCGGCCGACGGGGCTTGAACTCAGGACCCTAGGATCCCAAGCTGCCACCCGAACCACTGAGCCAACACCAGGCTATATGTGTTTAGTTCATAAAGCATAACATAGTGTCTCTGCTAACTCCCCTACCTATATATATATATATATATATATATATATATATATATATATATATATATATATATATATATATATATATATATATATATATATATATATATATATATATATATATATATATATATCTCCACCACCGCCTAATAGACTCACACATCTCTCTGTCTCTTTCTGTCCCCAGACATGTCCGGTGGGTGATTATGTCTGGACAGTGTTTGTCCCCTGATGCGTCCGGGCGGTCTTTGGCCCCTGACGCGTCCGGGCGGTCTTTCTTTCCGGGTGGTAGTTAGAGTATGACTGGTAGAAAATGGATTTCAGACTTTATTTTGTTTCTATCTTCAATGTCATTCAATGCACATTCATAATTAATGCTCCACCGCATGTCTGCCTTCCCATCCACCAACCCTCCTCACTCTCCCTCCCTCTTCGCTCCCCCACCCCTCCTCACTTCCCCTCCCTTCTCTCTCTTTACCCCTCCACCACCTCACTTACCCTACCTCGATCTCTTTCCCCCACCCCTCTCCCTCGCTCCACTCTTTGTATACCCATCAGCGAAGCGACAGATGGCATTGGCCAGTATGTGTATATATATATATATATATATATATATATATATATATATATATATATATATATACACATATACACACACACACAAGTATACGTACTCATATATTTCACAACTTCAAGGCAATATATTTCTATGTCTATGGATGGCAGGGAGTAGGGAACCTCCCCCCCCCACCACCACCAGCCCCCCAGTTTCGTGAAATCCATGCTTATTGGAAATATTGCATTGTATGCATGTAAAATTTACAAGTTGGATTACAGCAAAGGAATGCACTCGAAGTCTTTATCTATATTATAAAGCAGGAGTGTCTGTCTGTCCCTCCCCGAACCACTTTCTCAGTTTTGGGGCGAGCTGCGCCAAAGCTTCGGTGGAACATTTTGTGGTTCCAGCCAGTGTCCTCAGTTCGGTTGGAGGTTTCATACATTTCTCAATTCAATAATAATTTTGAGTTTCGATCCGTACAAATCTGCTCCCTAGCTGGACGTAACACCAGAACAGCATTTCTCCTTGTCTACTTCACAAGTGTTTGTAATGTAGTAATGAGGAAAATTCATGGTATAGTATTAATTTGTGATTAGAATGTTGCTATTTAGAATGAAAGCATTGAGAGATTGAGTTTCAAGCAGAATGAGGAAATGATGTGAGGGTTTCCACCAATGACATTCACGGATTCGCCATTTGCTGTTCCACCATTGATATCCACCTTACTTTCGTTGGGGTCAGCTGCAGTGATTTTGTTTTTTGCCCAACTCCTTCACGAACTGGCTGTCCAGTCCCCTCCCGTGCATAGCACAGGTACCTTGTGAGTCTATATAATAAAGCAGGAGTGTGTCTGTCCGTCTGTCTCCCTAAACTACTCACTCAGTTTTGGGGCTTGCCCTGTCAAACCTTCTGTGGAACGTTTTGGGTTCTCAGCAGATTTCCTAAGGTGGGTGGGAGCTTCCATAAATACCCCAATACAATTACGATTTTGACTTTCAAACTGCGTGAAACTGCTCCCGATGCAGAAGTAAGCACAATCACGAGTTCAGCAGAAACATTCGCTGGTTTGATAATATCTCATTAAAATTGTGATTTTGAGTTTTTTTTTTGTATACCTTGGTCGAGGCTCGTATGAGAGCTTACACAACTCACAGCAAGGAGGCATGAGACAAGAGGGGCGGGAGTGGAAGGGACAAAACAGTGGGGAACAGACACATTAGGTGAACTGTGGAAGGGAGAGGGATGGGGATGGGACGGGGAACATGGCGAAGAGAAGATGGACATTTCAGGGACTTTCAGGAAGGAAAGCAGGAGAAATGAAGGAAGTGGGCTTGGGTGGATTATCGGGGGTAGAAAAGATCGAGGATTTGGATGGGGGAAGATAAGAGGTGGTGGTGAACAGCTGTTTTGAAAGCCTGGAGGGAAGAATGGGAAAGAATAGAGTGAGGAAGTTTATTCCAAAGGCGGGAAAAAGAGGAATGAAAGAGTGAAGATGAGCAGTGATTCGTGATTTTGGTAGTTTTACCAGAAGGGGGTTGTTGGCGGACCTTGAGCGCCCTGTGGAAATGTGGTGGGGACAAATCGCAGAGAGAGCAGGGGGGGCAAGGCTGGAGAGGAGTCGGTAGAAGACAGAAAGACCACCGACCAACCTGCGGTGATTGAGTGAGAGGCCCAAAGACTCAGCTTCATTGCGGAAGATGCCGATGATCTTAAATGCCCTGGTTTCAACAGCGTGAAGCCGAGAAAGGTGGGAGGCAGGAGCACCAGCCCAGAGGGGAGAGCAGTACTCCATCAGGGAGTTTCCACCTGAACGACCCCACTTTTATCCATTCCACGGTGGGTGGGAGGGGTTTCATAAATTTCTCAATACAATTATGATTTTAATTTTCGATCTGCACAAAGTGTTTCGTATCCAGATTTTCTCGCCGGCAGATTCGTCTGTATTGGGTGTCACGTGAGAACAGCGTCTATATTTGTTTACCTCGTGAGTGTTTGCACTTTGTTATATTAATGGTATAGTATTAATTTGTGATTGGAATTAAAGTATCGAGAGATTGAGTTTAAATCAGAATGGGGAAATTATGTGAGGGTTTCTTCCAGTGACATTTGCAGTTTTGCCATTGACATGCACGTTACTTCTGTTGGGGTAAGCTGGAGTAATTTTTTTGCCCAAATCATTCAGGAACCGGCTGTCCATGTCTGACATTAAACTGAAGTGTTTCAGGAATGTGGAATTTATTGGTTCATGGTTTGGCATTCGCTGCTTCCCCATTGTGCGTTTGCTTTTGGGCTTCCTCCCATTCGTGGCATGGGTACCTCGCTAGTTTTTATATATGGTCCGAAATCTCTGAGTGAGCTCATTCCTCAAATGGATAACACTTATCAGCAAACAAACACAAACACAAACGGGAGACTGAGACGGAGACGGAGACGGAGACGGAGACTTATTCGTAGTTATTATATGATGAATATTCATGATCGAATGTGTTCGTCCTCCACATGATGTGCATTGACCTTGCTACTTTGTCTGATCTCAGACTAGTATTTCAAAAATGAAACCATGTATATCCATTTGCAGCGAATGATTGAATGAATAGGTCATCATATACTAACTCAGTTTAACAGTTATTTGCTCTCCTTTTGTATCTCCTCAAGATTGACACTCTGGTCCACATACTTGTTTTGAGGCTTTCATCTTATTTCTCTTTCACCTTCCAGTAAAATCGCAAGCCATGCTACCAATATCCTTTTTTTACCATGATTGCTGCAATGTTGTCTCCCAATTGTCTTCAAAGACTGACTAGATCTGTCATGTGAGATGTGTTTCCTGGAAATGATATTTTGTCATGAGATGTGCACTGGGCTTGGGAGATCAGACATACCTTTCTTCTTTGTACTTCTTGCTATCCCTTTGGATCTGAGTGTATACACTGAATGTTTCTGCAAAGAAAAATCCACAATGAATTGGGAATATAAACATTGTACAGTGTTTATGGAGCTATGAACACCAATAAGTTTTTCGTTAAAAAAATAAACAAAAAAAACTGAATCGGAGTTACAATCGCGTGTCCTGTATCCATTCAATTGCACTCATAATGAAAGGAGGCGACCTTGCAAGACACAATATAAGCTTGAAAAGGAAAAGGCACTTCGGACTTTAAACGACGGCTATGATATTGTTATAATCCTTTGTGAATGTGTGTGTATGCAAATGACAAGTAAGATAAGAAACTAAGTACCAGTACATACAGACGAGTAAAAATAAGAGTAGCAAAATGGGTCATTGGCTGAGTACTGATCCAATAAGTTTGGGTTTCAACCTTTGAAGATACTGTACCTTGAGGAGGAGATTCGTCTACACTTTGAGGTACATTTCTATTGTGCCGAGATGGACTTCTCAGAGTTGTAACTACTTTGTGATTGTCAGTAAGTTTGATCCCATAATACAGGTTTACTGCAATCTGAAAGTGCAGGTTAGCAGGTTTTGTCCATTATTGACTGGAAAATATTTGCAATTGAAAGCATTTTCAAAAACACTGTTTTTTTTTTCACCAGCGAGGTGATACGATTTTGTGTTGAGGGTGGAAAAAGGCAATTTTTTTTTCATCCAGTCTGTTCCATATGTGTACCCCAATACCCCAGCACAGCATACATCCAACGTCAGATCACAATGATCTGTGTGCAAAAGAGGGACGACGCAGTTGTAAATGTGTAGACAAACATGCAAGCTGCTATTTGGTTAAGTGATAACATTTGAGGGGTGCTGGGTGGACACAGCCAGGGGGAGAAATGGGTCATAGGAGGCGGCATACATGAAAGCAATCAAGAGACAATCACATCGGGAAGGATAGCATGGCATACACAACAAGAAGAGGGCATAAGAATATGCACATACATCACACATAAGCACACCTTCACACTTGATCCTTATAGCCATCTACTTTCTTTGATTTCTTGCTGCCGTTTGTGGCTTATCAACTTCCGTTTTAAACTAATATATTCTCCTTACTTAAACTATACCTCTTGGCAAACTCCTCTGAATGAAAATTGCCCTGAGTAAAAATTCTTATCACAACTACAGCCTTGTTATTTTTGTAGATTGATTGTTTTCAGCAATCCTGATTGGTGTGGTAGGATGGTGTAATTAGTCTGATAGGATATTGCAGAGGTAGCACACTTACTTTTGAGCTGTATAGTTTGGGTTCGATTATAGACCCGACTCAAACCTGTTGGATTTGTGTTTCATAGGCAAGGTTTTGTATCACAAAGTGCATTGTCCCTTGGAATCAGGATAAATTGGGTGTCTCACCTGCAAGATTGAACTGGTGAACATTAAAAATCCCATGGACTTTCGTGAAGCGGAGGTGAGTTATTGTTGGATAAATTACAAATTCCTGCCACCCATCAGGAGATCATCAGGTATGGCCTACTGGTTCGTGAAAAACTTTGGCCAAAAATTCTGACAACCTCATACGAAGGTGGAAATAATTGCGGCAGTAGGAGTAATTTCAGTAATCTTGAGACTATTTATGCAGTGATAATTACCTCCACCACCGAAGGTGAAGGACGTTATGTTTGTCTGTCTGTCTGTCTGTCTGTCTGTTTGTGTGCAGGATATCTTTAAAAGTTGGAGACAGATCTGGATGAAATTTTGTGAACAGGTTAGGTATGTGACAAGGAAGGACAAACTGATTAGGTTTGGTGAAGATCCGGATCAGACCACTATAATTATTTAATTTCTAAAGTGATTCTTCACCATTGAGAGATGGGGCCAAAAACGATATAGTACTGTATAGCATGATATTTTAAAAATGTATTGGACCGGATATGTTCTCATGGATCAGGCATTACGTGGCGGAGGTATGCGCTCTACCGAGTGCCCTTCTAATTGTGTCTTTTTTCAGCGTCTGGAGTTTGCCAATGTGAGGCTTTTAAAAGACAATAATTAAATCAACATAGTATGCAAGGTTTCAACCTCAGTTCATGCAGGAAAACAGGAGCCCTCATCCTATTAATGAGAACAATACTCTAATGAGCTGCTCACAAATCATTTCAGTGCAAATTGAAAATTTAGAGTGCAAGGGAAAGACTTGGTCCAATGGGAGCCACCCTTGTGCCATCTGGCAATGAAGGCCAGCTTGGAAATGTGGTCTGCCCAGTATGGTATATATCTGATGGTGAGGCTAAAGATCTCAAAAGATTGTATTCCTTCCAGGGTTTGGTCACGAAAGAAGGTCAAAGGATTATCAAGGCAGTTTCCCTGAAGGCACAAAGAGCGATATGATACTTCCGAAGGTTAAACAATATGCGACAACGGTCAATCCAGTTTGTGATCTTCTCCAGACAATTGAATAATGACATACCTGCTGCCTGTTTGCCAATGAGGTGAGAGACATCTGACAGGTGGTATAATGGGGCTTTCTGGGAGGCTCAGAGGCAAGTTAGGTTTGGCCTGGAATAATTACTGCCTGGTGACTGCTGGCCTATGAAGAGAATGTATATAGATAATGCTACGAAGAGTGGCACTTGATGCTTGCAAGCATGAAGGAAACATGCAAGACAGGCAAGGAGAAAGTGCTGCACCACAAGTTCATGAAAGCTTAGCAAGCAGTGTTTAATGATATAATCTGTTAAAACTACAGATCATGTTCAATGATACTACCCCATCCCTTATGAGGTTTCGAGCTACAATAAATTTCTGCAGTCATAGAATCAAAATATCGAGCATTGAGTGACAAGAACAAATGGTGGATGAGCAATTTGCAATCTCACAATTAGAGGAATGACTGTTTGTTGTAGTTGTAGATTTGATTGGCCTTGTAAAAGGACCAAGCTGTAATTAACTGGATCAATCTCGATGCCAATTCTATTAACCAGTGTGGTTTTAACACCTTCCTTACCAGTTGGAAGGCAACCCACAGCTACTGATGTCATGCATGTTCTGCATCGAACATCAGCTGAAAAAGTTTTGATGATCATGGCACAGACATCTTACAGACTTCTTTTCGAGGTGATATCAAGGCCAGCCAAAAACGTTTTCACCTTCCAACTTATGAATGAGCGCAAGATAGATATAAGGAAGGATACATTGGAGACCAAGCTTTTGTCATATCCTTTGTCACTAAATAGAGTTCTAAAAACAGCTCGTGCGAGATGAAGCTTTCACTATTAAATCACTGTAGTCAAATGGAACAGAGGATAAACAAGCTCAAATGAGCTAAGATCCTCGTCCTCTTAATGATGACGTCATAAAAACGAATATGATGTCATTGTGATGTATCAGGTTTGTGATAAATTATCTGTGCTAATGTGCTAACGGCTTGATTCTCGCAAACAAAATTCAAACAGCTTGCCTAGTTTCGGAGATAATGGTATAGGCGATTTCTATTAGCGGCGATATTATAACGTCAACTTTCTTTCTCGGAAGAATTTCCAACATCGGAGATGGTTACTGCCTGCGCGTGGGCTTTCTGCATATACATGGCAAGTTTCACAAATATCCGATGAAAACTCTGGGTTGTGAAACAAAAAAATGTCAAAAATAGGAATGACGTCATAAAAATTGATATGATGTCATAGTGATGTATCATATGTGCGGTAATTCATCTCTGCTAATGCCCTGTTCGATTCCCGCAAACAGAATTCAAAAAGCTTGCCTCGTTTTGGAGATAATTTTTTAGGCGATTTCCATTAGCGGAGATATTTTGACGTCATAACTTTTTTTCGAGGAGGAATTTTCAAAATCCGAGATGGTTACTGTCTGCGCAGGGTATTTTTACATACATATGCCAAGTTTCAGTAAGTTTTGATGAAAACTGTAGGCTGTGAAACAAAAAAAGTCCACAAGAGGAGGATGAAGACAACAACGTGAGTAAGACTTAGAGATCCTCCACAAGGATCTAAAAATATGGTGTTCAAGGAGGAATTTAATATTACCATGTCGAGCATCAAATATACTTCATTAGCAAAGATCTGGGGAACAAAACTGACTGTATGCTTAAAGTCTGCTGCTTGAGTGAAAGCTTTGACTACTCTACTATACTTGGTTGTCATTGGTAAAACTCCTAGCTAGCTGGTGTCAGTCAGCATTAAGGAAGTGGACAGTTAGTAATGAGTCTATAGAATCCATATTAGTGATGATTTTCATATGAAGTCATCATTGCTAAGGACATTATGTATCATACACAGAAATAAAGTTTTTATGAGGAGGTAAGGGCATGTAAATCTCTCAGCCTTCCAGGCTGGTTGGCATTGGCTATAAAGATGGATTTGGTCTTATTATTACAACTATACACAGCTGAGACAACAAACTGCCACCAAATTGATAAATTGAATAGCCAAGTAGGAATTGGAAATAATCATAAATGTTCTGAGCAAATAACATTTTGGTTTGGCACACATTGTCAAGAATGTAGCAGCGACTTGGTGAGGAAGATCTGTGTGGTGGAATGAGTCTCCAGGTCTCCAGTATGAAATGTTTGTGTCGATAAGGGTTGTACAAGTTGGAGGGTGGAGAAGCATGATGATGGAGGGGTGATTTGGAGTAATTTTGAGTTACTCGAGTACAAGAAACTGAGTACTATTCTAAGGAGAATAAGAAATGTTGAATGGTGCCAGAGTGGAGAAATTGACAGAAATGTTTTGTCGATATGAAGGGGAAGTTAAAGAACAGATTGAAGGAGTTGGATAATGAGTGAAAGGTGGGGAACCAGCATTGAAATACGGAAGTGTCTGAGGCATAGACAAAAGGAACAGGAGAGGGAGAAGTCATAGAAGCAAAATAGGTGGTGGATACAACAAACAGGCAGTAAAGTTATGACCTGTACATGATACGAGTTTAATCAGAATTTTTGGAAGAAACAATTATATTAATAGTATCTTCCACATACTCTTAATAGGAATAAATAAATAAAAAATATGTTGGTGAAATAGTCTCTTTAGTATAGATTTCATCATTCAAACGAAAGTGTGGCAATTTCAAAATGGATAACAGTAATAATTGTGTTCTGGAATGCAAATCGGGCTCACAAAAATATAATAAATACGAGAAATATCTGTGGATGAGAGGCTTGGAATTCCTATCATTTCAAGTGAGTGGCTGCAGTGGAGATATAAAACACACACACACACACACACACACACACACACACACACACACACACACACACACACACACACACACACACACACACACACACACACACACACAGTGCAAAAATCTAGTACGATTACCTCTGCCAACAAAGGTGGATGTAGGTTATGTTTTCAGCCCTGTCAGTCTTTCTGTCTGTTTGTCTGTTTGTTTGTCTGTCTGTCTGTGAGCAGGATATCTCAAAAATGTATGGACAGATTTGGACAACAACAACAAAAAAAAAAAAAAAAAAAAAAAAAAAAAAAAACTTGGTGGATTGGTGAAGGTACATTGGTGAAGATTGGTGAAAAAAAATCGATTTTGGTGAAGGTACAAAACCCTGATCTGGATCCGAGAATTTTTTAAGTTTTTCTTCATCATCGAGAGATGGGGCAAAAAAAGATATATAGCATGATGACACAAAAGGTTGTGGACAGATAATGACAAAACTAGGTGGATGAGTTAAGGAGGTGACAAGAACAAGCCGATGAAATTTTCATTCAGATCCGGATCAGGCCTATCAGTGGGATAAAAATGCAAACTGTTCAGCCTGGCAGAGGTATGCACCCCACCGAGTGCCATTCCAGTTTCTCTTGTGGACATGGAATGAAACAAACAATATATTTATAACAGCCTTCACAGCTCCCATTGGTCCACCCCCACCTCCATCCCCACCCTCTCCCTCCCTACATGAATAATGGTAAATATCATCATTTAAAACTTACCCTGTACATACACCATCCATCAGAACCATACTCTGTAGATAGCATCAGTCCTGCCAAAGCAGTCTCCTGGGCTATTGCACACAATCCTGGATGGGTCACCACTCTGGTGCAGGATACTCAAATGGCTTGATCATCCCAGCAAGCCGGTACTCATTTTGCCAACCTCAGAAAGATGACAGGCTGAGCCAAACCCACCTGGTATTAATTCAACAGCCAAGCAGGATTTAAACTCAGGACCCTAGGATCCCAAGTCTACCACCCTAACCATGAAGCCAACACCAGGCATGTACATACACAAGCCCCAGATATGTCCTTCCATCAATGTTCAGAAACACCCAAACCAGACACGGTGTCTCCCTTCAATTCTGTTGTTGGAGGCACACTCCTTTCTCTCGGGTACTTTTCCAAGTATTTTTAGAAGGTTTGTGAGCCATTTTAGGTAACATCCTTATCACGTGCACATGATGGATGTTCACATTCCCTCAAGATCACTGTTTCTATGGGGTTTCTTTGCATGCGTGTCGAGCATTCTGGGGTGGAGTAAGTCATTTTGAAAGTTCTATATTGAACAATGCAAAGCAGAACCTTCCAGTTTGTTCATTGCAATGCATTTAAAGATTTGCAGAAGTAGATTAGTGCAGATGATATAGCATTTGATTACTTACCGACTCGAGTAGAAACAAAATCTTGTGAGAAAGAACCATTATCTGTATAATTATATAACTTTCTCGAGAAATTGGAAATGCTAATGATTGTTGATATCACTGCAGTACAGTCCTAATAACACTAAAGTTCCAGCTAAAGCAGTTGGTGCAAGAGAGGTGGTGTATACTCGCAATGATCAATCAACAGTTTCATCCACTTCTGAAAGCAACTACAGATATTTCAAGAGCAAATATCCAGGTGATATAATTAGTGACAAGGAAGATCACAACAAAAAGCTAAAACCTGACAGCTTCGAGCTGTGTCTATCCTCAGAATCTGAGGCAGACAGATGGAAAGCAATTAGTATTACAAGATGTTAAGCAACTTTTATGGAAAGTAGAATTCTGGTTATTCGGCAATTCCAACCGAGTCCATCCATTGAACGCAACATGTTATGACATATGCAACAATGGGCATGGGTATAACATTAAACCAGAGGACCCATCTGCCAGTGTTGGTATTTTTAAAAAAATAATAAAAACCTGTACCATACTCTATTTACAGAGCATCGGTGCTGCCGAAGCAGTTTCTTAGCAAGGGTTTTACTGGCTGGTTTACCATTGCCTTCAACGCATTGTTTTTCTACGCTCTATCATTTTAAATGGTGAACATCAAGCAAGAAAGCAACAAGCACCTTTTAAAAAAAAGTCTTTGGTATGACTTAGCCAGAGTTTGAACAGCAGACCTCCAGTCCCAGAGCAGACGCTTTAACCAATGCCGTCGAGTCTGGTTATTGGTCATCAGTTGATGTTAAAGATTCCACGGTGTATTTCATGAAGAATAGGCGAGTTATCACTGGCTCCATGAAAAAGAAAATACAAATCAATGGGCTGATTGACAACTGGGCAGGCAACAGCATACCATCCAGTATAAGCTTGGTCAAGAGACTGATTTCACAGCACCAACATTCCCTCTGTAAAGACGATGGTACAATAATGATGCTGATATAAAATTACCATGCATTACAGAAAAAAATTTATCTTTGTATCCTACCATGCATCATCAATTAACTTTTTATTTTATTTTACATTGCTTGCATATTTATTTATATTTTGATGCTTATACAGGTAGTGTATGAAGCTCATGAGATCTGTAGGTTTATTCTCCACAGTTCCCCGTTATGCAAAGTTTTGCTGAAGTTCTTGGCACACTGCATACGTAATAATCACTTGACTCAAGACATCACCAAATAATGACGAGAATAAATAAATAAATTCATTAATATCAATGGAATTATTCATACATTAGTTATAACACCCTCGCACCATTTGAGCCTACACGACATACATACTGGAGATGCAATAATAAATAGATGCCTACTAAAGGTTGTGTTTGTTTTGTTTTCAAGGGCTTTGATGACAAGTTTTGTTCGGAGCCTGTTGTTACACATCAGCCTCGAGGACGCATTTGTTCTGCACTTGTACAAAACGAGATAGATGAGTTCGGTAGGTGACAAGAAGAAGCCGATTAAATTTTGGTTAAGGTCCGGATGCAGCAATTTGATATGAAGTGTTCACCGCTCATATTTATAACTCGACTTTGTTGCGCCCCCTTTCACCAGTCTTATGAAGCAATCATCTCTCCGAAATTTGGAACATTTGCTCGTTTTTTTTTTTTTAGAACAGATTGAGAGTTCAATGGAATTTTGTACGATTCTTTGCTTTTTGGGGTACAACAGTAACAAAAAAAACATTTTCTGGGAATTCAAAAAAACAAATCTCATTTGCTTTAATGTTGTCCTTCTATGCAAGCTCACTAAACTAAGAGAATTAGGACAGCATATTACATTAATCTGACATATATATATATATATATATATATATATATATATATATATATATATATATATATATATATATATATATATATATATATATATATATATATATATACACACATATACATATACATATATATATATATATATACACATATACATATACATATATATATATATATACACATATACACATATACATATACATATATATATATATATATATATATACACATATACATATACATATATATATATATATATATATATACACATATACATATATATATATATATATATATATATATATATATATATATATATATATATATATATATATATATATACATATACATATATATTTTGTTTGTTTGTTTAACTATTTGTTCGTTTTCAATTCAGACCCTACAGGAACCAGTGCAACCAAACTTTACATAGCCTCCTTTTTCATTCAAAGGACAGTCGAGGGCTCTGTTTGGATAAAAAAAATTGACCCCAGATAAAACTAGATAATTGGCCTTCAGGCCTCGATTGGGTCTTGCGCTTATACACTGCCTGCGTTTTTTTTTCCTGGGGGTGATTGGGTAATACGTTTTGTGATTGTCATGCAATAAATATTTAAACACATATTTCATTGACTTTCCCCAAGCAACACTGTATATATTTAGCAGTTAGTATATATTTATGTTTGTTCGTTATACGTTTCCAAACTCTCAGGCCAATTTTCCCAACATTTCCTGTCACGCTTCATTTTCAGACGAGGAATGTCATCACAATAAAAACTTTCAATTATTAATAAAGTTCATATGAATACATGAAATCGTAGTGCTTTGGCGAATGAAGTTCACATGTCGGAGGGCCCATATATGTCGGATGAGAGGAGTGGAACTTGGCTTGTGCCTTTGAGATTGATTCGCTGTAATGGAAATCTAACAAACTGTGTTTTACTTATTTAAATTAACATCCAAAGGGTCCACAGTACTACTCTGATTGTAGTGAGGTTGTATTCTCCTGTGGAACATGAAACACTTAAATTAGGTTATTTGGCCAATCATTGCAATGTTTCACTCCAGAATTAATTTTTGGTACAGCTGTAAACCACAATCTTCTTGGAGCTTTGCCTGAGTCTAAATAGTCCGATCTTTATATGATGACAAATGTACATTCTTACTGATTACAATACATACTTATTGAAAAATTAAAATGTTACACATCTTAGTCTATTGTGAGTAACTTGTTTGTGTAACATTTTGTGCACAACCTTCTTATACCTGTGCAAATTAACATTTCTTTTCAATTTATACTTGTCAAAAAGAGAACATAATTTTCTTCTGCAATAGCGACTCAGCTAATTACTGCGTAAATAAAGATTAAGTGTGGAAGGACACAGATTCTTGAGAAAAGAAAAAAAAACGGAGCGTTTAATAAAGCACTTGAAGTCATCAGGAGATTGTGCAAGTCAAAAGTAAAACATAAACGTGGTCACCATCCAGCCAGTTAAAGTGTCTGGGGAAATTATAATGAACAGAATGCTCTGAGAACATCCCTCTAAAGTTTCTTTCAACTCTGTGCTTTATATATAAAATCTTATATAAGCCTCATTAACATGTTGTAAATAATTTTCAAATCCAAGTCATATTTACATTTCTTACTTATTTTTCAATAGCATGTTAATAGTTATTAATGAAAGAATATTGTGGTTATTCACAACAATATGAAGTGAAATAGCAAAAAGCACACACTTTACATGTAATTCGGATTTTTAAAGGGTTTTGAGAAGTTCATGTGTGTGGACATTAGCTTGTGATGGGTGAACTCTCCATAAAAAAGCTGTATAATGAGTAGGTTGTGAAAACACATTTTTGATTGGTCTGATAGTATTTAAGCGGCCTGAGTTAAGTATCCAATTTGCTTTGAATAAAAGTGTGATCTGCATGTTATTAGGTCTTAAAAGTCATTTGTGGTCTGTCTCACATTTGGTGCAGTTGAGGCAGTCTCATGGCAGGGATGACACTGCTGCTCTTTACAAAATACACCATGGGATCATTAATGTCACTCACAGCTTGTGCTTACAGAGAAGACATACAGCTTCAGGTTCATGTGAAGGATGGCATAATCATCGATAAAATACAAAATACAGCCTGTGAAGCACCAGGTTGGCAGATTACACTTGGGGCGGGAATAAAACCCATAACTGACAGCAAAAAAGGATGTACCTGACTTCTAAGATATCTTGCCAGTTCAGGTATTAAACTACAAGGTGACAAATATATGCTAAATCTATGAAACTATGTGGGAAATGTGTTCAGCAGGAACCTTTAATGGACGATATGGGCATTACAGTGAAATTCCAATGAATTTCATTAGTGCAAAGAACCTTTCGATATTGGACAATTAGATCAAATGATATTGCTGTTGAGATTTTGTAAGTAATAGAATAAGAAGCAGAGAAGGTCGGCAGAGATGATGACGTGCTTATAACTATAATGTAGTTGTTTGGATGCACATTGTATCATACTCCCTTTTGTTTCTTTTTAAAATGAAACTAATTTAAATCCATCAAGGTATGTAGGGTGAAACAGAAAGGACTATATATTTTTAATCTGTCATAACTTTGTCACATGAATAATCAGCAGGGTTTTTTTTTAATTGAAATTTTTTTCTATAATTTTTGATTAAATTAAAAATTGTTCCATTATTTTACACACAACATTAAGCCAGTTTTATGCCATTCTGATGTCAAATAAAAATGTTACAACATGATTAAAAATATCTAATCCTTTATGTTTCAATATATATGTATGTATATATATATATATATATATATATATATATATATATATATATATATGCTGATGTTCCATACTCTGTTAGAGAGTGTCAGTGCTGCTGAAACACTTTATTGGCAAGGGTAATTCTGAATAGTTTGCCATTGCCTTCCCAGCAGTAGCTATGGCAGGAATTTGCAATTTGTCTATGGTGGTGGCAATAGCTCACCTACTCTTTGCGAAGGACACCATGGCATCCTTAAAATCCAACAACTAATGCCAGCAGACAGGACATCCAGTTTAATGTCCAAACACACAGACACAGATGAATCACCCTGCCTGTGAAACACCTGGATGACAGTTTATAGCTGGGCTGAGATTCAAACCCAAGCTAAACAGCTTAGAGACAAGTGTCTGTACCTCTCGGCCATCCTGCCAGACACAGACACAGACACAGACACAGACACAGACTATAAGATGAGGGTGGTTGGAATACACAGTTGAAAAAGGGTACAACCAACCAAAAATAGTAATGAGATATACCCTGCGAGTATCGTAATAAACAAGCGAGAGCAGATCTGTTCTCGGGTGACATTTCATGCGCTTCCCAATGGTCTTCCTCAGGTCATATACTTCAAGTATGAAAGGACACGTTGATAAAACTCTATTGTCTTGAGAAGGTCCGATGGGCAACAGATGAAACGTTGCCTTAGAGTGGATCTGTTCTCGCTTGTATATTATTCGACTGGCAGAGTAGATGTCATTGCTGTTTTTTGGTTGGACTATCAAGTTGCCCATGTCCGCATGGGATTCTAAGTGAGGTTGGGATGAAGGTGGCAAAATTGCAAATGGCATCGAGCTGGCAAGCTGGGAGCAATAATTTGCATTTATTGCCACATGTGATGCAATGTAAATGCTCTAATGGCAGTGAGGTGCTCCATTTGAAATTGTTTGTCGATATATGCAGCGTTTTGATGCCAAGGGTCCAGCATAAAAATTTGGTGTCAAAACCAGTGAGTAATTGGAAATTAATTTTAGGATATGCCATTTTCATATATATACTACATATATATATATATATATATATATATATATATATATATATATATATATATATTCACAATTCCGTAAAAATCCATGTTAGATGGACATCCTTTTTGCTTATTAGAGAAATTAGAAGATTCTGTTTTATGACAGCTATTATTATAGTGATATTATATATGATGAATTCAGAATAAGAAATGTCTTGAAATGAATCTTGTTTTCAATTTTAAACTGCGGAGACAGTTTTAAAAATCTGTGAATGTTTAAAGATAGCTTGGCTCTATTTTCTTGAAGTGCTAATGACAAGCCAGTAAGAATTGTGATTGCTGCAGCTGAGAAGTAACCATGGGCAGGGTGGCACTCCATCAAAATGAACAAATGTAATTGAAACCCTTGCTTTGAGCAGTCATGGGAATCAAATCCACACTGATGAGAGTAATGCAAACACTCAACTTCCTAGCACTATTAATTTATGGATCTGTAAAATATTTTTCAATAGAACACTTTGCAGGAATGTTCATAGATTGAGCTGTTATTGAGCTCAATTTATATTGCAGACACAAGGCCACATAAATGACTGCAATGTGATTTCATTACATTTACAGCTTTAACTTTCTCTGCAGGTCTTGTGATGCATTCCAGTTTCTTACAACATTAGATTGAGATGTGACTCAATCTCCATATTACAGTGCTCCATTGTCCACAGTATGAAATGTTTTCTGTTCTTTCCAAAATAATTACCTGAAGATGGATTCAGAAGATAATAAATCACACAAGGCCCCACTCTTGGGTTTTATAACACAGGAATTGCTATTTCATGTTGATAACATAAAATTTCCATCGTTTATAACTGTACCACATTAGGCAGGTGACTTTGTGATCAACAATATTTTTTAATAGTGTGGGCATAAATAAGCTCCATTTGAAAAGTAGTTAAATGTTTTGTTTTTCCATTAGAAAGGATATATATATTACATACATAAATACAGTACATACAGTACATACGAAACGTCGCCTGAGACTTTATCGGTTCTCACCCGTTTGTATTAAAATATGTGCAAGTTTGGTAGGGTTTTATCATTTTGGTTGGCTGTGACCTTTTCATAATTACAATGGATTATTCCATCTGCAAAAAACTTATTTCTTACTATATATATATATATATATATCTATATATATATATATATATATATATATATATATATATATATATATATATATATATATATATATACACACACATGTTATACTGTTCTCTATAATGTGTGTGTGTGCGTGTGCGTGTGCGTATATCACTATAATTCTATATTGTAATTTTAATGTATTATATTCTTATTCTATATATATATATATATATATATATATATATATATATATATATATATATATATATATATATATATATATATATATATATATATATATATATATATATATATATATATATATATATATATATATATAAAGATATTATACTGAGCCTGGTGTTGGCGCAGCGGCTTGGGATCCAAAAGGTCCTGAGTTCAAGCCACGTTGGACCACTGAATTAATACACCAGGGGGTTGACTCAGCCTGTCATCCTTCCGAGGTCGGCGAAATGAGTACCAGTGTACTGAGCCGGTGTATACCCCGGTTAAAATAGGTGTACCATATCCCTGTGTCGTAAGAGGCGACCAGGGTTGCGTCAGGAAGCGCATCCGGCGGCGTAAAACATGTGCCAAATCATTATGCGGATCATAGGGTTGATCCACTATGGCGACCCCTAACGGGAGCAGCCGAAAGAAGAAGAAGATATATAGATATTATACTGTTCTCAAGGTGGTTGTGATTATCCATTGTTCAGAATAAATAAGAGCATACCCTTCCAAAAATTGTACGAAGTACTACTCTACTGATTTTGAAATATACAGGAAAGAGCAGTCTTAACATTACGCTAAGTATATATTTTGTTAAGTGTGGGATATAACAGGGCTGGCAGGATAGCCTACAGATATGCACACCCACCTCTAAACTGCTTAGCCTGGGCTCAAATCCTGAAACAGCTATAAACTGTCATCTTGGTGTTTCACATGAAGGGGATTCATCAATGTGTGTCCCGTCTACCAGCATTAGTTGAACGTGAAAGATCCCACGGTGTCCTTTGCAAAGAGTAGGCGAGCTATCGTCAACACCATGAACAAATTACAAATTCCTTCCCCGACTACTGATGGGAAGGTTATGGCAAACCACTCAGTATTCTCCTTGCCAAGAAACTACTTTAGCAGCATCAATGTTCTGGAACAGAGTAAGGCACATCAGAATCAGAATGGGTTATAACACTCTTGTTCTGGATCTTTTGTTCGTACATACATGGAGACTCATGGAAGAGCACAATTTTCACACATTCAATTAATCCATCCTGACGGAACAACCCAAGATCTTAACATATGAGGAAGCTTCACATATGATGAAAGCAATATTACAGTGTAGAACATGGTTACACCGGAAATGCCAAAATGTAATACATACTGTATTAATGTACCAGTTTTTTAAAACTTTATTGGTACAGTATATCAAACTTTGCAAAGAATGCTGCAGGAGATGGAGAAAGCACAAAATCATGGTGGAGACACACAGAAACAAATGGTCTCACATACCTGACATTTGGGGCGGTCAAAATGTTCTCCGAACTACATTACAACCATCCGAGAGGCGCCCACGGTTATTTTTCAACATATAATTATTACAAATAATTAGTTGTAAAAATAGTTTCCTTATTAATAAAATGGGCTTATAATTTGAAAGAAAAAAACCTTGGAGTTTTTTGGAATATTGTGAGTGTTCGTTTGGAGAATATTTTAAACGTCGCTCGGATAAGGCAATCATGAACGCACAGCATCATAAGTATTCATATAGGTAAGGAAATGTGAATGGTACTGACCACATGTTTGTTGTACAACAATATTATGATGACTATGAGTACCAGCAAGATGACCAGGGACAGAGGAATCACCCAGTTTCCTAGTGGGGGAGAAGGTAAAGAAACAACAGACAAGAAAACCAGTAAAAATCACAATCACGGAACATTTGTCTTTCATTAACTAACTCTTCTGAGAGGGTGGGCCAGATTGGATGAAGCCATATTGTACTGATGTGTGTTGGCTATTAATGCTTACCATGCATTGCACCACGAGGTACATTATATGTACATCATGCACATTGAGGAATGCTATTCCAACTTTGAAAAGGTTCAGAGTGAGATTGAGATCTCCTTGCAAGTGAGATTTCTCAATAATACCTCCCCGGTCGTAAGGCCTTCTTGGTTTGTATAAAAGTGCATTCAATCTGCAATTTCATGAGGTTTCCTTTCACTGAAATCCCAAACTATTTTGTAAACTCCTCCATGATTTCACCATTCCTTGCTTGATAGAAAACGAATGCACTGCGATGCTGGAGACATCCCGGCATCTATCAAATAACCTCGGTAGACAGAATACTGTAGCTCAGAGGTGTACTGGCATTTAATCTTAGTTTGGGTTTGATTCACGACCAGACTAAAAAAAAATTGCCATCGTGGTGGTTTGCAGGAAGAATGTGGCATTAATGAGTTCGCCATTTGCAATCAGGACGTTAAGCCAGCTGTCTCGTCTACTAGCATTCGGTGGTGGTGGTGGTGAACGTTAAATATCCCTTGTTGCCTTTCGAAAAGAGCAGGCCATTATGTGCCATGGTCTAATGCACAGGGGGCACTTCATCAAGTGTCATTGCATTATACGCATAAATTATGCAAACCTGAAATGTGCTGCTCCATATGTGCCCATTACTCCCCGCACCTTCATTTCTATATTCCATCCTACTCCCTTGTCTTACTGTTCTCAAGTTGAATTTTATAATTTGTGAGCCCCTCCCCACATACCCCACATGCACATGTAATAGCTATATGACCCCTTTATAGGGTTAAACCACCCTGTTACATTAAGACTTCAATGCTGGAGCTCAAGGAGCAAACGCTTTTGTTTATAACATACTAGCATGACGTACATATATGGTTGAAAAAGCAAAGCACAAACCTGTATTTTTCTTTGGGCTGTTTGTGGTAGGAATCACAGCCAAGATAGTAGTGTTGGTGGTGGGCACTGTGGAAGTGGTAGTGTTTGGACTCTTATTGAAGCTGGTGGGGCTCACAGTGGAATTCGTCAACGGCATGATTGTAGTCGAGTTGGGAGAACCGTCAGTAGGATTTGTCGAAGTGGTTGAAATGCCAGGGGTAGTTTTCAGTGATGGATATGTAGTGGAAGGTGAGGTTGATGTGGGTAGAACAGAGTTCCCCATTATCGAAGTATGGTTCATACTCGCATCCAATGGTTGAATCCAAAACAAAGTTGAACAAACTGTGGTGAGTAAATCACGCGAGTTAAGATTACAATGTTGTACAATACACACGACATGTGATAGAAAATTGTGTGGCCACCTGCCTTATGTGGCCAAAGCAGCATTTCATGTTTTTAACAGTTTAAGGCTCGTACAACAGCATGAAGAGATATCACTGTACTTCAACATGCGTTACAAAAGTGGTGGTAAACAATAAACAAATGAGTACTGTACTTTGCATGACATTTGAACCTGGGGTTGTGGCATTCATTAAGAGCATCAAACAATGTATAACCTGACTCAAGAAATCTTTCCATACATTTACAGCATGTGTTTGTTTGTATATATATATATATATATATATATATATATATATATATATATATATATATATATATATATATATATATATATATATATTGTACACATTTTTAGCACAACGATTGTTCAGTCACTCGGCGTTAGGGAATTTGATTGTTTAAAAGGAGATGCTCGCTCACCGTGCACCAACAGGTGTACACATGAAACCGTGAATCCCATGATGTTCCGCGCAAGACACAACGAAGCAGAGTCTGGTTCAACACAGGCTTCCTTTGTGGCTTCAACTACCCTACATTTAGTCTTTCTTTAATCCTTCCTTATCTGCGGTGCTCCAGTTGGGCGTCTGTGCGTCACGTCGTAGCCACACGTCCGCCCCTTCCTGAGTCCCCGGTACCTACACTTGGAGTGTGAGGCAGTTTCCAGTCAGATAGTATACTTATAGGTCTACACAGCCCAGCACTGCTCAATCAATCTACTCATGCGAGAAACAAAGGACCAAGATGGGACACGCATTATTTCCTCAATTACCGAGCGTGGACGGACATAATGGTTTCATCCATATGTGGTACTTGGCGAAATAATTTGGAAAGTATGTTGGTCTGTAGTTTGTCTGTCTATCTGTCTGTCTATCTATCTGTTGGTCGGTTTGCCACACGATTACCGTCCACAGTTTTCAAGCAATCGGTCTGAATTATTTTTTGGGTGTGTAGGTGATCGGCCAAGGACAGCAACACGTGTTTATGGTGAGGATCCGAATCCACATCTGGATACGAGAATTTTTAAGTGAATCTTCACCATTGAGAGATAGGGCCAAAAGCAAGATATCACACGATATCTCAAAAAGTTACTGACGGAATCGGAAGAAACTCGGCGGACAGGTTGGGTGTGCAACGAGGAAGAATTGATTCAATTTTGGCGAAGATCCGAATGTGGATATGATAAAAAAATTTTTTTTAATGATTCTTCACTATTGAGAGATGGGAGATGGCCAAATGACGATATATATATATATATATATATATATATATATATATATATATATATATATATATATATATATATATATATATATATATATATATATATATATGAGAGATGGCCAAATAATATATTGTATAATATTTCAAAAGGTTGTGGACGAGTTGTGACAAAACTTGGTGAATGAGTTGGTTAGGCGACAAGAACAAGCCGATTTGATTTTGGTTCAGATCAGCAGATCTGGCCTATCAGTGGGATGCAAAACGTAAACTGTTCAGCCTGGTGGAGGTATGTGCTCCACCGAGTTCCGTTCTCGTTAATTAGAGTGATTTGACAAGCATTAAAAATGTATACAAAGCGGTGCCTTCATATCTGGATCTATTGTGAACAGTTCAACTTTCTGGTGAAATGGAGAGAGAAGGGATGGTTAAGATGGAGTGAAAAAGTTTTATGTTAACTTTTTTATCGGAATAAAAATTGATAGGAAAAGTGTGTGTGTGTGTGTGTGTGTGTGTGTGTGTGTGTGTGTGTGTGTGTGTGTGTGTGTGTGTGTGTGTGTGTGTGTGTGTGTGTGTGTGTGTGTGTGTGTGTGTGTGTGTGTGTGTGTGTGTGTTGTTATCTTCATTTGCAGGTTTCAGAAGGTGGAACGGAGTCCTCCCAGATGTCAAAGTATACGTGTGTGTGTGTGTGTGTGTGTGTGTGTGTGTGTGTGTGTGTGTGTGTGTGTGTGTGTGTGTGTGTGTGTGTGTGTGTGTGTGTGTGTGTGTGTTGGTTCTTATCTTCATATGCAGGTTTCAGAAGGTGGAATGGAGTCCTCCCAGGTCTCAAAGTATCTGTGTGTGTGTGTGTGTGTGTGTGTGTGTGTGTGTGTGTGTGTGTGTGTGTGTGTGTGTGTGTGTGTGTGTGTGTGTGTGTGTGTGTGTGTGTGTGTGTGTTATCTCCATATGCGTATTTTTAAAAGTGGAACAGTGTCCTCCAAGGTTTAGAAGTATCCACCTCCGTTCAGTTAGGGATCATGAATCATGGACCAAGCTGTTGATTTTTCTTGTTCTCAAAGTTTTGATCTGAGGGCTCTTTTCATAATCGTCACCGAGCACTGGATAGCTTCCAACTGTCGTTAGTCTGTAGTTATATTCCCAGGGATGAACCAAAAGCGGTCCTGCATATGGAGAAACCCACATATGGAGATAACAGCCAATGACACGCACACACACACACACACACACACACACACACACACACACACACACACACACACACACACACACACACACACACACACCAAGGAAACTCTATCCACAAAATTTTCGACAAAAATCAATGCATTGTAAGAATCTATCTCCCGAAATTAGAAGGAGGTAGTGGCCTGAAAACCAGCTCAACCAAATGCACAGAATGACAACTGTCAGTTTGGCTGTGTACGAGAAAACTTCGACAAGCTTCCGACTCCAATTTGTATACAAACATGCAGACAGTAAGCTAGAAAAGGTATCCCTAACCCACTGAGCAAAAACTTTCATAAAGCATAAGTCACATGACTTGCACATTAAACGGAAACAGCAACGAATACAACCCCAACAATTACAAAAAGAGAGAAAAAAAGAAAAAACAAAAATCAACAAATATACACCAACAACTGGGAGAACACTACAAGAGCAGGAAGGTATATATATAAAAAAAGAGTTGGACAAACTGGTCAGAGACAAAGAAGGCTCTTTGGAAAGGCTATGGAAGGTCAGCCTAACTGGGATGGAGAAAGAATCATTATAAATACCCAAGACCAAGGACACTACAATATTGGCTTTAAAAAAACATTGGAAGGACCGAGTCATTTGGACAAGTGTAGGTTCTGCAAGGTAGAAACAGAAAGTACGAGCCACCTCCTTTCGTGATGTAAAAAAAAACTCATGTTATCTGACCAGCTGCACACACAAAGGCACAGCAGGGTTTGTAAAGTAATCCACTGGCACATCAGCAAAAAAAAAAAACAATATTCCAGTCACAGAAAACTCATGGAAACATGAACCAAAAACAGTAACTGAAAACAAGGAAGTAATGCTCACATATGACCTGATGATCCCATCCAGCATGAACTTTGAAAACAAAGCATTGTGACTGGATATTGCATATATATATATATATATATATATATATATATATATATATATATATATATATATATATATATATATACATATATATATATATATATATATATATATATATATATATATATATGTATATATATGGATATCTAAAACGGCATTGCTAATTTAGGTGTCAGGACACAGCGAGTTTGATCTAAATGATGCAGAAATCAAGAAAATGACTAAAATACCAAGACCTCATAAATGAAATGAAAAGATCCTGGAAGCTAAAGAGTGTCAGTGTGTGTGCGTGTGTGTGCGTGTGCGCATCACCGTGTGTGTGACCACGCATAAAAGGGAAAAAGCGACAACGTGGCCATTAATCCCCATAAGATGTTTGAGCAAGCATGCAAGACTGCGTGGGATGCAAACACATGGCAAATGTGGGCCATTTGGCATTGAAGAACCATAATGCTCAAGAAAATGTGTTTTTTTAAAATGTGCTACATTGTTGTAAAATAAAATACATATGATGTACTAATTACCTTTTTATTTATTACATCATATGGAATATAATAATTATACTCGTCAAGTGCATAAACTGAAATAATTAGGCAGGAAATGTTTGTTGAATTGCTCATAGAGTGTTGACGTCACGGAGCGCCTCGCTTTTCTTACGCCAAACACGAGTGATGCTTTACTTTTATCTCATGTAAAACGGTTGGTGAAGGTAACCCTACAGTGTCCAACAATGGAACGGCCTTCATGAACATGCTCACTGGCTTTAGCACAACAGGTAGGAGAATCTGAATGGCTATCATAAGTTCGATTTTGCTGTTTTCTTTTGAATTAACGTTTTTCATAATTAAACAAAAAGATTTTAGTTTGAAACTTGAAATGCAGTTGATCAATTTAAAAATAATATTATGATACATTGTCATGCTGATTACATACTATTCATCAATATAGTTAACCTCCGCCATCGAAGATGGATGGAGGTTACTGTTTTCACCCCTGTCTGTTTGTTTGTTTGTGAACAGTATTACGGATAAACTCCTGGACGGATTTCGACGAAACTTGGTGGGGGGATTAGGTATGGTCCAAGGATCATGCCATTACATTTTGGACTTGGTCAAAAAAAAAAACTTCGAAAATATTGCAACTTTTTTTCAAAAAAAATTTTGATTTTATTTGAATTTTTTTTTTTTGCATTTTTACATGTTTTAAGTAATTTCCAACCCCCCCTCCCAAAAAAAAAATTGTTAGAGAAAAAAAAACAAATTTTGCAACTTTTTTTTCAAAAAAATTCCGATTCTTTTTTTTGGCATTTCTACATGCGTGTCGATCTAGTTTAGTTTATTCAATCGTGGTTCGGTAGAGTCTGATACATTTTGACCTACAATGAATAGGATATCAGGTTCACTTAAGTGACCCAGCAGTATTGGCGGCGAAGGTTTTGCACTCTACCGAATGCTCCCCCTCCAGTTTCCTATTGCAATACTTAATGGTTTTCAAAGTGAAGAGTAAAATAATCTAAATGTTTATCCTTTTGTTTTCACTTTGTTTTAAAACGTTTTCCCTTTTGAAAGACTGAACTTGATTGGGCTTCATATGGTATCATTGTATCGTTCTTAATTGTTGTGAAATACATTTCCTTATTTCAAGGACTTAAAGAGTGAATCGATCGAATTATTTCCATCAACTATCATGTGCTCTGACCTTAAAATGAAAAGTTTAAAATGAAAGTGAGAAATAAATATAATTAATTACTTCTATGACATTTTTGAAAACTGGAAATTATATGCACAATTGAAGGTTCGATTAGGTGGATCGATCAATGAACCCATGGAGTAACAGAGGATTAATTTTTCGGGGAACTTTACTTGAAAGTGAATGGTGGATTTGCAGATAAATTACGTGGAGGCGAAAGACGTGAAGAGACACCAATGTATATGTACGTACGTGTGTATCAAGGATGTTTAGAGGGGACAATTGACATTTTGACACAGTTTGAAGGTCATTCAAAAGGCTCTTGAAACGAGTTACTCACAATTAATGGTCTAAGAAACTCGTTTTACATTTTCTAATATATAAACTATATATCGTTCATAAAGATTATCTTTTTAAGGCTAAATATATATATACATAATGATATAAATATAATGTTTTTTTTTTCTGTATGTATATATATATATATATATATATATATATATATATATATATATATATATATATATATATATATATATATATATATATATATATATATATATATATATATACATATACATACACATAATTTTTTTTATTTCTGTATGTATGTATGTATATACACACATATATATATATATATATATATATACATATATATACATACACATAATTTTTATATATATATATATATATATATATATATATATATATATATCTCCGATCTGATATACCATACTCAATGTTCTGTGTTAGAGCTTCGGTTCTTCTGAAGCTGTTTTTTGCCAGCATTTATACTGGGTGGTTTGCCATTGCCTTCCAAGCAGCATTTCGGGTAGGAATTTGGATTTTGTCCATGGTGCCGGTGATAACTCACCTACTCTTTGCAAAGGACACAGTGGAATCTTTCATGTCCACCAAGTAATGCTGGCAGATGGGACACCAGTTTGCCATCCACCCAAGCGATGGGACACATTGATGAATCACTCTGTTTGTAATACACCAGGATGACAGTTTATTATAGTTCGCCCGAAAATCAAACGTAGGTTAGATGGCTTGGAGGAGAGTGTGCATACCTCTCGTCTCGAGTCTAGGACAAGGGTCAGCAACATACGGCACGTCTGCCATGAGTGGCATGCAAGATGATTTTGAGTGACGCACACAATAAAAGCCGAACGAAATCTGACGGCAAAGAAACCGAGTTGAAAAAGAAACCCGATTAAAAACTATGCTTGACTGCTCTGTCAACCTCTATAATAAAAACAAAAAAACAAGAGCTCTCATTGGGGAGCACAATTTAGACTGTAAATTATGCTTATTTTTTTTATATTTTTTTAATGTTGAATGCTCCAGTTATGGACTAAATAGTCCTCATCGAGGCCAGGCCTTAAATAAAGGAAAATAAAAGAGAGACTGTAAAGTGAGGAGTGAAAATGAGTGAGTAAGAAAAGTGCGTGATGTTTGTTTGCAAGAAAGAGAGATTAAAGCTCTCAGCAATCCTGTGAGCGAGAGCGAGTCAGCGAGACAGAAAGTAAGACCAGCAATCCTGACACTGGGAGTGTAAGATGGTTCCGGGCACCACTTTAACGCTCCTAAGTCAGAATGGTAGTCCTACCCTGAGCGGTTGCTGTCGACAACCTACGACCTAAAAAAAAAATACCCAAAACAAGAGCTTTCATTGGGGAGCTACCCAATGAAAGTTCTTTGATGGAGAAAGAAAAATGATTCAATTGGTATATTCGCTGCATTGCATTTAGCAGTGCCAGCCAATTTTGATTAGCAGGAAATCTTGCGATAATTGCCACTGATCACGTTTTTTTTTTTTTTCAACAAAATAGTGGTTCCTCAGAAAGCAAAGTTAGATGTTTGCTCATTTCAGCCTCCTTGGAGAGACGAATATGGATTTGCTCAACATAAAGACCATACTGTTTGTGTTCTATGTTGTGAGAGCGTTGTTTGCTGCACATCAAATATCCAACGCATTTTCAGACAAAGCATGACAAAAACTTCAAGGATTAGGCGACAAGGCTAAGTCAAACAGGGCATAGTGAGGTACAGAAAGCAAAGAAGTGTCATTACTGAAGTCTATGTTAGGAAAAAAATTAAGCCAAAAAGGGAAGTTACAAAATACTTGAATGTGTTGCAAAACATGGAAAATCATTTACAGATGGGGAATATATAAAAGAGACTTTTATCAGTTGTTCAGATGTTTTGTTAAATGCTTTGCTCAATGGTTTGCCCAATAAAGACACAATCATCTCCAGAATTAAAGACATAGCTGTGCCTGTCAGATCAGTGGAGAGACACATCAGCGAAATGGCAGAAAATGTTAACAAACAACAGACGGTGGCGTTAAAAAATGCAGTGGTAATTAGTGTCACACTTGATGAGAGTGTGGATGTACAGTAAGTGATGTACCACGTTTAGCAGTTGTTGCAAGATACTGCGACTCGGACGAAGTTCAAGAAGAGCTATGCTGCTTAAAAACCATGCATGGCACAACAACAGGGGAATATACAGCGAAGATGTGTGTTAATCATTTTTAGGAAAGAGGAATTGATATCAGAATAAAATTATATGTGACAACAGACAGTGTCCCTGCTATGGTCGGAAACCAGAAGGGGTTTGTAAAGATCATTGAGGATCAAATTGGCCACCCGATGGTAAATTTTCATTGTATTATTCACCAAGAAAATCTTTGTGCCAAGATTTATATTTCTGAGCTTAATAATGTGATGACTACAGTGGTGAAGATAGTGAATTTTCTTGTTGCTCGATCTGCCTTGATGCACAGGCATTTACAAGTTCTGCTTGAGGAGATGTACAGTGCGTGCAAGGGCATTCTGCTTCACAGCAATGTCCATTGGCTAAGCCATGGGAAGGTTTTGGAACACTTTGTGGCCTCACATATTTTGGCACACTTTGTCAGAAAAATGTCAAAACTACACCAAACTGGTTGATGACAAATGGGTCATGCAACTAATGTTTCTATCTGACATCAGCACACATCTAAACAAACTCAACCTCCATCTGCAGGGTGCAGGCCAAACTGTTATGGGTCTTTTTGGAACAAGGAAGGTATTTCTTGCAAAACATCATTTTTTCTGAGGATATTGATACCTTGACTTTCCGCTCTTCCCAACATCTTAAAGAACTATCAACAGATTACACCATCAGTGTTGCCGAGATTGCAATGTACATGGAAGAACTCATATCAGAATTTTGTCGGATTTCAAGATTCCCAACGTTTTGGCATGATGTTTCTTTTAAACCAGACAACTTTGATACCAGCGACATGGATTTGACAGTGTTAAAGTGGAAGGGTGTTGAGGATTTTGAAATGCAACACATTGAGTTATATGCGACAAACACAATTCTAAAACCATCTCACACCCACCCACTGCACATAAACCATCTTCAGCCATGCATAAACATCTCCCATCAGCCATGCATACACCACATGGGGGGTGTGTAGCATTGGGATTCTCATGCATGTACTATTTGTGATCGTCTTTACAGCTGTGGAGGAACTCAGGGAAAAAATTGAAACAGCAAAGGGCTTACCTTGTGTCAACTTTCATGGTTGCTTTATGGAGCTTTCTTCAGCCAGAAGAGCATGGGAGGAGTCGATTTATTTAAATAATCTTAGCCACCTGCGCTATTTGATTAGGTGAGAGATGTGAGTGAGTCTTTGTTTTTCATATATATATATATATATATATATATATATATATATATATATATATATATATATATATATATATATATACATACAGTAAACATAGCACAGTGCCTATAGAAAGTCTACACCCCCTTTCAAAATTTTCACTTTTTGGTGCCTTATAGCCTGGAATTAAATTTCATTAAATCAGACTTTTTCTACCGTTATTTCCCCATCAGAACCACAAACTTCCAAGCGAAAAACTCCACAAATTTCGGAAAATTGATTAAAAATACAAAACTAGAATATCTTGGTTGGATAAGTGTCCACCCCCATTATAATAGCAATTGTAAATTAGCTCAGGTGCAACCAATCACCTTCAAAATCACACACCAAGTTAATTGGCCTCCACCTGTGTTAAATTGTCGTGATTCTGATTATTTCAGAATAAAATCAGCTGTGCCTGTTAGTTTCCTCTGCTGGGTAGTGAATTTCACAGCAAAGACTCAACCATGAGCACCAAGGAACTTCAAAAGACCGAGATAAAGTTGTGGAAAGGCACAGATCAGGAGATGGGTAAAAAAAATATTTCAAAGGCCTTGAATATCCCTTGGAGCACAGTCAAGACAATCATTAAGAAGTGGAAGGTGTGTGGTACCACCAAGACCCTGCCTGGATCATTCCGTCCCTCCAAACTGGATTACCAAGCAAGGAGGAGACTGATCAAAGTGGTCACCATGAGGCCAATGGCAACTTTGAAAGAGCGACATGCCTTTATGGCAAAGACTGGTCACTGTGTGCATTTGATAACAATATCTCAAGTACTCCACAAGTCTGGCCTATATGGTAGGGTGGCAAAAAAGGAAGCAATTACTCAAAAAAGCCCACCTTGAGTCCTGTTTGATGTGTGCAAAAAACCACTCCGGAGCTTCTGAAGTCATGTGGCAAAACATTTTGTGGTCTGACAAAGCCAAGATGGAACTTTTTGGCCTAAATACAATGCATTTGGTGCAAACCCAACACAGCACATCACCCAAAGAACACCATCCCTACTGTGTGGCATGGTGGTGGCAGCATCATGTTATGGAGATGTTTCTCATCAGCAGGGAGTATGGCACTTGTCAGGATAGAAGGGAAAATTAATGGAGCAAAACAGAAAAATCCCAGAGGAAAACCTGCTGCCCTCTGCAAGAAAGCCGAAATTGGGACGGAAGTTCACTTTTCAGATTGGTAAAGACCCTAAGCACACCGTAAAACCTACACTGGAGTGGTTAAGGAACAAAAAATAAATATCCTTGATTGGCTCTGTCAGAGCCCCGGCCTAAATCCAATTGAAAATCTGTGGCACGACTTGAAGATTGCTGCCCATAAACGCTCCCCACACAACTTGACTGAGCTTGAATAGTTTTGTACAGAATTGCAAATAATGCCGAATCAAGGTGTGCAAAGTTCATTGAGACCTATCCCAACAGACTCACAGCCATAATTGCTGTAAAAGGTGCTTCCACCAAGTAATAATTCAGGGGGGTGGATATTTATCCAACCAAGATGCTCTAGTTTTGTATTTTAAATTAATTTTCTGAAAATGTAGGATTTGTTTTTCACTTAGAAGTTGTGGATTACGATGTGGAAATAAAAGTGACAAAACTCTGATTTAATGTAATTTAATTCCAGGCTATAAGGCAACAAAAGGTGAAAAATTTTAAAGGGGGTGTAGACTTCCTAAAAGCACTGGAAATCACTTTGAATCACTCTGTTTTACTAGTTGTTGCTAAATGTCAGAGCAACTAATGATTATACATTAGGTAGCATAAATGAAAACATATTTATTCTTGATACAGGTTCTTAAAATTGGCAGATTTATAATTGAATTTTTAACAGAAGAAAAATATTGTAAATTGTACTGGCACATGAAAAGGTAAATGAGGTGTAGCGGGTCGGGATCCTTGATATGAAATGTCAGCATGCTTTAAAGAACCAACAAGGTGCTGTGCACATGATCAGGGATCAGTCAACCTCCTTACTGTTCATCATATTTTAAAGGAATTTAAGTGGAAATCAAACATACATCGGATTTTTCATGCTTTTAACAAGGATGATCCCGATGTAAAGAGTATAGTTTTGGAATCTGTTAACTGCTAAGTGTAATGAACATTGGGATATGGAGGAGAGGATAATTTGATCTGATGAACCAACTTTCAAATTTAACGGCCATGTACATCGTCGCAACGGTGTGTTTTGGTCAATGGAAAACCCTCACATTTATGTGGCTAAACATGTTAATCTGCAAGACCTTATGGTGTGGCTTGGGTTTTATTCTCGTGGCATTTGTGGGCCCTTCATTTTTCATGACAATGGAACGGGTAAGTTATCTGGAAGTGCTGTGCAATGAGGCCATTCCCAAAATACAATCCCGATGTAGGCACACTGAGGTCGATTTCAAAATGTTATGGATGTGTTATGACAAAACTTGGTGGATGAGTTGGGTAGGTGACAATAACAAGGTGATTCGATTTTGGTTAAGGTCTGGATGCAGATCCGGTCTATCAGTGGGATACGAAACATCAACTGTTCCGTCTAGCAGAGGTAAGCACTTTAACGAGTGCTGCGATTATAGTTTCAAAATGTGTATTCATAGTAAAGTATACACAAGATGTGCATATATATATGGTTTTTCTTGGATTATAATAAGTATCTCATTCAGAAAACATTTTGAACACAACATTTTCGTGAGATTTGAACATAGTATCCACACATGGGTCAGGGATTCAGAAGGGAATGCTCTCCCCACATTAATAAAATCAGTCATTATTAATTTAAAACTGAAAGCTTAACTTGGTGAAACTATTTAAACCAATTTATGTTTCACCAAAGCCATGCAGGAATTCTCTGTTCAGCTTCAGATTTCCTGATTACCGCTTGTATAGAATGCCAGCAGAAAGTAAATCAGACCTGCAAAAAAATATAATCCTACTACAGACAAAAAGCATGCTTTCAGACAAAAAATGCAATATAAATTCGAAATATTTCAGTCCATCCTGATATTTCAGTTCCAGATCTATCCATTCTGACGTCGACACCAATTTTATTCTTCTGTTGCTTCCTTCAAAATCCCATTAACGTTTTGAGTTTGAATTAACTTATTCAATTGCCCTCATAAATGGTCATGGTTTAATCAGATGTCTGTGGAAAGTGAATAAGAAAAAGAGATTAAAACAATGAAAATTAAATGCTTATGTATATCATTTAAAACGATAAATTTTATGAAAATGGAAATATTTTTGTTGAAGTTGAATATAAAAAAGAAGAGATCATTCAGCTGCATTTAGGATGCCCTGTAGAATTTATCAAATGCTGTCATAAGATATTTTCCTGTCTCTAACTTCTGTGTAAGCTCCATGATGCAACATTTGTAAACCTTCAACAACAGATCAGATGATTTGTTAATGAGGGAAAATTTTGTGACATTCTTTTAAATGGTTCCCATAAATTTCCATCAACAAACATATACTCTGAGCATAAAATTAAAAGTTCAAAAGTAGTGAGAAAGAAATCCACATTAAAAAAATTCTGCTTTGTACATCAGTGATACTAGCACAACCTCCACAAAGCACTTCTTCAGAATAACTGAACTTGGTTATCACTTTTGCAAGTGTAGTTCCATATCAAAACAACCAAGACTAGAACCACACTCGGTAAAGCGCATACCTCCGCATGGCTGAATACTGAACAGTTTATGTTTTGTACCCCATTGATAGGTCACACATGGATCCGGACCTCAAGAAAAATGGAATTGGCTTGTTATAGTCACCTACCCAACTCACCACCTTGTTTTGTCATAATCCGTCCACAACTTTTTGAAATATCATGCAATATATCGTGTTTGACCCATCTCCCAATGGTAAAGAATCACTTAAAAAATTCTCATATCTGGATCCAGATCTTCACCAAAATCTAAATAATTTGTCCCTGTCACACACCCAACCTGTACACCAAGTTTCGACGGAATCCATTCACAACATTTTTGAGATAGCCTGCTCACAAACAGACAAACGACCAAACATACAAACGAACAAACTAGGACACTTGTTAGAGTGCATACCTGTGCCACGTAATGCCTGATCCACGAGAACATATCGGGCCCAATACATTTTTGAAATATCATGCTATACAGGACTATATCATTTTTTGGTCCCATCTCTCAATGGTGAAGAATCACTTTAAAAATTAAGTAATTTTCGTATCCATATCGGGATTCGAATCTTCACCAAAATCGAATCAGTTCGTCATAGCCACACACCTAACCTGTCCACTAAGTTTCAAACAAATCCGTCTACAACTTTTTGAGATATCGTGCAATATATCGTTTGTGGCCCTCTCAATGGTGTCAATTATCTCTCATAATCTCAATTATCTCAATTATCTCTCAATGGTGAAGAATCACTTAAAAAATGATCAGATCCGGATCTGGATTCGGATCTTCACCAAAATTGAATCAATTCTTCCGTGTCACACACCCAACATGTCCACCAAGTTTAGTCTGAATCCGTCATTGACTTTTTGAGATATCATGCTATATATCGTTTTTGGCCCTATCTCTCAATAGTGAAGAATTACTTTAAAAATTCTAGTAGTCGGATCCAGATCTGGATCTTCATCAAAATCTAAGCAGTTCGTCCTTGTCACACACCCAACCTGTCCACACAATTTCATCTAGATCACAACTTTTTGAGATATCTTGCACAAAAACAAACAGACAGACAAACAAACAGACAGAAAGGGGTGAAAACATTACCTCCTTCACCTTCGGTGGCAAGGGTAACAAGGGTAAATCCATAACCTCCATCCGTCGTCGTTGGCGGAGGTAATGATGAAAGATCAGTGTCATTATACTTCAAATGTATATGAGCGTTGGTGTAGCTCTTTCACAAGTCTCAACAATGTTTACAGAAAAAGGAGAGTAAATAATGGCGTTTGTTTATTTTGAAAGTCAAACATTTGGATAGCACCATATTGGAAAAATATTTCCAGGCCTGTGACTTTCTGCTTACCCCTCATTATGCCTGTAGTCGAGGGTTTGCCGATCAATTTGTTGAGCAGGCAGGATTCGAAACTGTAGGATGAAATTAGATCACGAGTCCACTAGTACCGCTTTGAACAGCAGTGATGCAAGCACAACCCAACAAAGCGCCATTTCTCGCGGAATACATGGAAAGTCAGCAATTACGAGATGATTGTTTGCTTCGTTCAATATATAATGTATGATTTTAAGCAAAAGCTCCACATTGTATTCCATAGTAATACTCATACTGTGAGACACAAACAATTTCCAAATTACGTGAAGCATGTTTGTTTTTTCCCACAAAATTGTGAATCATTCCAACTCCAGCGAAGTCATCTCCGATTTTCGGATAAATCAAGATAAATAACTGGGGGCGTAAAAACCAGAGCCAAAAATATACGACATGATGTAAACTGTGCAAAAAGTATCCTGGGTTAACTCACGAGAGTTGATTTTACATATTGATCAGCTTTTATAATTTACTCCTATAACTCCATCACTTAAATTTTCAATAATCATCCACTAATGTCCTGCTAATGTTTTTTTTTGTTTTACATAACTGTCAATCTCTTAGACATTCTGTTGCAAATGCAATATATTACTTAAATGTATTCCTGAAAGGTACAGTATTTACTCATTATAGCATATGTCACATAACTGGTCAACTGATGTGCAGATTACTAAAGATGTGAGCTTGAGATGGCAGCATCCTATTTTGATGGCAGAAAATTTATGTATTATCGTCTGACAGAATGGCGCAGAGGTAGTGCACTTATCTTTGAGCTGTCTAATCTGGGTTTGATTCCCATCCCGACTAAATACTGTTGGATTGGTGCTTCGTAGGTATTGTGTTACATCATATCATTCATTCCCTTGGATGGACATTAGCTTGCAGGGTGTCTCGTCTGCTCACAGTAAAGATCATGCATTTTTGCCTTTTCTAATGAGGAGAGGTAATGCTGAAACCCTGTACAAGTTGGACACAAATACAAGTTCTTATCCAAATTAACTCGAGTCTAATGTCAAACCTGGGCATGTGTATTTGTGAGAAACTCGGGTCAAAGACATTCCCTGGCCTACCAGGGAATTGTCCACTGGGTGGGAGTAATAAAGGAGAGTTAAAATCATAATTAGGGGAGTTACCCCTTGTCATATACGAGAGCCTCTGGCTCAACAAAATTAATTAGCGCCAGTGCTCAATACTCATAAGAAATTTCCAAAACAACATGCTGTGTACTTTTATTAATGTCAGTCATTACAAGCTGCAAACATATTGATCACCATTGGAAATCTGTATACAAACGTGTATATATATATATATATATATATATATATATATATATATATATATATATATATATATATATATATATATATATATATATATATATATATATATATATATATATGTTAAGGCCACGGGTACTGAGTGTATTATGAGGGGGTTAATCTTCATTTATCCTCAGAAGAGCCGGACCTGGGGCCACCACTCACAATTAACATTGTGGTACAGTGGGTTGCTTCACAACCATGCATGCCAATCACTTAACCACGACTTCCAGTGTCCACCATCTAATATGCTGTTTAACTAGAGGTCACGTGCCCTCTTGACTGGGGAACATGCTCTCGGCGATGCACCAATCTTATCTTGAATAGATCTTAAGTAATGTGGCCGAGCATTTACCGGTGGTGAACGTCGACTGTGACAGGTTAATTAGTTTGGGAATTATCTCCCAGTCTATCTAGGCTCGGACAATGTTGGATCAATGAATGTAAATGACAAACACGGACAGGTTGAAACATAAACAAGTAATTTATTATTAAGAAAAAGAAATAAACTGAAGGACTTTTTATTATTTACTAGTTGACTTAAATGGATGAATTCAAATCAATGAAATGCTCAGTCCACAAAATAATCTCAAACAAATAAAGAAATCAACAAGCATTTCCAGAAAAATGGACAAAGAGCAGATACTTATTACTATCTCTTACTTAACAATTAAAGATGAGATACGGGTACCCAGCAGATCATTCAGAGGGAAAAGAAATCCATTCTCGGCTTACCAAGGCAGAAGTCGTCGTGCATCTACTAAAATAAACCAAAATGTGTGAGCATGCCTTGGTCTGCTGCCAGCACCCTGCCTCACCGTGCACCCACTTGCAAACAGGCTCGAACACCAATCAATGTCACGTCATCACCTCCAGGAACCAGGAACGCCAAGAACCAGGTACGCCAAGAGTCAGATACCCAGCAGAAACAGCAGGAATGGTCCAACTGTCACCAAGTGCCGTTGCTGCTGCCTCCAACCGTCAGGAGCTGTCAGGAGCTATCAGGACATGTAAGGAGCTGTCATCACTGGTCAGGAGCTGTCACCAACTGTCAGGAGCTGTAAGGAGCTGTTGCCAATGGTCAGGAGCTGTCACCAACCGTCAGGAGCTATCAGGAGCTGTAACCAACCATCAGGAGCTGTTAGGATCTGGAAGGAGCTGTAATCAATGGTCAGGAAGGCGGTCCTCCACATCCTTTTTGAAGGTGACCAGTGTGGGCGAAGCCTCAAGCAGACTTCAGCCAAATCTATCTTCCCTATTGGCACATCACTGCACGTGACCTCCAACCGTCAATTCTCGCGATCACTCCCCCACCTCCACCATCGAACGAGACGCAACCCCCAATCAACACAGGCCTGGATCACGACGCCATGCTCGGGGCACTGGACGAATGCCAGAAAGCAGCCACCCGCCGGAACAACTGAGCGAAAACGTGAAGCACCCACAAAATGCCAACGGGCAACCATCACCTCCCCGTTCAGCTCGACATGAACAAGAGCCAGCCAGCATCCACAGGGCAACCAAACGGGACGTCAAATGCCAATGGAAAAAGGTGGATGTCAAACGTCGATGAAAAAAAGCGGGCATCAAACGTCAATGTAAAAAGATGGTCTTGAGATAAACGATCCGAGACCACAGTCATGTTTGACTGCAAGAACAAACCGTTCAGGAAAAGACCGCGGTGTGTTCAATGACCCAAATGTCCTGCAAGTCCAAAGTGAAAATGATTCCCAAAACAAAATGTGTAAATAAATAGTTTATTTCCAAGCCAATGTCTTGATTGAAAGGGAATACAATAAGTCTCTGTGAGGCTACCGGCTATCTATTGCATGCACGGACGGTGAATATCGCTCATGCAGAAATGAAAACTGATGTAAAATCATACGTCATTAACGTGTTAAAAAGAGGAATAGGTTATCTCACAGGAAAGAAAGGGAACCGATTCTCTATCCTTCTCCAACACTGCAACGAGTGAGAATCCCACCAGACAAAGGGATGGATCTATTCTGAACATGCATTATGGAAATAACTGTCTGAGGACATGAGTGTTGTGGGCATTACTCAGATCCGATTCTGAAATCTATAACAATTATATACATATACACAGGACCTGGTAAATCAGTAATTGTGCCAATAAATATCCCTGTGTCGTAAGAGGCGACCAGGGTTGCGTCAGGAAGGGCATCCGGCATAAAACATGTGCCAAATCACCATGCGGATCATACGGATGATCCGCTGTGGCGACCCCTAACGGGAGCAGCCGAAGGAAGAAGAAGAAGAGACACAGGATATTATATATATATATATATATATATATATATATATATATACATACATATACATATATGATATATACAAACATATAGGATATATATCTTCTTCTTCTTCTTCTTCTTTAAGCGGCCCCGTTAGGGGTCGCCACAGCGGATCATCCGTTATGATCCGCATAATGATTTGGCACAGGTTTTATGCCAGATGCCCTTCCTAAAGCAACCCTGGTCGCCTCTTACGATACATGATTGGGTTTCGCCATGATTCCAGGCTGCCCTACACCCTCTCTTAGCACGGCCCAGCGCAGAGCTCCCGTCCTCAAGCAATCCTCCAACCCAAGCCTGCGAGTAGCCGGATTACAGGCGCACGCCACTACGCCCGGTATGTATATATCCTATATATTGTTGCGAATTGACGCCCACCGGCGTGCGAACGGCCACGTAACTCGAATCGCGGCACGTAGCCCACCGGACGGACAATTCAGTTGTGACCCTCTCGGAACAACGCCGGGAGCAAGTCACGGGTGGGGGTTTAACCTCACCACGATCATGCTAATTGCCCACCCGTGCAGGATAGATTCACTCGACAAATTCAATCTACCAAAGTACCTGCGCGAATGGTCGACCGGGCGATCGTACCACGCCACAGGCTGACTCCAGACACGAACCGCTTAAGCGGCCCGTTCCATGCTACAGTGATAACCAAGCGGTGTTATCATCGGCCTTGACGGTTCCGATTAGTTACCGGGATGTTGCACCCACTACGAACCCCTTACGTGAAGCAAGATGGAGATTCAAATGGAGAAAAGACGAAGTGAAACAGGCACAGTTCAACATGCAAGTACTTTATTACACAACACATGGAAAGCACGTATATACAGCCATACAGAATCGAAATGCACATAAAGCAAATGTAAGAGTTAAAACCGAATACACGCGTACACACGGCAACACTTACACAGTTCGACTTGAAAGACAGCGAAAACACACATTTACACAAAAGCAAAAGAAAGAAGCCACCCTCACAGCCAAGGAGGCAGACAGGCCCATAGGCCAAATGTGTGCGGGACCGAAAGGAGCGGCCAGGTACACGAGACCGGGGAGGTCTTACCCGCATCTTCGTGACGCGTTGGCGGGCAAGCCGCAAATGTCCGCGCCGCTGTACCCCGACTCCGTGCCCCTTGGCGGGTTTCGTTGGCACCACGTTTGGGGTGGGGGAGGAACGGGGCCCCATTTTGCACTATCTCAGCATGGGGGAAAGGGGAAATTGTTGATGCCCTGGGGGAGGGGAGTGGCTGCTGGCTTGGGTCCCGCGACGAGACGAGTGATCCCCCACACCACAACCTCGTCGCCGACCGCCATCCTCCTTGCCTCGGACCCGAGCTCCCTTGCCTGCAGCTCCACCGCGCACACTCGACTCGACTCGACTCCACCAACGCAACGCTCCTCGTCTCCAAAAGCAACAACTCCCCCCGACCTGGTAATTCTCCCGCCTTTATAGCCGGCAGGAGAAGCCAATATGCAAATTCCAGGATCAGAACGCGATCGGAGGAGGGGCCACACCGCCGCCCCCCCCCCGGTCAGCCATTGGTCGGGCAAAAATGGGCGTGAACATCCCCTGATCCTAAAATTTGCATAGACGGAATTCGCCCACACGTGCCTGGAGGCGGGGAAAAGCCACCTCGCTCTTGCTCATTGGACGGAGGAGAAGTGGGTGTGAAGCATTCCTGATCCGAATTTTCCCCTCGAAAAGGCCACCATTCGCGCTCACGGCTCGGTGAGTTCGGCACCAATCACCGAACAGGCCCGAGACAGCCCGACGTTCAGTGTTCATAGGTGGTGCGGGAATGGCCGTAGAAGCGATGATGTGGGATGAAGTAGTGAAGGTAAAGGCGAAGGTGGCGGTGTGGCGCTGTTGTAGTGTGGTTGGCGCTGTGGTGGGGATGGCGTAGTTGTTGAGATGCTGTTTGTTTGAAATAAAAGATAGAGAAAGAAAAACGACTAACTCAAGGCGTCACAGCCCGGATGGATCACAAATTCCCTCTATACAACGGGTTTGGGCTAACAGCACATGTACCGATGGAGATATCTCACCTGAGGGCCGTTTATGGTGTAATGCGAATTTCCACAGCCATAATAATAATATATATATATATATATATATATATATATATATATATATATATATATATATATATATATATATATATATATATATGATATAACTGTCTGAGGACCTGAGTGTTGTGGGCATGACTCAGATCCGATTCTGAAATCCATAACAATTATATATATATATATATATATATATATATATATATATATATATATATATATAGGATATATACATATCGGGTGTAGTGGCATGCGCCTGTAATCCGGCTACTCGCAGGCTTGGGTTGGAGGATCGCTTGAGGACGGGGAATCTGCGCTGGGCCATGCTATGAAAGGGTGAAGGGCAGCCCGGAATCATGGCGAAACCCAATCTTTATCCCTGTGTCGTAAGAGGCAACCAGGGTTGCGTCAGGAAGGGCATCCGGCGTAAAACCTATGCCAAATCAGTATGCGGATCATAACGGATGATCCGCTGTGGTGACCCCTAACGGGAGTAGCCGAAAGACGAACAACAACATATAGGATATATACATATATAACAGTCCTGATCTTGTACCCTGGGCCAAAAGAAGGCTTGCAGCATATCCAGGTAAATTTCTGCAGTGACAGATCCCTCAAAGAAAAAGGGTCCAATTATTTCTGATGGAGATATGGCTGCCCAAACTGTCACTCCAGGTAAATTTACCTCCTTCTCAACTGTCACTCTTGGGTTATTTGCAGCCCAGTAGACACAATTGTGTCTATTAATTGTCCAATTAAGTTTAAAACATGCCTCATCTGACCACCAGATGCTGTCAAGGATTGTGTCCTCTTCGTGAAGTTTAGCAAAGAACTCTTCGCAATATTGAAGACGGCGGTCGTCATCTCCATCATGAAGGGCATGTAGTAATCGTGGAATGTGAAGTTTCCAATTTTTCTGGTGAAGGATACGGATAACACTTGATTGGCTCACTTCCAACTCCACAGATAAACGGCGAGTTGACTTTTGCAGACTTTGTTCCAGTCTTCTGATGGCTTCTTCAGCCTTAGCTGCATTCGGTGCCGTTTTCGGATGACCGGACTTCTTTGCAGTGGTTACCGACTCTGTTGCTTCAAATTTCTCGACAATCAATCGTATGTTTCTTCCCTGAGGTGGGTTAATATCACCAACGATGGTGGCACGCCAAATTGCGTGCCACCATCGTTGGTTGTTCATTCCATTTGTAGTAATGTTTCACGGCCGCAATGCATTGATTCATTGAAAGGTAATTCATGGTTCAATTTGGTGCAAATTCAGTAACTTTGCAAACTCGCAGCAATAACCTGCAAAACAAAATCAAAAATAAATAAATTACGAAAATTAATCATCTGCAAGGCAATGATTAACAACATGACTTCCCAGAAAGAATCTGACAGCCGAAAAAACAGAAATCGGGCGCTACTTTTGACTCACCCTGTATATATATATATATATATATATATATATATATATATATATATATATATATATATATATATATATATATATATATATATATATAGATACACATACACAAAATGACAGAAAAACTTGAACAACGCTACTGCATCAAATTTTGTGTAAAGCTTGACGATTCCCAAGTAGAAACAATTGGCAAGATTAAACAGGCCTTCGGGAACGAAGCAATGGGCACCACACAGATAAAATAGTGGTACAACCACTTCAAAGATGGTTGCACATCAGTGGAAAGTGAAGCATGTTCTGATAGGCCCTCAACATCCCAAAATGAGATCGTCATTGACCAAGTGAGGACCCTGCTGATGCAGGATCGTCGAATCACGATCAGAGAACTTGCAGATGAGGCGGGCTTCAGCATTGAATCCGTTCATTCCATTGTGACTGAGGATTTGGGCTTAAGGAGAATCTCAGCGAAGTTCTTGCCAAAGCTGCAATACTGATGTCCAAACGCTTGAGCTCAGATGATAACAGAGACAGGTGATCATCCTCTCTTAGGGAGAGAACATTCCAGGCACCCACCCGAAGGGACCGCCTCAGGTTAACCCAAGGAGACCACCATCTGGTGGACGACACCTCAGCACCACTCCAACACGCTCTCCCGCAATCTGACCCAGGAATGTTACCCCGTGGTTTCCCTCATTTCTTCAAAGATTGGGGGTCCCGAAGGCTTTGCCCCAATCCCGTCATCCAGTGAGCTGCCCTGCGAAGGGAAGCTGCACAGGAGGTACTCCCACGGAGTGGGTTTTCAGATTTTTTTGCGTTTTTGTGTTTTGCGGAGTGAAGGGTTTTATGGTGGCGGGAGTGCAAATCCTGCCACCAACCTCCTCATAAAAAGTAACCCAACTGCAGGAGGACGTCCGCAGACAAAGTTGGGCACTAGATATGGATCGCCGTTGGCTCACAAGGAGCTCCTCCACCCTTTGAGGCGGAGGATATAATATACAAGCAACTTTCAAAGGCAGACAAAGAGCAGAGTTATCCCGATATAATTATTGTACAATCTTAACTTAAACGAGGACAGGTGCCAGGACACACACACACACACAGACTTTCATATATATATATGGACGATGTGTGAACATCTTTATAATTGCTGAGGAACTCTGGGAAGGGTTCGAAACAGCATCGAGCTTACCTTGTGTAGGTCTTCTTGGGTTGCTTTATGCAGCTTCTTCAGCTGGATGAGTGTGGGAGTGGACAATTGTTTATATAATCCAAGCCACCTGGATGTCATTGATTAGATGAGAGCTGATTGGCTATTCCCTCCATTCACAGGGAAGAGATGTGGGTGGGTCTTTCTTTATATATTGACTGCTTTTGAGGTTTGCACGTGGTAAATGCTTGGGAGACTCCTTGGTATGCATTGCTGTCTGCGCTGTCGCTGATTATTTACCAATAAGCGATGAAACCGTTCTGGTAGCTGAGGGGGTGTGCAGCATTGGGATTCTTATGTGTGTACTCTGTGTGAACGTCTGATAGTTGTTGAGGAACTCTGGGAAGAGTTCAAAACAACTTAGTGCTTACCTTGTGTTGGTCTTCTTGGATTCCTTTATGCAGCTTCCTCAGCTCGAGGCATGAAGGAGGGGTAAATTGTTTATATAATCCTAGCCACCTGGGTTTCATTGATTAGGTGAGAGCTGATTGGCTATTCCCTCCAATCACAGGTGAGAGATGTGGGTGGGTCTTTATTCATATATATATATATATATATATATATATATATATATATATATATATATATATATATATATATATATATATATATATATATATATATATATATATATATACACGACCCGTGAACCCGTTGGGTTGCCGTTGTGACAGCAGTTGATGAAAAACATATTTCAAGAAAAAAAAAAAAAAAGATAGCTCCAGCCAACTATATCGCTGAGGTTGTTTGCATTGATCAAATACTCCCGAACAGTACTTTATTGAATTTTTAATAATTTTTTTTTCGTTGCCCGATTTGAACGAATCTTGATACGGCACACCGCAGGCGAATGTTGAGTAAGGTGGCCCTAAAATGTTTGCGCTATCGTGTACTGTTTTGGCTGTATTTCGGGAACATACATACATACAAGATGAGTTTTAGTAACATATAGAAGATGAGTATATACACACACACACACAATCAGTAAATGAAAATAAATTGTTTTTACTTTTATTTTAGTGAATAAACCCAAAATGCAATATTTACAAATATGGCGGTCACCAATCTGGTGATGTAGGTGGTGACATAGTCGACATGATTTCCAAACACGGTTGGGTTGAGTGAGATCATTGACTTTGGTTCTTTGTCTCACCTATACATGGTATCTGTAGAACAAACTCTTTGTTCATTTTAATAATAAATATCAGTGTGTGTGTGAATCAGTTCGTCAGTGGGTGTGAGTTTCCTCCATAACTCCAAAACCATGAAACCTAATGGCCTGAAACTTTGCATGCATATGAAGGAAACACCAAGGAAGTGCATGAGTGAAAATTGGGTGTTTGGGTTGATTTAAACACCCATTTTGAAGATAATTAATGGCCTTATTTAATTATCCTTTATCAGGGATTCATCCCTGGTCAGCCTGCTCTCCCTCACAGGGGTATTAATTCTTCATTTGTTTTGGCCTGCTCAACAATGCCTTGACTTAGAACAGGCTGCAACAGTTTCTTAACGATAAAGTCCTCAATTTTTTTTTCACATTCTTCACTCGTATCATCAAATGCATGATCTTCATCCCGATGAATCGCTGTATACATCGCTTTGTAAGTGCTATAGTTTTCCAATTAGGAGCTTGAAGCAATTTTATGCAAAATATAATGTGATTTTCCATGATGACCTCTCATGGACTAATTAAAGTATATCATTGAAATATGATCTTGGTTTTGAGAATCGGATTACATATATATGTATGTATATTATATCATATCATATATATATACACACACACACACACACACACACACACACACACACACACACACACACACACACACACACACACACACACACACACACACACACACACACACACACACACACACACACACACACACACACACACACACACACACACACAGTGCATATTGTTACGAATCTGGAAGCTTACTGCACTCAACATTCAGAGTCCCTATAGAACAGTTATATCCGTAAGTGTGTGTTTAGAGTTGGGGCCCCCTACCTGTATCTAACGGGAATTACGTGTGTGCGCTGCGGAGATTAGTTTACAACAACACGCCTTCACCTTGCTTCCTCACACCGCCGCCATTGTCTATGTGCGTTCGACCACGTACGTGGGCGGAGTTTCCTCAGTCACAAGAGCTCCGACTCCGCAACAGAGAGATGGAATGTTCCCCGCGGCCAATGAGGGGCGAGACATCTCAGACACCGACGTTCCGACGAACCCCGGAGCAATGGGAGGAAAGACGTCTCATACGGTGAACTTTCCCACAGCCTCTCGACCAATGAGAAGCGAGACGTCTCAGATGGCGATCCTTCCCATGACACCACAGCCCGCAGGAGAAATGCAATATAAGGAACGCCAGGGCCTTGGAAACAGCGTCAGGGTTGGGCGATCGGGTTTGTGGTGCCGGAGATCGACTCGTCTGGTCTGGTCAGCTTGGTAGCGATCGGGTTCGAGGTGCTGAAGATCGACTCGTCTCGTCTGGTCTGGTCGGCTTGGCAGTGCTCGGGTCGTCTCTCGTCTCGTCCACCTGGCATCCAACGCTTTTCCTCCATCCCTGGTGCTTGGAGTGACATCGTTGCTGCGGGTTCGAGTCCCAAAGAGCCAGATCGTCGAAGACCACATGAGGTGGACAGGTCCAAGCACAGGCTCTAGCCTCTAGCTCACCTGTCCTCGAGCTGGAGGCCTTCAATAAAGACCATTGGGGTCCGTTTCTGTGTGTGGGCCTGTCTATAAGTAGCAACTCTCAAGTGCCTTGTACATCATTTGCATTTCAATTCTATTAGTCATAATAACTCTGCTTCTTACGTGCTCCCCTCCTTCCCCACCTATTATAAATAAACCCATGTGTTAAATGTGTCGGTTAGTTTTGGTCTTTCTTCGATTGGTTTAACACGGTGCGTGTTGGAGAATTAGCCAGGCTTTTGCTGCTGTAAAAGGGACATTTGGACCGACGAAAGCTTGGTGACCATCCGCTCGGGTCGCACACGGTTCGAGTAGGCTAGCGACTCGTTCCGTACGAGCATCGTCGAGGATGAATTTCCCTGGTAGTTTGGACCACGTGAGTATTTAGGTAAATTGAAATTGGCAATCGACCCTACCCCACGTGGTCTATCTATTGGCGAACTTCGGTCTGATAAGGGACCCGTCGGCTCCAGAGTTATCCAAGGTGACGACCTATACATTCCGGGTGATCAGTGGAGCAAACTCTTCTGCTCCATCTGGTGGTCGTGCTCATTGCCGAAACCCGGCCCCACAACAATATATCGTGTAGAGAGATATATATATATATATATATTATATATATATATATATACATATAAATATATATATATATATATATATATATATACACATATTTATATATATATATATATACGAAATAAGTGTCGAAATCTGGAGTGAAGTCTGAAAATTTTAAGAGAGCGGTGATGTTTTGGTTTTTGTGATTGTCACATAACCAATCAGCTTGCTATATTTTGCCAAACCAACCATTCCTGATTAACCATTTCATTGGAGTGCTTGCTTCAGTGCCTAAGTCACTTGGCGAGCACTCTACAAGCTGATTAGTTGTTTGTTTGCAAGTCATGGTGATACACAGCAAAAGTAATCACACTTTTACTCTGAATACATCGATAGACGTAAAAAGTTCAAGACCCACCCACCTGCATCCCACAATGTCGAGCGGTGCCTCGGTCAGTGGCTCGACTGCTGAAAATGTATGCAATTTTATTTTCATGATGTTCCGCCTTAATGTGTGATCTGCTTTCATAATACGATCAATCACTTTGTCATAGTGGATGCATATACAAAAATTCAAGGTTTTTTTTTTTTTTTAGACTCTTCAACTGTTTTGTTGGAGTGCTTGCTTGAGTACTGTAATCTATCATCAAATTCTACTTGATCCACTTCCACTATAAACTGTTATCCCGGTGTTTCACAGGCAGGGTGATTCATCAACGGGTGTGCCACTCTTGGATGGAGGTTAAACTGGGTGGCACATCATCATAATTTACTATATATATATATATATATATATATATATATATATATATATATATATATATATATATATATATATATATATATATATATATATATATATATATATATATATATATATATATATATATATATATATATATATATATATATATATATATATATATATCCTGGTGTTGGCGCAGTGGTGAGGGCAGCGGCTTGGGATCCAAAAGGTCCTGAGTTCAAGCCCCGTTGGGCCACTGAATTAATACACCAGGGGGTTGACTCAGCCTGTCATTCTTCCGAGGTCGGTGAAATGAGTACCAGTATACTGGGTCGGTGTATACCCGGGTTAAAATAGGTGTACCATATCCCTGTGTCGTAAGAGGCAACCAGGGTTGCGTCAGGAAGGGCATCCGGCATAAAACATGTGCCAAATCACTATGCGGATCATACGGATGATCCGCTGTGGCGACCCCTAACGGGAGCAGCCGAAAGAAGAAGAAAATATATATATATATATATATATATATATATATATATATATATATATATATATATATATATATATATATATATATATATATATATATATATATATATATATATATATATATATATATATATATAGTAGTGCTGAAAGAAAGTCTACACCCCCTTTCAAAAATTTTCACCTTTTGTTGCATTGCAGCCTGAAATCAAATTAAATTAAAGCAGACTTTTTCCACCTTTATTTATACATCATAACTGAAAAACAAATTCTACAAATTTTCGAAAATTAATTAAAAATACAAAACCAGAATATCTGTGTTGGATAAGTGATCACCCCCTCAGTTAATAATTGGTGGAAGCACCTTCTACAGCAAATATATATATATATATATATATATATATATATATATATATATATATATATATATATATATATATATATATATATATATATATATATATATATATATAATGCTAGCCAAAACCCCGTAGCAGTCGGATTCCGTTCCATGAGCCCAATATGACAACCAGTGGCGTCTCTTGTAAGAGCCGGATCCCAGTCGATGTACTCCATGGCCTTACCTAATGAGGCCTACAAAACGTCCTTGTACACGACATTTTTGGTGTACACACTCCTTGTGAAGAAGTCCCCTGACTTGTGCACGTGTCTACTTTGACGTACAAACACTGTGTCAAAACTTCTCAGTTCACAGTACCGAGAAAAACGTGACGCGACCGCAAGGAGGAGCACAAAATTGTTCCTTCAGTATTAATATAGAGATACAATGTTTCTTGTTTCTTTTTTGTGTCAAATTCACATTCTGAGGTAGTCAGCATGTGCAGAAGAGGGTTTTACATTGCAGACGCTATTTTCGAGGAGTGGAATTACACCTCTCATCGGTGATGGTCTGTCGACGACAGACGTGATGACGTCAGCGAATGACCGATGATGTCATGACGTCCTTACGCCTCTCAGTGGTGACGTCACACGTCGCCATGCAAACGAATGTAAAACGAAAAGTACTTATTCTGCTTCAGAGTTGAAGTTTAACTATTGCCACTATGTGCGATGCACTCTTAGAGGTACGAAGTTTCTTTCAGTCCAGGTCACAGTACCGAGAAAAACGTGACGCGACCGCCAGGAGCACAAAATTGGTCCTTCAGTATTAATATATAGATAATATAATAATATGTATCTATATTTCATATATCGTGCATATATATATATATATATATATATATATATATATATATATATATATATATATATATATATATATGATAATTGTGATATACATACACACACAGTGTATATATCGTGTGTATATATTCCCTCCAATTACAGGTGAGATACATGTGATTCGGTCTTGATTTCCATATTATCAACAAGCGTTATGAATTCATGTACAATGGCCCTTCCCTTCCCCACTTCCACAATGAACCAACCTTTTATCCTGATGCCATCCAAGGCATTTTATAGCCTCTGAGTGTGCTTTCTTCCCTTAAGTTGCCCAGCACTGATTTATGTAGAACTTTAATGCTCTTGATCTGAGCAAATAATTGGGCAGGCACCGTTTATATACATTTTTATTTGAATTAGACAGAAAAAGATTGAAATCTTCTCCTTGTGATTCTGATTCAAACTTGCAGTTATGATTTTTGGCCACGAGAGGACACACTTTGTTGTCAGTGTGAATCGTTTTGCCAGAACTGTGGTTACATCATGCGTGGAATAAATCAATCAGCAAGCGATTTAAAATGTGTCTTGATTTATATTCAATTTTATAATTACCAAAGCAGCTCTGATAGTCATGTTAATTGTTTTTGTAGCTCTTTGCTTCTCTTTTCATTAATATCATCTTGTGGTTTGAACTTGATATTCTGTAATTAATTTTTTTTTCCTATTACTTATAATAATTAAAATCCTGATAATAATAACTAGAATAGCACTCAGTGGAGCACATACGTCTGTCACACTGAACAGTTTACATTTTGTATCCCACTAATAGGTCAAATCTTGATCCTGACCTCCAAAATCTAATCGGCTTGTTTTTGTCACCTACTCAACTCACCAACCCAGTTTCATATGAATCCGTCCAACTTTTTGAGATATCATGCAAAATATAGTTTTTGGCCCAATCTCTCAATGGTGAAGAATCACTTAAAAATTTTAAAATTCTCATATCTGGATCAGATTCACATCTTCACCAAAATCGAATTGATTTGTCCTATCCTTTTTATCCTGCATCAACTTTATGAATTACTGTGCACCTTTTGTGTGTGTTGACACACTCTTGTTAACTACATGTTCTCATCTTTTGGATATTTCCCATTAACTCGAAGAGTAAATCCCAGAAACCAATCCTGCAATTCAATGAAATAATGATGCCACCAGTGGCCACTCAATGTGTGTAGTATGTACATTTCTTACACATACTATGTCTGCCATGTCATGAAATGAACTAACATCGATCAATATTTTGCAAATATTTTCTACTCAATGTATAGAACACTCCCTCCACTCTATCAGAAAGATTTCCTTGCCCCCCCCCCCACCACCGCCACCCACTCTCCCTCCTCGCAACCCAGTCCTTCTTTCCCTTTGCCAAAGTACGAGGGGCATTCAAAAGATTATATGAACAAGATACAATAGTCCAAGGCACACCACAAAAGGTACAAAAGACACACACACACACACACACACACACACACACACACACACACACACACACACACACACACACACACACACACACACACACGTTTAACATATAATTTTACTCATAAAATATACTTCTATTTCTATAACATGGAGGCTCATGGAAGAGTGAGGAAACGAAGGGTAAAAAGGCAACATACCGGCAGTTGAGCAGTGATGCCAAATTTGGACACCAGAGGTAAGGGCATGAATGAACAGAAAAAAAGGAGAGGAGGAAAGGCAATATAGCAATCTACAAGAAGTGGTTCAGTTGGGTTAAGGGGAGTAGAAAAACTCCTGGGTTTCTGGAGGACCTCACTGTCCAATACAGGAGCCTCGCTTCTTATATATCTGGATAAAATGTGAATATTATTACAATTTTACACATGTAACAATGTTACTTTCTATTTTTTCAAAAAAATCCTGAAATTGGGGGGAGGGTGGGTGGGTTGATGAAGTTTTTGGTTTCTTGCTAACAGTCATCATCATCTGAAAGTTCACACCAGAGAGTTATATTATTTATCAAACTCAAAGATTAAGTATGCTGTGTTCACAGGGTTTGGAGTTTCATCCCCATCTTCTTTGTCATCTTGTAAGTCTTCCAACAACAAATTCATGAGTTCCAATAATGAGGGATCATTGTTAGCAGTCCTTCAGTCAAGTACATCTTTGATGTCACTCTGTGTGCTCTCTCTGCTTCCTTGGTTGGCAGCGACAAGTATTATCAGTCATAAACACAACACGTTGAGATTTTTAAACCGATAAAATAGTCACCAGTTTACTCTTGTAGCTTCAAAACCTTTTCACTTGTTTTGCTTTCAACTAGTAAGTCTTGTGTGATAGAGTGCAACTTTTTGGGCCAATCTGACATTAATTATAAGTATCTTCTTTTGCAGATCATTATTCGCTTAACAAGCCTGATGTGGCTTAACAGTGAGGGTGGCAAGTTTAAGATCTTAGGGTCTTGAGTTTGAGCCTCTGTCATGCCGATAACTAACAGCAAGTGAATCGACTCAGCCTGTTATCCTTCCGAGGTTGGCAAAATCAATACAAGCTTACTTTTAACAGGGGCATTGCATCAGCGACCAAGTCACACTTCCAGAAAGTGATGCAACCAACAGCCACAGGCTGCATATGAAACAACTCACTTAACATCAGACCCTTTGATAATACTTTATTTGGCATAATGACATGTATTCAAAAGTTGCCCCCATGAACATTTGGCTTGGTTGTTGCTCTTGCTGTCTCTTTTTGTGATACTCATCTGTGTATCATCATCACCACAATATGAGGGATAGGATAATGTGCATATCTGGCAATGAAGTAATCATCCTTCACCTTGATCACCATGTTGTCATAGTTCTTGCTCTCTGCAGCCACTTTGATAGATTATTGCGGAGTTTTTGTGACGCATTTTACAAGTTGCTGTGTTTGTTTTATTTTTCATGTGTTATTTTGCGATGTTTCCCAGGATTGAAGATCTTATTCTCAGAAGAAAGAAATCCACCAGTGATGAAGATGAGCTGTGTAGCTCCAAGAAGCGAAGATCTTCACAGGATTGCAAAACGGAAACTTATCCACAGGAAACAGTTTCGATGACACCTCATCTGTGAAGATCTTCACATCTTCGAGCGACATGGCTCATGACCGGAGGGTTTTTCTTTTTTGAGACTCGTATGTTTGCAAAGATTTTCACAACAAAACCTATGTGTTCCATACAAGCATATGCAGAAATTGTTTGTTGCATTTGAACAGATGTCATCAGGTTTTTCATTGGCTTTGCCTCGTTTTTGGCAGAGTTCAACTGTTTCTTGAATCTGTCGAAACTTGTTTCATATAATGGCCTTTCATCTGTGCTCTTTTTCTCAGAAATGTTCAAAAGTTGCTTACAGGATACCTGGAAGAGAGAAGGACAAGAAGAAATATCGGCTTTCTTTGGAACACTGTGGAGCCTTGCAAAATGTGCATTTTTTTTTGGCCTCAACCCAGACTGCCTCTGGGTGCACCCTTGGAAAACAAAAAAGTGATCTTGGGTTGTTGCTACTGGGAATGCGCAACCTTCTGACCAGGTTCGATATATATACACACACATTCTCCACCGGTCAAAAGTTTTAGAACACCCACATTTTTTTAGTTTTTACTGAAATTTAAGCAGTTCAAATCCAGTGAATAACCTGAAATGGTACAAAGCTAAGGGGTAAACTGCCAGAGGTTAAAAAAATAGTTAAGGTAACGAAAAACTGAAAAATAATTTAAATTTAAGAGTTGTTAAAAAAGCCCTTTTCAGGGAAGAAGTAATGGGTGAGCAACTGCAGCTGTTCTGCAGCAATGGAAGTAAATTAAGCCTTGAAAGTTGATGCAAACAATTCCGACAGGTGTCCCAACTTTTGTTGATTAGTTACAAACCCTCTGCCTGTATAAAAGCAGTGTTGGAACAGACTGTGTTGCTACACCCTCTGAAGCATTATTTGGCTAAGTGTATGTCTTTCCTTTCGAGAAATTGCAAAGCAAGCAAAGGTGTCAGTGAGTACAGTCTCCTTCACCATCAAAAGGCACTTGGAAACTGGAGGAAACTCTGACAGGAAGAGGTCTGGCAGACCCAAAGCCACAACACAATCAGAAGACAAGTTTCTGAGAGTTAACAGCTTGCGTGATAGGCGGCTCACAGAACAGCAGCTTCAAGCACAGCTTAACACTGGTCGAAGTAAGGAAGTCTCAGTTTCAACTGTGAAGCGAAGACTTCGAGCTGTAGGGTTGACAGGTCGAGTGGCAGTAAGAAAGTCAAACAAGACACCAACTGTCAAACATGGAGGAGGAGGCTTGATGATCTGGGGCTCTTTTGCTGGATCCAGAGTCGGCGACTTGCACAGAGTGACTGGCACTCTGAACCAAAAGGGTTACCAAAGCATTTTGCAGCACCATGGAATACCCTCTGGTCTACGCCGAGTTGGTCAGGGGTTCATCCGACAGCAAGATAACGACCCAAAAACATACCTCCAGGCAATGTCAGAACTACCTTAGAAGAAAAGAACATGACGGTAGGCTTCAAATCGTAGAATGGCCAGCACAGTCTCCAGACTTAAACCCCATCGAGCTGGTTTGTGATGAACTGGACAGAAGGGTGAAAGCAAAGAAAACAACAAGTGCAACACATTTGTGGGAACATCTGCAACAGTGTTGGGAAGAACTTTCCGAACAATATTTGATTTCCATTGTAGAAAGAATGCCATGAGTATGTTCGGCTGTTATATCCGCAAATGGTGGCTTCATTGATGAGTCAAAAATTTTGATTAAATTTTGTTCAACAAAACGATTCCATGATTTCTTTATCTTTCAGCATTCCATGATTCCATGATCTTTCAGCATTTGTACTTGGTGCATACCAATTGACTATTGTAAAAAGGTGTTTACTAATGGAGAAGGTCAGGGAAGCTAAATATTCCTTCACAATTTATTTAAAGGAAACTAAAATTAAAGGAAGAGTTTGCCGAAAAAAAGATGGCTATCCCAGCAATCGGACTTAAAAAACTACTGAAGAACGATTGTCCTTTAACAAATAGTTCCCACTCAAGTTGAAGAATCATCAGTTAGTGAGTTTCTTGTAGGAGTAAGATATCAACCTTGTTGCACGCAACTAGCTGTTTAACTTGAACTTCACGAAGAGATGTGCAACCACCATTGATATTTAGGCGAGCAATGGATAGTTTCATCTATAAGGAGTCGCTGGCAAAGAATAGATCAGCCATGATCTTTAAGTTCATTCCAAGCGTAACTCAGAAATTTTCTTAACCGGTGGCGTTGAGGATCTGCAACGTTATATCTATCAGGTCGAGAAATCATTATTCGAGCCACTTGAATAAAATCCTCTGGAACTGGAAAATGATCTTTAATTTTGACCCCCTTTTTCCGAAAACTTTTGTGCAAGAAAGCATGAATGGCATTCGGAGAAACTGAGGAATCAACCTCAGGGTTTTGAGAAAGCATAGCGCCGCTAGCATCACTTAAAGCTGAGACAACAGAGGATTTCCCATCAGACTCGTATCCCATGCTATCTATCGCAAGCCCTTGCTGTTTTTCAGCAGCAATTTGATCAGATGTCACAGGTGCACCCCCCTCTACATTACAATCAATTTCAACTATAGCAACTGCACATGGGGGGTGGGGGGTGGTTTCATCAACTTCACAAGAGATCTCAGGTTCATTGGGCACACTGGGAACAACAGTTTCACATGTACTAACAACGAGGGTACAAGGCTGCTCGGGAGATGAGTCCATGGGAATGTGTTCGGGTAATTTTTGACAGGTGCTGTGACAGCTTGCGCATAAGAAGACCTTTTAGGTTCCACCGGACTATTCATTTTATTATGAAATTCACGCTTCTGTGCTTTATTCCGGGTAACAACGGTGAAACCAGCATCAGCATCACTTATCTCTGCCGGTTGGGAATGTTGTGAAGGAAGGGATTGCTGTCCTTCAGATCTAGGAAGAGGCTCCAGTCCTTCAGGTAGCACGGTGTTCTCATTTGACGCTGAATTCGTTTCTTGGAGATTACCTGGGCAATCCCTTCACAGATGTCCGTGCTGATCACAGGCGTAACACGTTAACACCTGCGTTGTTGCGTACATTTGATAATTGTAATTATCATGTTCAACTGTGAAACTGATGTCAAGATCACGACGGTTCTCGTTCAAAACCATGAAGAGTTGACGTCTGAAGGAATAAATGTGCTGAAAACGATCATCGTGGCACCGTAAGGGCACCATTGAAATGCGAGACATGACTGTACCATCAGGGTGAAGGGCCCATTCTATTTGTTCATTCTCCAGGAAGGGTGGAGTATTAGAAATAATAACCTTTACTGATGGAGAATCGAGCAGAGAAACTAGAATGAAAATGTCGGGCTCGACAGATAAGCCTGAATCTACAACACTCACGACCATGCTTTCTTGTAAAACAAAAACAACAACTTTCTTGTACATTCGCGATGCTGCGAGGACATTCTCAGTGCCGATAATTCCACCAATGGCAATAATAATCACTTTGACCGCCACGTGGGCAGGAGGGACGCACATGAGGCCATGCTTCCGACTTAATGAGCTGAATACGGTGCAGCGAGAACGAACGAACTCTCGTCATGCCGGCCGTGCTAACAATAACAATGGTACAGGGAAATGTAAATAACTGAAAACAGCTCAAGGCACGTTAAACGAAGCAATATATAAACATGCGGAAACAATGGGAAGCAAATAATTCACTCACGATAGCACCGCATGCGCTCTGTCTCTGTCTCTCTCCTTTGACTCGAGGAAGGGAAGAACAACACAGGGGGAAAAGTTTAATCACAAAAGCAATGATACACGAAGTAATAATGATATGAAAACAAACAAAGGGGTGGGGGTGAGAAACGATGCGAAAGGGGGTAAAACAAAAATGTGAAAGGGGGAAACAACCAACAGCAAAGGCAGCTCCCAGCTCACCAAAACCACACAGCCACCATGACACCACACCCAGTTCATGGACTGCCAGGAAAGAGAGACAGAGACAGGGAAGGGGAGAGAGAGAGACAGGGAGGGGGAGAGAGAGACAGGGAGGGGGTGAGGGAGAGGGAGGGGGAGAGAGAGAGGGAGAGGGAGGGGAGGGGAGAGAGAGAGAGAGAGGGAGGGGGAGAGAGAGAGAGAGAGAGAGAGAGAGAGAGAGAGAGAGAGAGAGAGAGAGGGAGAGAGAGCTAGAGAGAGAGCTAGAGAGAGAGCTAGAGAGAGAGCTAGAGAGAGAGCTAGAGAGAGAGAGAGAGGGAGGGGGAGAGAGAGGGGGAGGGGGAGAGAGAGAGACAGCGAGAGGGAGGGGGAGAGAGAGAGAGCTAGAGAGAGCTAGAGAGAGAGCTAGAGAGAGAGCTAGAGAGAGAGCTAGAGAGAGAGCGAGAGAGAGCGAGAGAGAGCGAGAGAGAGCGAGAGAGAGCGAGAGAGAGCGAGAGAGAGCGAGCGAGAGAGAGCGAGAGAGAGAACGAACACACTGATGCACTTGCTTGGCTGTAAAACACCAGGATGACAGTTTATCATTGGATGGGAAAATAAACCTTGACTGGACAACCTCATGGCAAGTACACGACCACTGACCTATCTTATCAGTCGACTGCATGTGTAATTGATTAATTTGTGCACAGCACTGCTAAACATGAAGGGTTGTGCCTTCATTACTGCCACACTTTGCCTCATTATAATATTTCCTGGTCTACAACCGCTATGGCGGCCCCATGATCTAAACGGAAGTCATATCAGATGACCTCCGGGCACGTCTATGAACAAAGATCCAGTGATTAATTGGAAAGGTGATTTAGAGTGGTTACCAAAAATGCCATTCAACCCACTATACTTTGAAGATGTACAAATGTAAAAGTAAATCTTGACCTTCGTTGCACATTATTGATGTGAAGAAGCATGAAAAGCCTTTTTGTTTCAGTTCTATGTCATCAGGGGTTTCCACGAGGTGGAATAAGGCAGTCGAGCACTTTAAAAGTTTAAAAAAGGTGCCGTTGATCGATGGTCACAGCAAGAGTCCCTAAAGCTGAAACTTTTCTCGTGCTATATTTGTCAAAAGCATCTCAAGCAAGAAAAATGTGCTTCTTTGTAATAGCTCGTGCTTTACAATGCATGAGTTCTACATTGTATGGAACAGTGTGTTTTTTTCAAACTAAGCGTCAGAAATAACTTGCTAACAATGGCTACAGAATGACTGTCGTTTCTGTCACAAAGCTTGTTAAATGCAGATCAGGACAGTAAGAAAATGAGAACACCTGTTGTATTAAATTACGTAATAAAGTTCATACTGGGACCAAATGATGATGGGTATCACAACTTGCTTGCATACAAGGACGGGCAATACAGCTCTACAACTAGAGGGGGAGCACTTGGTAGAGTGCAAAACCTCCGCCGCCAAGACCGCTGGGTCACTTAAGTGAACCTGATATCCTATTCATTGTAGGTCAAAACGGATCAGACTCGACTGAACCACGATTGAATAAACTAAACTAGATCGATGCACATGTAGAAATGCCAAAAAAAAAAATCGAAATTTTTTTGAAAAAAAAGGTGCAAAATTTTTTTTTCTCTAACAAATTTTTTTTGGGGGGGGGTTGGAAATCACTTAAAACATGTAGAAATGCAAAAAAAAAAAATTCAAATATTTTTCAAATAAAATCGAAATTTTTTTGAAAAAAACTTGCAAAATTTTCGGGTTTTTTGTTTTTCTCTAACAAATTTTTTTTTTTTGGGTTGGAAATCACTTAAAACATGTAGAAATGCAAAAACAAAAATTCAAATATTTTTTCAAAATGGCCACCATAACGGCCATATTGGACGTTGGACCAAGTCGGGCCAAAAACGAAATACAGTGTGGCATATTGCAAAACGTTGTGGACAGATTGTGACAAAACTTAGTGGACAGGTTGGATGGGTGACAAGAACAAGCTGATCGGATTTTGATCAACGTCTGGATGCAGATCTGTCCTACCAGTTGTATCCAAAACGTAACTGTTCAGCCTGGCAGAAGTATGCGCTCTTCCGAGTGTCGTTCTAGTTTTACACCCTGAATCCTTAGACCATACCTAACCCCCCCACCAAGTTTCGTCGAAATCCGTCCAGGAGTTTTTTCTGTAATACTGTTCACAAACAAGCAAACAAACAGACAGGGGTGAAAACAGTAACCTCCGTCCATCTTCGATGGCGGAGGTTAATAATTGTTTCTACCTTTGTCTTTTTTTTTAACCTCTGCTACTGAAGGTGGATGAAGGTTTTCACCCCTTTCTGTATGTCTGTCTGTGAGTAGGATATCTCAAAAAGTTGTGAATGAATTCGGATGAAATTTGGTGGACAGGTTAGGTGTGTGACAAGGATGAATTAATTAGAATTTGATGAAGATCGAGATCTGAATCTCTGGCTACTATATTTTTTAAGTGATTCTTCACCATTGAGAGATGGGGCCAAAACCTATAAATAACACGATATCGCAAACATTTGTGGACAGATTCAGATGAAACTTGATGGACATGTTGGGTGTGTGACAAAGAAAAATTTACTCGATTTTGGTGAAGATCCGGATCGAGAATTTTTCAAGTGATTCTTCACTCTTGAAAGATGGGGCCAAAAACGAAATACAGTGTGGCATATTGCAAAACGTTGTGGACAGATTGTGACAAAAAACTTTGTGGACAGGTTAGATGGGTGACAAGAACAAGCTGATTGGATTTTGATTAACGTCTGGATGCAGATCTGTCCTGTCAGTTGTATCCAAAACGTAACTGTTCAGCCTGGCAGAAGTATGCGCTCTTCCGAGTGTCGTTCTAGTTTTACACCCTGAATTGGTATTCGTCTGTTTATAATCTGTACCATGGCCCTTGTCCCCTTCTATATCTTGATCTGCTTTCAAAATCCTTAGGATAACTTAGAAGTACATGCACTCATGTTTGAGGAGTCTCGCCTATAGGTTCAAATCTCGACCTGGCTATCAACCATCACCTTGGTGTTTTGCAGGCAGTGCATTGCATGATATTGTGCTGTCCCTCAGAGAGACGTTAATCCCGAGTAATTGTCTGCTAGAACTGGTCTTTGGTGGACGTTAATGATCCCACGCTGTCTTTTTTGAAGAGTAAGTGAGTTATTGCGATCACCCTGGAATAAATTTGAAATTCCTAAATCCCTATGTCTCTCCCACCTCCTTTCTAGTCTTGAACCCTCAGTTCTTTTTTATACTTTCCCCAGGTTTCTGCAAGGCTCAGATGGTTCACCATCGACCCCCTTCTCGTGAAACTACCCAGATCCATGATCACTGCTCACCTCCACTCATTTGTTCCTCTATTTTCCCACCAATGGAATCAATTTCCACATCCTCTTCAATCTCATTCTTCCCTCCAGCTCTTCAAGACAGCTGTCTCACCACCATCTCAGATTATCCCCAATCCAACACCATGATCTTTTCTACCCTTGTTATCCCCACCCAAATCCCTCCTCCTTCCAAATTTCCAGTTTTCCCTCCTTGGGGTTTCCTTTTGTAGTAGAACACAGAGATCAGCAACTGGTCTGTGATGTGAAAGCGATATTCTGAGGGAATCAGCTTCATTGTGAGAGATTCAAATGATTTTGAGGCTTTGGTTTCCACAAGGCATCAAGCTGAGCAAGGTGTGAGGCAGGGGGTGTCAGCCCAGAGGAGAGAGCAGTACTCCATTAAGCTGCAGATGAAGGCCTTGTTTGTGGATAAAAGTTCAGGTGTGCTAAAGAAAAAGCTCTGAATGATGGAGGATGCTCAGATGCACAACGGATTTTGGAGGCCAACTTAGATATGTGGTTTGCCAAAGAAAGATCACAGCAGATGGCAAGGCCTAAAACTTTGAGTGACTGAACTTCAAGAGGTTTGTTGAGGAAATAGATGTGAAGGTTCAGCACTCGGTCCTTCTAGAGAGAAACAGGTGGGACTGTGAGATTTGTCGGCATTGAAAGACATGTTGCAAGTGTTTGACCAGCTCGAGATTCCAATAACGTCTGCAGAGACGGAAAAGGCTGCTGCCTGTCTATCTGCAGGATCAGGGATGTGTACGGCAGGAGTTGTTGTCAGCAAATAGACAACTTGAACGGCACTTGGCACTCGGTCGAATGCATACCTCTGCCAGGCTGAACCATTTACGTTTTGTAGCCCTCTCCAGGGTCGGATCTGTATGTGCCGGATCTGATTCCAGAGCTCAACCAAAATCTAATCAACAGCTTCTTGTCCCCTACCCACTCATCACCAAGTTTTGTCATCATCATAACTCATCGACAACTTTTTGAGATATCACGCTGTTTGTCATTTTTAGCCCCTTTCTCTCAATGGTGAAGAATCACTTCAAAAATTCTAGAACCTGGATCCAGATCTTCACCAAAATCTAATCAGTTCGTCCTTGTCACACATCCAAACTGTCCACCAAATTTCGGCCGAATCTGTCCATAACTTTTTGAAACATCCTGCACACAGACAAACAAGCAGACAAACAAACAGGGGTGAAAACATAACCTTCATCCACCTTCTGTTGCAGAGGTAAAGAGGATTTTCAGTCAGAAATGTAAATTCAATTGCTTTCTTCCTATTACTTTTTTTACAACTATTCTTTGTATCTTGAATTCTATTTTTTTTATATCATAACTGCTTTGCTGCTTTAAAATATAAAGATGATGCACAGGATGTGAAAACAAAGGCAGTTTGCAGTCTGTAAACAAATTGGGTGTTTTTCTAGATTTTGTAATTTGATAATTTAAACTTGAAATTAAAATATGTATCTGTATGGGTAGAGCTTAGAGATTGTAAAAACAGTAAGATACTGGTACGATGCTTTTATAGGGCTCTGGGTGTGAAGGAAAAGGAAGGAGGACATGAAGAATTCAAGAGGGCATGTGGTAAGGGAAGAGTATTGATTTTGGGGGATTTTAACTCGCCAGGGAGAGATTGGGTCCAGGAACAGGGAAAGTGCAGAGCAGATGAGGATTTCCTAGTTTTAGTCCAGGATTGCTTTTTAACTCAGTTTGTAGATAAGCCCACGAGGGGGAGTGCAGTGTTAGACCTCCTTTTATGCAATGATCCCAATATGGTGGAGGAGGTGGAGGTAGGAGAGCATTTCGGAGCAAGTGACCATAACATTGTGTGTGCAAAGATTCTGTTGATGGTTAGAGTTCAAGATATTAGAATAAGGCTATTATATTTCAGGAAGCTAAACCTTGAGGGGATGAGGAGAGAACTGGGTGATGGAGATTGGGAGGACAATCATTGGGATTGGGAGCTAACAACAGGACAATCAGCATCAGAAAAATGGGAAACCTTCAAGGAAAAAATGTGTGGAGTGCAGAGTAAGTACATTCCAATGAGATGTAAAATTAGAAGCACAAATTGGCCAGCGTGGTTGGGTAGTGAGATAAAGAATGCTATTAAGGAGAAGCAGAAGGCATTGCTAATTGAGGTGTTAATACCAGTGATTTTGGACTAAACGATGCACAAATCAAGAAAGTGACCAACCACCAAGACCTCAGGAATGAAGTGAAAAAGATCTTGGAAGCTGAAGAATGCCAAAGTTGTACCAGTGACAGTTGGAGCTATGAGAATAATGATGAAAAATGTCACAGTGATATTAAAAACCATCCCTGGAAATATTATTACAAACGAACTACAGTTTGGAAGCTGTTGGGGGCTCAGGGACAATCCTGATGAACTTTGACAACAAAAGACTTCACAGCTTGGTCCATGAATCATGATCCCTTACGAAAATGAAGGTGGATACCTTCAGCCTGCCCTGGGAGGACTCCATTCCGCATTCTGAAACCGGCATATGTAGATAGCAATCAACACACACACACACACACACACACACACACACACACACACACACACACACACACACACACACACACACACACACACACACACACACACACACACACACACACACACACACACACATACTTTGAGACCTGGTAGGTCTCTGTTTCACCTCCTGATGAAACCCACCCACATGTGGAGATAGCAAGCAACAACAACAACTTGCATGGACGTACACATGCACGCGTGCAGGCAAACACACTTTGAGACCTTGTTGGTTCACGAGTCAGTAAGTGACCACTATATTTTGGTTCACGTGTCAGTAAGTGACCACTATATTCGTTATGGGTGTGTGTCTGTCTGTCTGTCTGTCTGTCCTGAGCATAGCTCCGTGGGTTTTGATCCGATCTTGATAAAATTAGGGTGTGAGATTTGTTTCATGATCTAGTTGTGTTTTCCTGAGAATGGGTGTGCTGCGCCCATTATGGGCGGAGCCACGCCCAAAAAACTTGTGTTTTTAGGGAATAGCCGATTTCAATTTGCATCTTCTCCGAGGGAGGAGGTTTGTCGAATCTGGCAGGGGTTTCAGTATTTGGTTAGCCCAATGGCACCTACATAGCCCCACGGAGCTCGATTTTTCATTTTCGTCCCAAGGTCAAGGTCGCAAGGTCACGAACTTAGAAAATGTCAAAAAAATCAATAAATTGGGCATCGAGCTCCTAGGGTTTTCAACTGTTTCAAATGAAAGTTGGTATGCAAGTAGTGCTCTTCGAGTACTGCAACTTTCATCAATTACGTTTTTCCTGATTCCCGCCAGTTTGCCAGTGGTGTCCCCTCGAAGGTCAAAAAATAAAAAAAAAGGTGAACCGTGTACATTGCTCGTGAACCATCACCGTCTCCAGACTTGTATGTCTCTGTTTCATCTCCTGAAACCCATCCACAACATGTGGAGATAGCAGGTAACAACAGCAACTTGCACGTACACACACCACACACACACACACACACTTTGAGATCTGAGGCAGGAGCATTTACAATCCACGCTATCTTCCTGGCAAAGGTCTGCCTGCATGCTTGCATGTTCCTCCATGCAGCGACCTTTGCATCGCAACGATTGACTCACTCCAAATCTGATTCGTACATGCTACAGTCCCCTCAACAGATGGGGAATGGTGAGGAACCAGGGGGAGGGATTGGAGAGAGCAAAAGAGGGGTGGAGAGAAATGGAGGGAAGAGGAAGGGGGGGTAGGGGTCAGAGAGAGAGGGCGGTCAGAAAGAGGGAGAGGGGTGGGAGAGAGGGGGTATGGTTGGGAGGGAGAGGGGTGAGGGATTCCAGCAGATATGACGCCCAGTTTATCGTCAATCTGAGAGAAAGCACACACATTGATGAATCACCCTGCCTGTGAAACACCGGGATGACAGTTTATAGCTCGGTTGGGATTTAAATCCGGACGACACAGAGTGAGCATGCATACCTCTTGGCTTTCCTGCCGTGATGTGGCAATTCCTTACTTCATAACCGAAAAGATTTTCTCTCATTGTGATCATATAATTTATTTTGCCTTCCTTCCTCCGGTATAGAACTGTGGTGTCGCAATTGAAACTTGAAGAACGCGTGCCAAGTGGCTTCACCACACAATGCACGAAACGTTTGAAAAAAAAAAACTTTCAAAAGCCAAATGTTTAATTTAAATTTGTAATTTTTTTTATCGAAGTGTCGAAGTGATGGAAGATTTATCTATGTGGAAGTGACGTGTCGTATAATGGAAGAATATAAAAGGGGAACGTCGTGGAAAATAAAATTTCACATATTCAGCAAGCCAGCCACCGCCTGTTTCACCACAGATCAAAACATGTCCAACACAGGCAAGTCGCCCTGAACTTTGTTCAAGTCAATCGACATACAGTATTCAGTGACAGTGCAAGTATTGTAGAGCGCTTGCCAAGTGCCTTTATCACTCCAATGAAATGGTTGATAAGAAACGGCTTGCTTGGCACGCGATTAGCAATCACCAATCTGTCATATTAAACATGCACCTCCCGGTGTCCAGAGATGCTAGAAATATCAAATATGTCCAAATTGGACAAATGAACACTTTTTTTTTAGGAGTAAGAACTGCTTGTAAGTTCGATTCTGGAGCTTAAATTTAATTCTGCTTAGTTTAAGAGATTCTCGAGGTTATGGCATGTGCGAAAATGAAATGAAGCCACGAACGCTGCCATCTCTCGTCGTTTATAAGCATTGCAAATATACCCAGCGATTCGTAGCTATGATGAACAGGCATTCGATAATACGAGTGAGGAAAGTGAAAAAAAAACTTTATTGTTAAGAAATTGTCACGGCCTGTTCCAAGTCGAGGCACGGTTGAGCTGGCAAAAAAAACATGGCCGCTTCAGACCCCAGCGAGGTTACCCAGGAAAAGCCTAAAGACCCAAAGAGCGAGGTGGCTGAGGAAGTGCCTGATAAAGGATATAATTAAATAAGGCCATTAAATATCTTTAAAATAGGTGTTTTAATTAACCCAAACACTCAATTTTCACTCTTGTACTTCCTTGACGTTATCTTCATAAGCATGCAAAGTTTTAGGCCACTAGGTTTCATAGTTTTGGTGTTAAGGAGACACCCACTGACATTTATTAGGTTTAAAATAACAGGACTGGAGTTAGATTTATATCAGTTTAGGAGTAATCAGGGGAAAGTTAAGAAAATAACTCGGCAAGCCAAAAGAGAGTACGAGAAGGACATGGCTAAGGACATGAAGCATAACAGCAAGGCTTTCTTTAAGTATATCAGGGGAAAATAACAGGTTAGGACCCATTGAGGAATAGCACCTGGAGAGTGGTTAGTGATGAAGGTGAGATGGCAGGCTTATTAAGCTGGTATCTTGCTTCAATTTTTACACAAGAACAGTCAGGAGAATTGTCAATATAATAGCTGAGAGTATCTATCGAAGAGGTGAAAAATGGCTTTTACAGAAGATCCAGGTTGGAGTGGAGGAAGTAAAGGAACAGCTAGGTAATCTACGAGAAGATAAGGCTCCAGGGCCACATAGTATGCACCTGAAAGTGTTGATGGAGGTGGATGAGCAGGGAAGCGAGATGTTAACGGACATTTTCAATCGTTCACTGGAGTCAGGACAGGTACCGGAGGGTTGGAGAGTAGCAAATGTAATATGTGGATGTTCAAGAAAGAAATTTAAGAAAGGATCCAGAGAAGAATTGGGAAACTGTCGACCTACTTACTGTCTATCTTGTCTTCAGTTGTGGGAAAGGTGTTGGAGACATGAATTAAGGACCATATGGTCAGGTCAGGTATGGGAGCATGTGCCAGAACAGCACGTCGCTGCGTCCACTTTCCGCCGGTACTCCAGGGGCCTCCATCTGGCCATCCCCCAGGCAGATGCCAGGCCCATCCCCATCTCCTTGAGATGATGGTCAACCTGTTGCAACCATGAGGCACGTGGTCGACCCACTGGCCTCCTCCACTCATGAGACTCCCTCGCTGAGAGAATCTGGTGAGCAGGATCAGAGTCAGGAAAACGAGCCACATGTCCATACAGCCGCAACTGACGCTCACGGACTATGCAGGTAACAAATCTCATCCGAGTCTCTCTCAGCAACCGCTCGTTGGACACAAAATCCGACCAGCGATAGCCAAGGATTCTCCGAAGAGACCTGGTACCAAAGGAATTAAGTCTCCGTCTCAGATCCTTGGTCAGAGTCCAAGTCTCGCACCCATAGAGCAAGACTGGAAGTACCAAGGACCTGAAGACTCGGACTTTCGTCCTCCCGCACAGGTACCGGCAGCGCCACACCCCATGATCCAGTGAGTCCATGACTCCCCAGGCCCGACAGACGTCTATTGACCTCTGACTCGCAGCCAGCAGAGACATGAATATCACTGCCAAGGTAAGTGAATCTCTCCACGACCTCAACATCCTCACCACAAACAGACACAGACAGGACAGCAGCATCCAAGATGTCACCAAAAGCCTGGATCTTAGTTTTGACCCAAGAAACCCGTAATCCCAACGGCTCCGACTCCTCATTCAGCACCTCGAGGGCCCCCAAGAGGATGTCTAAAGTCTCCGCAAAGATGACTGCATCATCTGCAAAGTCAAGGTCCGAGATCTTGACATTCCCAAATGACGCACCGCAACTTGATCTCTCCGACATCCTCCCTAGAATCCAGTCCATACAAGTGCTGAAAAGTGTGGGAGCAAGTACACATCCCTGACGAACTCCAGTAACAACTGGAAATAAGTCAGAGATGGTACCACCACACTTCACAGCACTCTCAGTACCAGAGTAGAGTTCAGACATCAGATCGATCAGTTTTGGTGGCACCCCACGAAGACCAAGAATCCTCCAGAGGACGTCCCGATTCACTGAATCGAGACGCTTTACAGAGATCAACATAGGCTGCAAGCAGCCCCTGCCGAAACTCTCGTCTGCGTTCGGTGAGGACACGAAGTGCAAGGATACGGTCAATCGTTGACCTCTTTGGTGTAAAGCCTGACTGCTCTGGACGCTGGTGCTCAAGCAGATGATGGCGAACCCTATCGAGAATTATCCGAGCAAAGACCTTGCCCGGCACTGAGAGCAGCGTCACCCCTCGGTAGTTGTTGCAGTCTTAGCGATCACCCTTCCCTTTCCAGAGAGGGACAACAAGGCCCCTCTTCCAGTCAGTTGGGATGATGCCTGTGTTCCAGGCAGAGCACAAAACTGCATGCAACGACACGAGTGCAGCATTTCCACCAGCCTTGAGAAGTTCGGCATGGATGCCACAGATCCCTGGAGCTTTGCCCCGTTTCAACTGGTTCACCGCAGCCCGTGTTTCCACAAGCGTAGGTGGACCACAGTTGATTCGAGGGTCAGCAACAGGGATTGTAACACCCTTGACGTCCAACTCGACAGTTGGCCTGGTACAACCGCTCAAAGTAACCGGCCCAGCGGGCCTTCACTTCAGACTCCTCTGTCAAGAGCCTACCACTCTCTGCTCGAACTGTAGTGCTCCGAGGGATGGGCTTGGATGAACGTAATGCGCGAATTCCCCTGTAAGCGGGACGAGAATCACCTGTCCACAGGTGATGCTCTACCCCCTCACAGATTCCTCGCACATAGGCCTCCTTGTCCACCCTCAGTGCACGTACAGTTTTACGCCTCAGCTCCCTGAACAGCTCAGCTCTGCCATTCAGCCTGGCCCTGCGACTCTGGTCAATGGTATCCAGTGTCCCTTGAGAGACAAAATTCTTCTTTGCCCTGCGGTGAGCTCCAAGGCATCCACCGGCAACATCAAGGACGGTGGTCTTGAAGGCGCTCCACAACTCTTCAGGACCCCCAAAGCACCCAGACCCCCAAGTGTCCACTCAGCCTGTTCGCAAACTCCTCAGCTACTCTCTCATCCCTGAGCTTGGCAACATCCAGCCTCGGCTGGGATGGTACCATTCTCCAGGATTTAAGGTGCAGCTTTAGAGTTGCTACAACAAGCCTGTGGTCAGTATTGAGGAACTGAGCACTCCGGTAGACCCTGCAGTTCTGGATCATCCTCCAACGACCGTCAATGAGGACATGGTCAATCTCCTTTGCCACACCGCCAGCGTTGGAATACCAAGTCCAGCGATGAGCTTGTGGGCGCTGAAACCATGAACCAGCCACCCTAAGTCCATGACTTCTTGCAAAGTCAAGGAACTTAGTGCAATTCTGGTTCATAGTTCCTGACCCATGGGGACCAACACACACCTCATAACCGTCCCTATCAGTTCCAGTCGATGCATTGAAATCCCCCAAGACTAGAAGTGTATCTCGTCTGGGGCACTGATCAACCACAGACTCGAGTGTGGCGTAGAATGCATCCTTCACGGTGAGATCACTCGCCTCAGTCGGAGCATAAACAGAGACCAGGGAAATGACACCTAAGGAGTGACGAATCCTTAATCTCATAATACGCTCTCGTTGACCGGTGTTACCTCAATTATCATTGGGGTCAGCTTATTGGACACAGCTACAGCAACTCCTTGGGTATGGTAACCATCAGAGCGACCAGACCAATAGTAGGTGTAACCACCCACCATTATCTCGCCGCAATCCGGTCTCCGAACCTCAGAGAGAGCTGCAATCCCGATGTCCAAACGCTTGAGCTCAGATGATAACAGAGACAGGTGATCATCCTCTCTTAGGGATAGGACATTCCAGGCACCCACCCGAAGGGACCGCCTCAGGTTAACCCAAGGAGACCGCCGTCTGGTGGACGACACCTCAGCACCACTCCGACACACTCTCCCGCAATCTGACCCAGGGATGTTACCCCGTGGTTTCCCTCCTATCAACGATTGGGGGTCCCGAAGGCTTTGCCCCAATCCCATCATCCGGTGAGCTGCCCTGCGAAGGGAAGCTGCACAGGAGGTACTCCCACGGAGTGGGTTTTCAGATTTTTTGCGTTTTGCGTTTGCGGAATGAAGGGTTTTACGGTGGCCGGAGTGCAAATCCTGCCACCAACCTCCTAATAATAAGTGACCCCAACTGCAGGAGGACGTCCGCAGACACAGTTGGGCACTAGATATGGATGGCCGTTGGCTCACAAGGAGCTCCTCCGCCCTTTGACAGGTTTTGTTTTTAATCCTGCTGGGTGTCCATATCCAAACACCCTCCTCACCAGAAAACCTGGTGGGGGAGACGGTTTAGTCGCCGACAACCCGACCATGGAACAGGTTAGTACAGGTTTACATGGTACCTGTAGCAGGTCACAGATCGAACCTGACCTGACAGTCAGGTCCTGACAGACCATATGAGGAACCATTTAAATAAATACAAACTAATTAAAGGTAGTCAGCATGGGTTTACCAAATCTTTTTGAGTTCTATGAAGCAGTGTCTGATTTGGTGGATGAGGGAAAGGCAGTGGACAGATTATATCTAGACTTTAAGAAGACATTTGATAAGGTACCACATCAGAGATTGTTAGTCAAGGTGAGGGCTTGTGGAGTGGCTCCTCAGATAGCTAATTGGATTGCAAACTGGCTTTGTGGTAGAAAGAAAAGAGTGGATGTGAGTGGGAGGATGTAAGTAGTGAGGTACCTCAGGGATCAGTACTCGGACCATTACTATTAATTATTTACATCAATGATTTGGATAGTGGGTGAAGAGTAAGCTTTCCAAATTTGCAGATGACACAAAGCTTGGGGATAAGGTGGATAGCAGAGGGGGTGTTGATCAGATTCAGGAAAGTATTGATACTTGCTTAGATTGGGCAAAAGATTGGCAGATGGAATTTAATTTGAGGAAGTGTAAAGTGTTGGGGATGGGAAAGAACAATGAAAATAGAGATTACAGGATGCAAGGGGTAATTTTGGAGCGTGTCACACAGGAGGATCTGCGGGTGGTAATAGATACGGCAGCACAGTGCTAGGCAGCAATAGGTAAAGCAAATAGGGTTTTAAGTTGTACTTTGAGGGGCATAATTAATAAATCAAAAGAAGTGGTGTTAACATTATACAGGAATTTAGTGGGGCCACATCTAGAATATTGTGTTTATTTTTGGTCATCACAACTTTGGAATGACATAGACATCAGAGAGAGGTAAGGGTTCAATGCAGGGCTACAAGATGGATTCTGGGCCTAGCTAGACTCAGCTATGAGGAGCGGCTGAAGGAGACAGGGCTTTATTCACTAGCAAGGAGATGGTTACGAGGAGATATGATGGAGATGTTTAAGATAATGAAAGGTGTAGATGAAATAAGTGCAGATAAAAATAAGCTCGAGCATTGTTGGTGATTGTGTGCATGTGTACAGAGTGTTGGTGGGGGTCTCGTTAAGGGGTGCTTTGTTGTTGATGTTGTGTGTTTTTTACCCATGAACCATCTTCGCCCATGTCACTCCCCTAGAAAGGAAATAAAATACAAAAAAAACTACAGAGAATAACTTCCAAAATTCTTTTTTTGGTCTGGTGTCGATTGATGTAGCACTGGCATGATGGGCCGAATGGCCTCCACCTGTGTCAAATTTCCTTGCGTATCCTTGTGTAAAACCAAACTGCTCAATTGTATACCTTTGGTGAATTTCAGCTTTCATGTTATTTTGGTGGTTGTCTGCACAAAAGCTTCGCATGCAACTTACAAGCAAAATAGACTCGCATGAACGCTGAAGGCAATCGGTTATGACGCTGTGACCAAATAAATGGCATGAGCTAGCTTTGGCTATGATTTACCATGGTAAAGCAAAATCTTTTTCTAGGTTCTCATGTTGTGAAATTTCTCCCGAGTTGCTTCACGGGATTCCTTGCAGAAAAATGTGCAACACATCAAGCTTCTATTGACGGTGGAAGTATAACAGAGAAGTTTCATCAAGAGAACTTACACATAAGTACAGGATTTGGCTCATCACGCCTGTCACATACATTACCTCTTTCTATTTACTTATGTTATATTTAATTAACATACATAACATTTCTGACAGGTTAGTTTTGACTTTAGAGGTATGTGCACTTTCCTCCGAGCTGTCTAGTCTGGGTTTCAATCTCAGCTCAGCTATAAACTGCCATTCTGGTGTGTTTGAGGCATCAATATATGTGTGCCGTCTGTCGGATGTATGTTAAACTGCTGGACCCATCTGCAAGCACTGATTTTTGGTGGACGTTAAATATCCAATGGTGTCTTTCGTGAAGAGTAGGTGAGTTGCCACTGGCACCCTGAACAAATTACAAGTTCCTGCATAAACTGCATGTCGCAAGTTGTCTGGTCTTCTTGGATCAATGACACCATGCGGGATACACTGCTTGCAATCTTCTCGTTTGTTTGTCTGGTGTGCAGCTCCGACACACTCAACAAATTCACGCTCTAAAGGTTTTTTTGTATATCACATGGGAACGACTTCCTTTGGCGATGAAGATGATGACGATGTTGCTGATGATGATGATGATGATGGTGATGACTCAACCAGAGGTACTCAGCACCTTCATTCAATTTACCAAAAATTATTTAATTATATTTTATCAACTTTCATTCATTTAATGTTTGCCCTGGCATTTTCATGAACTCTACATTCCATTTAGCCAATCGAAAGCCTGGAATTATTTCACTATGGCAGAAGTGAAACAAGGCTTCATTTCCTCTTCAAAGGATGCTGAGCTCCAAGATGCATCGCACGCTGCTTATTTCCCCAATTCACTCATAATGTGATTCGCTCAGCAAAATTAGCTTAAGGAGTACCTTGCTACTTCTGTTTAACTGAAAATAAAAAGTCTGGATGCAAACAAAAATATTTATTATAAAAGTAATGTGATGGGGAGGATTTTTCTCCTTTCCACTAATGAAGGGAATGACCCTGCACAAGCAAAACTCTCCACAACTCTGCAAGATGTCAATCCTTTTGTGTCCTAGTTTCGAGCCATGTCACACATTCTTCCAAGCGGCCACTGAGTTTCCCTTTTTCTTCTTTTTTCTGTAACGGCCACAGTTATTCCCCTTACATTGCGACGTTGGCCACGGGAAGCTTGGCCCGAGCCTTTCACGAACTGGCTGGCCAGGCCTGACGTGGTATCTTGAACATCCACCAAATAATGCCGCGAGACAGGACACCCATTTTACGTCCATCCGAGGAAGGGCACACACATCGATGAATCGCTGCATGCGAAACAGTGCGATGATATTATATAGCTGCGCTGGGATTCAAACTCAGGCTACACACCTCTGAGCCATGCCACCAGCCAGTCGATGAGTTTCCCTGATGCGAACAAAATGCAAGTCATGTCGTTGGACATGAAACGTCTTCAAAAGGGAAAACCTTTTGACTCCACCCCCTGATTGATACCTTTATATGTCTCTTAGCAACAATTGTTTAACATAGTGTATACAATTCATACAAATCCAGTTGTTTAGTTTTTCCACAAAGTAATTATGTAGAAGATAGTCTGTAAATTTTCAGAACTTTTCATTTCATAGAATGTACAATAACTTGTGTTGTGTTTAAAAACTCAGAAGACAAACATTTTATGGGTCACCGCTGATGCCAGGGAGATGCCTCTTGCAGGCTTACATTTGAGTGAGAAAGAGAGGCAGGTAGAGACCCGAGCCCAAAAAAGGAAACCGCAGCAGCTGCTATTGGTTTTTTGTTTCGAATGAGAGCTGTGTATAACAGAGACCCGACAAAGACCCTGGAGCACATTCCTACTCTGGCGGGTCAACGCCTCGAGAGAAACACCTGGATTTCGCTCAGACTTTCAAATCCTGCACAGCCTTGTCCCTTTTACTCTCCCACCACATGTTATACCTCCTCATCCTCACCTGGAACTCACCTTGCTGAAATACCTCCACTTCTCACTCTTCCCTGAGCTGCCTGCCTGTTCAGATCCACTTGCCACTTCTCCCTTTGAACACACTCTCCTTTCTCAACCACACATCCCTCTCGTTGTCACTCCGAAAAACATTTCATCAATTCCATTTTTCATTCAGATTCCCTTTCTAAGCCTACTTACTGTCTGAAAAAAACGTCCTCTTAGAAGAAATTATTTTTCAGCACCATTTTCACAAAGAACATAACGAGCATCTTATATATTATTTCCGAGTTTGTGGTTTCGTGTCGCGCTATCTTCGACTTTGTTCTGTGCTCGAGTAACGTGATATTCGGCTTACATTATCTCAAAGACCATATGAGGAGCATGGTACAATAAAAGTAAATAAAATGGTTCTGAAACAGTGAAATCGTATTCCACTTACTGCATTAAAGTAAAATTACTACTGATACTCTGCATCAGTTCCTTTCTCAAACACACCCACCCCAACATGTCGCGCAGAGCGTGGGTTATGCTAGTACAAGAATGAAGTGAGGGGCTATTTGTTTACACCATGTGCACCGACTGGGTTTGTGGGATAGGTAAATTGAAAAAAAGGAAGATAATTGGGTGGATGATGGTGAGAAAAAGTTTTGGGGTCAAAATTCCTCTGTAGGAATTTGGAGACAGGGGAAAGAAGTTTGGGAGGAGATCGGAGAAACTAGAAGAAAAGGGAAGGAGCTTGTTCAAATTCCTCTGAATTTGCATGCGTAAAGATATGTGGCTTCTGACCAAAAATAGAAAAACGAAAGATTTTAATAACTCTTCCTCTGATGGGAAGGCAGACAGCTACCAGCCTCGGTGGTGTAGTGGTGAGAACATCCACTCGGAGCCTGGGAGGTCTGCGGGCCGAACCCCAGCAGAGTCACACACCAAAGACTTTAGAAATGGTGCGTGCTGCTTCCTTGCTTGATGCTCAGCATTTAAAAAGGATAGAGCACGGACAAACAACCATAGGTTGGCAACCACTGCGCAGGATTGATAGGTCTAATTGCCTCCTGTGGTGAAGTTCCTTGAAAGGCAACTCATTATATTATTGAACTCAGTATAACCCTTCCTGTGAGATTACTTTGGCAGCACTGCGCTTGCCTTCCGGCAGTGCATCAGAGACAGCAAAACAACTCAATATTATGAAACACTGTGAAGGACACAAAAGATTATTGTGTGAGAATTCGTCACACACACACACACACACACACACACACACACACACACACACACACACACACACACACACACACACACACACACACACACACACTGCAAGATGCATCGAAGTTGTGCACACATCCTGACTAGAAGAATGGCATTAAGTACCTGTAGTGCCACTGTGCCTGGTGCTAGGTGAAATAATTATGTCACACATTTGCATGTCCTTTCAACAGCTCTCCTTGCTTTGCCTTAATGATTCACTAAATGTGCTCTTTCTCTACAATTACTGTTTTTTTCTTTTCTTTTTCTTTTTTGCACACTCTAAAATAAATTGCACAGTCAATTTACAACCATTCAATCCCAGGATTATCCCATAAAGATGTTTTTTTTTTAATAATATATATATATATATATATATATATATATATATATAAAAATTGTGTTGCGCAAATGGCCCTTAGTGTGTTATTAAATATAGGATTAGCCCAGATCCCCTATTAAATGCATGTTTAGTCAGGTTGTTCGGTAATTGGACGTTACATGTGTGTCGGGAGGTGTAGGGGCTGTTCATTGTTCGTACGGTGGTGGTGTACCGAGAGGTTCTTCTTCTTCCTTCCCCTATCCGGACGACAGTCCCCGCCCAGCACTCTGAGAGGCAGTGGCCTAGAGAAGCGAGCGCCGGGAAGGGAAGGTGGAACTGAGAGCGCCGAGGTGTGGCGCGATCGGCGGTACAAAAGGACGGCTGTGTCTGTTTGCGATCGGCTTTCGTGAAGAGCGAGCCGAAAGAAAGGCAAGGAAGGGACTGCAAGAGGTCTGTCTGCCATCGCCTGGAGGAGAAACTGCTGGCGTCAGTCGGTGATCTGCTGAGGGAGTAACTGAACCTGAGGGTTAGTCAGCGATCTGCTGAGGGAGTAACTCGCAGTGCGTATGGTCGATGATTTGTAAGAGAGGAACGGCCTGAACCTGAGGGTCGAGTCGGCGATTTGTCGAGGGAGTAACTGAGCCTGAGTGTCGAGTGAGGATTCTGCTGTATAGAATCGACTCGTGGGAGGCTGCAATCTGCTTCAAGAGGAACTGGCTGCTGTGTGAGTCGGCGATCGACTTTATGAGGTCATCGACAGGTTCAACCTGCGTCTAACCACGGAGCCTCTGTCATTACTCATGGCACGGCACGACATCTCGATACGTCTTGTGGTCCCATCGATCCGCCTGCGGAGCCCAACACCCTGATTTGGCCTAACCTGGTGAACAGGCCAGGCCCGGACTTGTATACTGGACCTTGTGAAAAGCCAGCTGGAGCATACCATAGATCTTTTGTCTTGTGCCGTCAACCTTACAGGGGCTGAACGCGCTGAGGCTGCGTGCGTGGGTGGTGCGACAAAAGGAGGACGACGCCACCATTTTGCCACGCTGGGTGCTCGAATCCGTTGACATCGGCTTGTCATGAGCCGCATTCGTGCCTTCGACACTTTTCTTCTCGTCCATGAAGCATCACCAAGTACTCTGTGTCTTGTCTGCATGTTGTCCGTGTCTTGTCTGCATGTTGTCTAAGGTTTATCTCACTCGGGTTCCCTTCGAAACCCGTACGTAATCTGTAGCTCCCTAGTTAAGAACGGGTTATAGATTAATTATAACATTGTCATGAAGGCTTTGCTTGTGTTGTGTTCCCCGATGTGTCCCCAATAAATCTGGCTGAGTTATATGGGATTTTCCGCCTTGAATTTATTCGTACCGCGCCAAGGAACGATTCACTCAATTGGTATATAAAATCAAAATGGTTACACTGGGAGACTCCGCTCGGTCTCTGACAAAAACAGTCTGTAATCGGGGTCTATTCCCCCAGCTGGCAAGGCACAGGTGTATTTTGGTATCGTGATCTGAGGCACGTAACCCGAGAATTGTGCTGAACCAGCCGGCATTATAACCCCAGAGATGGCGGTGCTGTTAAGTGACGCCGAATCTTCAACATTTAGCTCTCAAGAGTCAGGTGCGAATCCCGCCACCACTGAATCGTTAACAATATATATATATATATATATATATATATATATATATATATATATATATATATATATATATATATATATATATATATATATCTCTGGATGACCCGTGAACCCATTGGTTTCTCATTGTGACAGTGGTTGATGAAAAAAATCCATTCAAAAAAAAAAAAAAGATAGCTCCAGAGAACTAGACCGCTGAGGTTGTTTGCATTGATCAAATAATCCCGAAGAGTTGTTGACTGAATCGGGAAATGATTTTTTAAGAATTTTTTTCGTTTCCCGATTTGAATGATACTTGATATTGCGCGTCAATGTGAAAAAAAAAATGGAGAAAAGAAAGTCGAAGAAATTATTGTGCGTAATCTTCTAAAGACAATTTTATTTATTAATGAACACGGAAGTGTTGGATCAAAATGGTGATGTATATTTTATGCTTAAAAATAAATCGTTCTTTGTCTATACTAATTGTTTGAGATTTTTAAATAAATCATTTGAAGAAAAAAAGATAGCTCCAGCAAATTATACCCCTGAGGTTGTTTGCATTGATCAAATTCTCCCGAAGAGTACTTGACTGAATCGGGAATTGATTTTTTAATAATTTTTTTTGTTGCCCGATTTTAATGAAACTTGATACTGCACACCGCAGGTGAATGCTGAGCAAGGTGGCCCTAACATTTTTGTGCTATCGTGTACTGTTTTGGCTGTATTTTGGGAACATACATACATATATACAAGATGAGAGTTTTTGTAATATATCGATATATAAATATATATATATACTTAGTTGAGGCTTGTGGAAGAGCTGGTACAAGTACATTGAATAGATCAGGACAACAGGACAAGAAGAGAGAGACAGATAGACAGACACACACAGAGAATGAATGGGTGTGAGGACAAATGGGGAGCAGGAGAGTGTGTAAGAAAAATAATTATATTCATGTATTCTCAATTATGTGCACTTGCTGCTGGTACTTTATAAATTAAATTTTTGGACTATAGTCGAATTGATTGTCAGTAAAGTTTCCATATTTCCTGAGTCTTTTGACCTTCAAAATGATAAATGAATATTTTCTTATGAAAAAGGTCTTGCTCGCTGCATAGAACCAGGCTAACCTGGTTGATAACACTGCAAACTTTCGACTTGTGCCTATCAGATCTCCCGTAGTTGAATTGCCAAATGTCTTGCCCTCCCATTTTTGGATGTCAAATGAGTATAGCAAGGATTGTTTCGGGCTTCTTGTTAGCGGAGATCATTGAATGCTTTGCCATTCATGTTATCCCCTCCATGTACGTGAAACTAAAGATTCTCTTTCGATGTACTTTTCAAGAGTGGACAATTTAATTTTTGAGATACACCGCAAGAGGATACATAGGGTAGACAAGATAGATAACAGAAGGGAACCCTCAGGAAGGAAAGCTAGAAATTTGGAAGAAGTTGGAATTGGGGTGGGTTTGGGGTTAATGGAGGTAGAAAAGATCATGGTTTTGGATTGGGGATGATCTGAGATGATGGTGAACAGCTGTCTTGAAGACTTGGAGGGAAGAATGAGATTGAAGAGAATGTAGAAGTTGGTTCTACAGGTGGGGGGGGGCGGGGGGGAAGACGAGCAAATGAGTGGAGGTGAGCATATATACAGCATGGATACATATATATATATATATAGGATCCTGTACTTTTACAGTAAAATCCCTAAACCGAAGTATTATTGTGTGGAATACAGTGGAATCTCGCAATTATTAAAGAAATTGCATTTCTTACAGGAAATTTTATGGTTAAACCCCTTGAAATTAGAGGATTTTTTTTGGTAATTGCATGTGAGATGGTCATCTCTCATCTGTTGAACTGGGGATCTCATCTGCATTTCATGATGTGTTCGACATTATAGATCCCACAGTTGGTGTTACGGTAACATCCCTTCATGTTGCAGGATTTTGCAGCACATTTTACATGATCTTTCACGTGTGCACGTGATAATTGTGCAGCATTCTTTTGGACAGTGCCCTATCATCATGGATGGTCTGTAAATGTCTTTCTCTGAATTACTCATTTTCGTTAAAATTTCCACTTTTTTGAACCATCCTTGCATATTAAGCTTTTTTTGAACTTTTTGAACCATCCTTGAACTGTTAATCTGTTCCAACTTACTGTGGACGTGAATATGACCGACTGATCAATTTCCTCTCTCAATTTTGGCTTATTACCTCCCCTATTTTTATTATTGGAATCTACTTTTGGCGTTCCCTGCATTGGAAATTTTCTTCTTGTTACTCGCTGTTTTTGTTAATCAATTTCGTTTTTAATGTTACACTGCAGTGTTTTATCTCTGAAGTGAAATCTCCAAATTGTGACCTTTTAGACAGTTTCATGAGCAGGGGTTGCTGGCAGACCATGTGCATCCTGCTTTTTAAATTCTTTCTTATGTAATGTTAATTGGTGAGAAACGTTGGCATGTCTTGGACGATTTTGGGCATCTCATTCGTCGAGCTTTTTGAACGCCCCTCAAATGCGATTCATAACGCCATGTGTTTTTTTTTTTTTTTACAGGTTTATCATGGACTTCATATAACAGGGTGGTTCAGTGGTCATGCATGGACATATGCACTGTCTTTTCTGGGTTCGCTTCAAAACCCAACTATAAATTGATGGAGGGTGCTCCCTCACAAAGTGTTCCATCGCTCAGATGGGCGTTGAGTTGGGCATCCCATCCGCATAGCATTATGTGCGAGACATTAAAGATCCCACTGCATCTTTTGTGAGGAGTAGGTGAGTTATCGATGGCATCCTGCCCAAATTCTTGCCATGAATACTGATGGGAGGGCAAAGGTAAACAACCCTTTGTCACCCCCTTTGTGAGACTACTTTGGCAACACTACACCTGCCTTAGCACAGAGCACCAGAGACAGACAGACATCGAACCCATACATAGAGAGAAGTGGATGAGGATTCTCTTTGAGGTACTGTGCTGTACTCTGGTTTTTCTTGTAATAATTTCATCATCTAGTCCAATAATATCTATTATCCACCCTGAAAAAAATGGCAACCTGTCATTTGTTGGTTCTCAGCCATAGAAACAGCGTAGGTTGGACATATGCTCTGGAAGCAGAGTACGGTCATGGATATATAGATCTATCATGCAATGGATGAAATCAACAGGATGTTGTTTGAGGTATGCTAACTGCTGTGGGAAGAAAGGAGAAGCTATAATTTGGGGCATTAACCCTTTCTCAGAGCGAAAGAGCATGTCTCGGGGCAACCATGTGTCAAAGACACAACAGTGAATCTCCCAACAGCGCCGCTGCTTTCCAGAGACACTGGTGGGGAATCTATCGAGACTTTGGGAATTGGCCAGCTCAACCCCTTCAAGAAGCCACAAAAGCGAGTCCCACAGGGGTTTTGTTACCACAGTTACCCGGAGGGGCAAAACGGGAGTGATAAACACTGTAGGGTCTGCACTTTGTGTGTGGGGGGGGGGAGGCATCTGATGTTTTCATATCAGGTGACTCCATTTGGGATGAAAGGGACCTCTACTCTAGCTTCCGGTGTTCTGGTTGCCATGGATGTGGGTGGGGAGGGGGGTGTTGGGGGGAGGGGGAAGCTTACCACCTCGCAGTGGCAAGTAGTTTGGGGGAATTAACATCCAGTCCCAGCTCTTTTTTTTTGTTTTTTCCAACGAAGAGTTAACACCCAAAACGTTAACCCTTCTTTGGAGCATAAACAGTCTCTTTTGCTTTGACAAAGGGTTAACGCGTGAAACATCAGCTTCTCCTTGCTTCCCACGGCAGTTAGCATACCTCAATCAACGTCCTGTTGACTTCATCCATTGTTCTCCCTGTCCGCCAACGCAGATTGACACTTGCCTTCACCAGCAAGACTAGTTCTTCATTCTACATTGGATCTACCATGCACTCTGATTGGCCTAATACCTGGCAAGATGCTGTTAGATCTCAAATATTAAACACTGCAGATGCAATGTATTACCAAAAGTATTGGGACTGTGCACCAAAACTTGAAATGAATTTACCCTCCATGTGCATAAGATTCCCAGGATGGAAAACAGCATGTGGTTCATAAAGGCATCATATTGTGACAAGTTGGAGAATGCTGCAATAATAGCTTGGATGGAATACCATGTTGAGGGCCCTGAGAATGCTGCTTATGGATCAATCAACAGATCTTGCACTTGAGCTGAAGGAGGAATGGTGCACTACTACACCTGATATCTAACGAAATTTGCTACAAAGTTTTAGTGGCAGTGACCCAATTAGAAATCAAATAAACAATTGTGAATGAATGACCTTGCAAATGTCCTCACAATTCCCAATACTTTTGATAATATGCTGTTTATATAGACATCGCTCAAGTTCATCAAAATTTAAACGCAAGGTAGGAAATACTACAGAATGCTGAGTAGTTGCGGCTGTAAACTGTTAAATAATTATTGGCCGTTTTATTCTTTAACTAGCAAATACCACCCGTCGCTTTGCTGACGGTGGTGTGAAGGGGAGGGGGGTGGAGAAAGAGAGAGGGAGAGAGGGGAGGCAGAGAGGATGGAGGGAAGGGAAGGGAGGACCAGGAAGAGGAGGAAAGGGAAGCAAGGAGTGGGTGAAGAAGGGAAAGCTAAGAAGGGGAGAAGAACGAGGAAGGGGGGGTGGAGGTGGGGAGAGAAACGCCTCAGGAAACGTTGCGATGCACTGTGGGAGGGAGGGTGCGAGAGAGAGAGAGACAGACAGACACAGACAGTGAGAGAGCGACAGAAGTGTGGGAGGAGAGTGCTGCATTTTATTCAGAGGAGGGAGTGAGGAGGGGACAAACAGAGAGAGTTGAGGGGAGGAGGAGGAGAAAAAAAATTAGGTGAGTGGTGGAGGTGGCGTTAGCAAAGAGAGTGATATGTTATGCTTAATGACCGAACAAACAAACAAAAAGATCTCATGTCAGAATCACTGCACACACAATGACAGAATAGAGTTTGTAATGTTAACCACAGACACATCTGCATAAACTTTGACATCCCAGTTCCAGAAAATTTGTGGGAACATTTACCAAAAGCATGGACTGAAAACATGGAAGTTCCGCTCACGTACGACCTAATGATCCAGTCTTGCGTGAACGTCAAAAAAAGCATCACGACAAGACATCATACTTAGGTACAAAAAAAAGAGAGAGAAGAAGGTATGGCTGAGTGAGGTGTTAAGACCGGTGATTTTGGACTAAATGATGCAGAAATCAAGAAAATGATGAAACACCAAGACCTCAAGAATGAAGTGAAAAGATCCTTGAAACTGAAGAATGCCAAAGTTGTACCAGTGATAGTTGGAGCTAAGGGAATGATGAAAAAGAACCTCACAGAGATATTAAAAACCATCCCTGGGAATATTACTACAAACAAACTACAGTTGGAAGCTGTCCTGGGCTCGGTCACGATCCGAAAGAACCCTCAGCACAAAAATAAGAACAGAAAACTTCACAACTTGGTCCATGAATCGTGACCCCTTACCGAAATGACGGTGGAAACTTTGAGCCCACCCTGGGAGGACTCCATTCCACATTCTGAAACCTGCATATGTAGATACCAATCAACAACACACACACACACACACACACACACACACACACACACACACACACACACACACACACACACACACACACACACACACGGAGGTGGATACTTTGAGACCTGGGAGGGCTCCATTCCACTTTCTGGAACCTCTATATGGAGATAACAACCAACAACCAATAACCAATAACACACACACACACACACACACACACACACACACACACACACACACACACACACACACACACACACACACACACACACACACACACACACACACACACACACACACACACCGGTGCCAAATGCCATTGGAGAAATAAAGTTTATAGCGAATGCAGTGAGCTTCATACTTAATGCGTGCACATGAGAGAATAGGAAACAACAACAACAACAACAACAACAACACAATACCCCTGACGATTTGGAATCCGTGTCGTGGCTATGACCCTTTTGCTTCCGGTTGTTTTTAAACGCTGTGCGGTGAAAACACGATTGGGTTTTATTTCTATCTTGCGAATGTTACTTAACGCGTGCACATGAGAGAATAGGAAACAACAACAACACAATACCATGGCAATTTGGAATCCATGTGGTTCGCTATGACCCTTTTGCTTCCATTTTTTTTTTTTGCTTCTGGTTTTTTTTTTGTTTCCGGTTTTTGTCATGGGGAATGATGCATGCCAGGAGATAAAGGCATCGTCGGAGACTTGAAAGATCCAAATAATATCAGACATGGTGTATATTTCCTCCACTGATTTTAATAAAGATATCTCCCGCATCATCAAAAAATAATTTTTAATCGTGATTTACATTATTTGATCGCTGATCCCGAATCCAGGCCGAAGTAACCAGAAATTACGTATACAGTTGAACAAGTTACAGGTAAAGTCAGAAGCGAATGTAAGAAGAATTCTACGTTCGCTTGTTGTATTAACTTTTTTAGATGAGATCCTGTTCTAGGCGGTGTAGTTGTCATTGTGAAGGTAATGTTGAGGATTTTTTTTTTTTAGATGAGATCCTTTTCTAGGCGGTGTAGTTGTTGTTGTGAAGGTAATGTTGAGGTAATACTAATAGGTGAAGTCAGAAGCGAATGTAAAAAGAATTCTACGTTCGCTTCTTGGCTTTGCCTATTCCATATTATACATACACACGTGCAAATGTACACACGCATCAAGTCAATAAAAACGACAAACACAAAGATTTACCTTGAAACAGCGTTCTTTGAGAGAGGTTTTAAAGTTGGTAATTAGTGAAATTCCATTCAAAAATGTACCAAGCCACAGAACACAAAATGTCGATCTCTACTCTATGCGTTCAAAGCAAGAGCAAACATGGCGAGCACCTGGTCAGATGGACCATATTGTTTTTACCTCCACCACCGAAGGTGAAGGAGGTTATGTTTTCAGCCCTTTCTGTCTGTTTGTTTGTATGCAGGATAACTCATAAAGTTGTTGACCGATCCGGATGATACTTGGTGGGCATGTTGGCTGTGTGACAAGGAAGAATTGATTCGATGTTGGTGAAGATCCAGATCTAGATCCGACTACTGGAATTTTTTAAGTGGTTCTTCACCATTGAGAGATAGGGTTAAATATGATATATAGCATGATATCTCAAAACGTTATGGATGGATTTAGACACAACTTCGTGGACATGTTGGGTGTATGACAAGAAATAATTGATGAAGATGTGAATCCGGATCTGAGGACGATAGTTATTTAATTTTTAAAGTGATTCTCCATTATTGAGAGATAGGGCCAAAAACTATACAGTACTGTATAACATGATATTTCAAAAACGTAAAGGGCCCCATATGTTCTTGTGGATCAAGCATTGGATGGCGGAGGTATGCGCTCTAACGAGTGCCCGTCTTGTTTTAATATGTGTCGATGTCGAAGTGAGAGGTGGATTACAAATGAGGATCACACAAAAAGGTTAAACAAAGCCATGTCCTGTAAAAATAAAATTGCACATTTTCAGTGGATGAGACACCTCCCAAGGCACCCACCGCACGGCACCGCGGGACCCAACAAAAGTGGAAACGTACATCTAATTGATGTGAAATTGAAAGCACGTGTACTTTTTCCTGAAACGAACAACCATGCAGCTTGAAGCGTGCTCGCCAAGTGGCTTAAGCATTCAAGCAAGCACTCCAATGAAATGGTCGATAATAAACGGCTCCCTTGGCACGCAATTGGCAATCACCGAACCGTCATATTCAACATACACCTCCTGGAGACATCTGAAATGTCACATGGCCAAGGGTATGTGGACAACTGCTCGTCCAATATCTCATTGCAAATCATGGGCATTAAAATAGAGTCGGTCCCCCCTTTGCTGCTATAACAGCCTCCACTCTTCTGGGAAGGCTTTCCACTAGATGTTGGAACATTTCTGCAGGGATTTGCTTCCATTCAGCCACAAGAGCATCAGTGAGGTCAGGCACTGGCTCGCAGTCAGTCTACTAATCCATCCAAAAGGTGTTCTGTGGGGTTGAGGTCAGGGCTCTGTGCAGGCCAGTAGAGTTCTTCCACACCAATCTCGACAAACCATTTCTGCATGGACTTCGCTTTGTGCATGGGGGCATTGTCATGCTCAAAAGGCAAAGGGCCTGCCCAAAACTGTTGCCACAGAGTCGGAAGCACAGGATCATCTTGAATATCATTGTATCCTGTAGCATTAAGATTTCCCTCCACTGGAACAAATGGGCCTTGCCCAAACCATGAAAAACAGCCACAGACCATTATTCCTCCTCCACAAAACTTTAGTTGGCACAATGCATTCGGGCAGGTGGCATTCTCCTGGCATCGGCCAAACCCAGATTTGTCTGTCATACTGCCAGATGGTGAAGCGTGATTCATCACCACAGAGAACGTGTTTCCACTGTTCCAGAGTCTAATAGCGGTGATCTTTACGCCACTCTAACTGACGCTTGGCATTGCGCATGGTGATCTTAGGCTTGTGTGCGGCTACTCTGCCATGGAAACCCATTCCATGAAGCTCCTCACAAACAGTGCTTGTGCTGAGGTTGCTACCAGAGGCAGTTTGGAACTCGGTAGTGAGTGCTGCAACCGACGACAGACAATTTTTTCCACGCGACGTGGTTCAGTTCTCGACTGTCCTGTTCTGTGAGCTTGTGTGGCCTTCCACTTCACGGCTGAGCTGTTGTTGCTCCGAAACGTTTCCACTTCACAACTAGAACGGGCACTCATAGAGCGCATACCTTCACCGCCACTACTTTTTTTGTTCTTGGTATGAGTGTGGGGAACTGGTTTGATGCTGGTTTCATGCAAATCGAATAAGAATTGACCGAGTTATGCCGAAATCCGCATATTTTTCAAGGGCGTGACCCCCCCGCCGACATTTTACCCCAACCGGTGACATGTTTTATGATGTCATTGTGTCACAAGATTGGCCATTAAATTCTGAACATTTTGGTGCTGGGTTCATGTAAAGCGGACAAGAATTGACCGCGTTATGACAAAAACCGCATATTTTTCAAGGTCGTGACCCCCCTGACTTTTGACCCCTAACCGGTAACAAGAGTATGGGCGTCATTGTGTCATATTGCATATCACAAGATGAGGCGTTGAATTCTGAACATTTTGGCGTTAGTTGCATGCAAATTGAATAAAAATTGACCGTGTTATCGTAAAAAGACGATTTTGACCTTTTCGTGACCTTGACCTTGACCTTTGACCCGAACGATCCCAAAATCTAATCGAATGCTTCCTGGCTAATAACCAATCATCCCACCAAATTTCATGCAATTCGGTTTAATACTTTTTGAGTTATACGAATCACAAGATTACAAATAAATAAATAAATAAATAAATAAATAAATAAATAAATACACGCCGACCAAAACATAACCTTTCGCAGAATGCGAAGGTAATAACAGCACTTACAGTTGACTGGGGCAGCTCTTGCAGGGCAGAACTTTGATGAACTGACATGTTGGAAAGGTGGCATCCTATGACGGTGCCACGTTGAAAGTCACTGACCTCTTTAGTACGGCCCATTCTACTGCCAATGTTTGTCTATGGAGATTGCATGGCTGTGTGCTTGATTTTATAAAACTGTCAGCAATGGGTGTTGTCTGAAATAGGCGAATCCACTAATTAGAAGGGGTGTCCACATACTTTTGGCCATGTAGTGCATGTCCGAATTGAACAAATGAACACTTTTCTGGGAGTCAGAAGTGCTTGTAAGTTTGAGTCTGAAGCTTAAATTTTATAATTCTTCTTAGTTTAAGAAATTAAGCCTGGTGTTGGCTTAGTGGTTAGGGTGGCGGCTTGGGATCCCAGGGTCCTGAGTTCAAACCCCGTTGGCTGCTGGGTTGACTCAGCCTGTCATCCTTCCGAGGTCGGCGAAATGAGTGCCAGTGTACTGGTCCCGGTGTATGCCCCGGTTAGAATAGGTGTACCATATCCCTGTGTGTCGTAAAAGGCGACCAGGGTTGGAGTCAGGAAGGGCATCCGGCCATAAAACATTGCCTCAAGAAAAAGCCAAAACCCCTGCACATCAGGGAAAAATGGCTGTAAAACGGTCATTTTTAGTTTAAGAAATTCTCGTGGCAATCACAAATGCGGAAATGATATAAAACAATGAACGCTGACATCACCGGGTGTTTATAAGCATTACAATGTACCCAGTAATTCGTAGCGATGATGAACAGCTTCTTCCAAGTTGCGGCCTATTCAAAGTCAAGGTAAGGTTGAGTAGGCCAAAAAACATGGCAGCTTCAGACCCCAGCGAGGTTATCCAGGAAACGCCTAGGGACCCCAGAGAGTGAGGTGGCCGAGGATCGCCTTATGAAAGATATAATTAAATAAGACCGTTAATTATCTTTAAAAGGGCGTTTTAATTAACTCAAGCTCCAAATTTTCACTCTTGTACTTCTTTGGAATTTTTTAGTATACATGCAAAGTTTCAGGCTGCTAGGTTTTATGGTTTTGGAGGACACACACACACACACACACACACACACACACACACACACACACACACACACACACACACACACACACACACACACACACACACACACACACACACACACACACACACACACACTTTTATTAATATAGATTCCACAAAATTGGGACTCTTGGATGAACAAGACAATAAACAAGAAAAATTGGGGAAGTGGAACAATAAACAGGAGAATGAACGCACAGAAACAGAAGAAGTTGAGGTAACATGTAACATATTAGAGTGAGGCCAATAAGAGCAGGAAGGCTTGACAAGGACACACAAAAATACATGTGAAGGTACTCAACGAGATGTGAAAATGCATTCCATCAACAAATTTACATCACCAATGAATCAAAACTGTGAAACAAGACCATTCTGGAAAGACACGCTCCACCTTTGAAGATGGTTTCTCAGAGCAGAGAAGATGAGTCTGGTCGCAAATGAACCAATTGCGTTGGCCCTTCTCTCTTAAAAACTGTGTTCCAACTAAATCCTCAAGATCTCTTGTTGCACACCTGTCGTTATGGTGTCTGTGTAGTGCGAGTGTTGTTCGTAACACCTGTGTGATCACCCCATCAAAGTCACAGGTAACAGGTTAGGGCACTAATTTTGAATTTGGCCAGGTTTCTGGCACACTATGGCATACTCTTGTGAAAGACATGATCAGATCTTTTTTCACCTACCAGCAAATGCGAGCATACAGGATGCCCGGCTTAACCCCGTGTTAAAGGTTGGGGCGACACCCTGCCTGTGAAGCACCAGATTAACAGTTTATACCTGGGTTGGGAATCAAACCCAGACAAGACTGCTCAAAGGTGAATGTGCTACTTATTTGGTGTCTTACCAGCTGAATAGATGGGTAGTTACATCGCCTAAATAGTCATGGCAATAACGCAACGCTGTTTGGAAAAACTAAAGGCGCCAGGGAATTGTCTACACTTTGAGGTTAATTGTATGATGTGGTCTGCCCAAGTAAATTGTGGATGATGGCAAAGACTTTCAACAATTCCCGTTTTGGTTTTTGCCTCGGGCTGATTGCACAAGATGAAAAAAATCTCTTGGTCATGTCCGAGAAAAAAAAAAAAAAAAATATATATATATATATATATATATATATATATATATATATATATATATATATATATATATATATATATGGAAGTAGACTATACTTTAAGTGTTGTACACATTTAAATGTGATCTTTTCCAGGTCACCAAATAAGAATGCAGCTGTTGTCACTGTGATGTGATACTGTCCAGAATCATTGTCAAAAAGATGCAACAGAAGGTTGTCTAAGGAGAAAGGCGTATTGCTGTTTCAAAACCAAAAGAAAGGTTTGTTCCTAAGATCATTTCATTGGAGAATAGAGTTTCATTGGAGTGTGGAAAAGAATATGCCATTCATAAGAACATTATCAATATGATAAGGACACTGATACAAAATTCACACACCAAAAATAAATAAAGAAATAAAGAAATAAAGAAATAAAGAAATAAAGAAATAAAGAAAGAAAGAAAGAAAGAAAGAAAGAAAGAAATGAATGAATGCACCTTTCCCATCAACAACTTTTTCTTATCATATTCGGTTGAGGTAGAAAGAGCATTCAAAAGTTGGTAAATCTTGAAGTTCTTGTAAGAGTGCATCTATTTAATATATATTAGTGCATGCCCATAGGTGCGTGCCGTACGTGCGTGGCCGCATGTGCAAAAAAAAAAAAAAAAAAAAAAAAAAAAAACTTTCAAACCGCGTGCCAGAAACAACAACCACACAGGCCGTTCCTTTGCTCTTGAAAACGACACACACACAAACACACACACACACACGCACACACAATGCTGGAATTACAGATAGACAAGACACACACACACACAAACACACACACACACACACACACACACACACACACACACACACACACACACACACACGCACACACAATGCTGGAATTACAGATAGACGAGACACACACACACATTGCTGGAATTATAGATAGACGACACACACACACACACACACACACACACACACACACACACACACACACACACACACACTGCTGGAATTATAGATAGATGAAATGAGGTCAATGAGATGACAAACGAAGGGGTTGAATGCAGACTGCAGAGCAATGAGTAAGGAAACCCGTCGTGAATAGTTTTTACCACCAAATTGAGATGGAGTTCGTTGGCAAGTATGTTGAGTAGAGCTGAATTCCTTAACACTTCCAAAGGCCACAGCGTTTTGACAATTGGAAACAAAAAAAAAGTTGTGCACTTTTTTTGATAAATTATTTTCGGAACTTATAAATTTTATATTTATTATTATTTATAATTTTATTATAAATAATAAATATATTCGGAATAAATTATTTTATTATAAATAAAAATCGTCTCCATGTACATTTAATTGTACACACCTTTATCTCGTCAGCACATCTTCATAAACAACATCGCTGAGGTAACGGCACTTCTTTGTTTCCTCGTCCAGGGCAAGAATGCGGAGGCTGCTGGATCTGCCAACGTTTTGATAAATTATTAGTTTTAATAGCCAATTATTCAATTAGTGCCAACGTATTTTGCCTTTTCGCAATGTCGTCGCAAGGAAAAACACAAAGAGAAGAGAAGAGAAAAAAAAAACGTTCGTGCAAAAAAAAAAAATTTTACTTCCTGGTTCGGAGCATACCAGCTCACTGGGATATTACCGAAATTTATGCACCGTCTAATATGAAAACGATCATAACTTGGGGCATTTTGTTTATTTATAAATGCGCATAAGAGAAATCGAGAAATTATTAGAATACACGAAGTCATCACTCTCCGGAAGTCCGTACGTTGTAACCCGTAATGGGGAATGCGGCTGAGGTTCTCTTTCCCCATCGACCACGCCTATGCAGCAACGTGTCCTGTCATTGGTTGGTAAATAAATGGCCATAACTTGGGAAGCACTTGTCTGATTAATATCAAACCTTGAAAAGGCACATCCACAGGTCCCCAGCAATATATCTAGCAAGTTTCAATTAGATCGGACTAGTGGTTGTCAAGAAACAGCGGTCACAGTCACACACACACACACACACACACACACACACACACACACACACACACACACACACACACACTGCTGGAATTATAGATAGATGCATAAGTAGTATGCCTGGTGTTGGCTTAATGGTGAGGGTGGTGGGCTTGGAATCCTTGGGTCCTGAGTTCAAATACCACTTGGCTGATGAATTAATACCAGGTGGGGTTGGCTCTGCCTGTCATCCTTCTGAGGTTGGCAAAATAAGTACCAGCATGCTGGTGTCCTATGTTGGAGTGGTGACTCGTCCAGGATTGTGCCCAATAGCCAAGGAGACTGCTTAGGCAGCACCAATGCTTTGCACAGAGTATGGTCCTCATGGATAGATGGATAAGTAGTGGCATTATTGACCTCCTCTATCGCTGTATGCTCTGTGCATGGCACTTCCACTTCCCCTCCCTCTCCTTATATAAATCTCCCACCAACTTTTTTCTTTCTAATTATCCTTTCTCCACTTCCTTTTCTCTGGAATTCTAATTTTCTCATTTCCCCCGTCCCCAAGGATGAGACAGGCCGAGAGAAGCTACAGAGAATGGAGAAGCAGGGGATGAAGAAAAGAAAGTCCAAGACAGCACAGAGTGAGAGCAGCCCAGGCCAAGAACACTTGCAGTAACAGCACTAAGCCAGGGGCATGAGTGAGCAATCCTGGGATAACTTTGAGCAAGACTGGGGATAATGAATGGTCTTACCATGGTAAATCATGCCCATGCCTGTTGGTCATGAGGCAAGTGCCATGCCAACGACAGATCCGTGCTCCCGCATGTTTGTAGGTGTTGTTGCCTGTTACCAGGCATTCCTGATGCATCACGTTGGAGGAACCGTCTGAGCTAAAGTTCACCCATTCCCTCCCCTCATCCTCTTTTCCTGCTCTAGCATTTAGTCCACGTCTGCCACTTGCTTGTTGTGCCCAAGAGCTAAGAAAAGAATTGAGTTCTGAAATTCCATCATCAATGCATGATTTGTTGTCGATATATGATTTGTGTTCTCTGTGCTGAAATACATTTATGCAGCTCTTTTTGAGGTTTGTGATTATATAGATAGAAAAAGTATGTGTACATTGCTGGGTTAATGAATTACCAGTATAATTTAGAGTAATTGAAATGCAAGTACCTCAAACAGAAGAACTGGTATGACTAGCAGAATGGACGAGAGATATGCACACTCAGTTCTGAGCTGTCGAGATTGGGTTCGAATATCAGTCCAACTGTAAACAGTCACGCTGGTGTTTTGCAGCCAGGACAGCTCATCAATGTGTGTGTGCCATCCTTTGGATAGACCTTAAACTGGGTGTCCGGTGTGCCAGCATTGCGGAGTGAAATTTATAGATCCCACCATGTCCTTTGTGAAGAGTCGGTGAGGTATTGCTGGCACCTTGGCCAAAATGTAAATTCCTATTCCAACCGAAAGGGGGCACTACATTAGCGGTACAGCCGAGCTCCTGCGAAAACTGATGCAATTCCACAGCCAAGTGCTGCAAATGAGCGATGAGAACCGGTATATAATTGTTGAATATTGGATTATATACTGTTTATTAGCGGGATTATAGCAGGCGTATCAAAACTAATAAATGTCAGTGTGTGTGTGTGTGTGTGTGTGTGTGTGTGTGTGTGTGTGTGTGTGTGTGTGTGTGTGTGTGTGTGTGTGTGTGTGTGTGTGTGTGTGTGTGTGTGTGTGTGTGTGTGTGTGTGTGTGTTTCCTCCATAACTGCAAAAGCATAAAACCTAGCAGCCTGAAACTTTGCATGCAAACTAAGAAAATTCCAAGTAAGTGCAAGAGTGAAAATTGGGTGTTTGGGTTAATTAAAACACCCATTTTAAAGATAATTAACGGCCTTATTTTTTTATATCCTTCATCAGGCGATCCTCAGCCACCTCACTCTCTGGAGTCTTCAGGCGTATCCTACTTTATCCTTCAGACCTCGCTGGGGTCTGAAGCCGCCATGTTTTTTGGCCTGCTCAACCTTGCCTTGACTTGGAACAGGCCGCAATGATTTCTTAACGATAAAGTATTTTTTCACTTTCCTCACTCATATCGAATGCCTGTTCATCATAGCTATGAATCGCTGGGTATATTGCAATGATTATAAACATTCAAAGACATCAGCGTTTGTTGCTTTATTTCATTTCTGCACATGCGGTCACCACGAGAATCTCTTAAACTAAGAAGAATTACAAAATTTAAGCTCCAGAATCGAACTTACAAGCAGTTCCGACTCCTACAAAGTGTTTATTTGTCCAATTCGGACATATTTGTCATTTTAGGCGTCTCCTGGAGGTTTATGTTTAATATGACGGTTCGGTGATTGTCAGCTGCGAGTCAAGGGAGCCGTTTCTTATCAACCGTTTCATTGGAGTGCTTCAGCCAGCGCTCTACAATATTCGTACTGTCACTGAACACTGTATATAGATCGACTTGAGCAACGTTCAGGGATGCTCGCCTGTGTTGGCCACGTGTTGCTCTGCGGTGAAACAGGCGGTGGGCTGCCTTGCTGAAAATGTGAAATTATATTTTCCATGGCATTTCCCGTTTTTGTTATTCCATTATACGACTCGTCACTTCGGCATAGTTTCACTTTTAAAAGTTTCTACAAACGTTTCATGCATTGTGTGTGGTAAAGCCACTTGGCACATTCTTCAACTTTCAATTGCGATACTATGGTTCTACACTGGAGGTAGAAAGCAAAATAAACTACATGATCACAATGAGAGAAAAAACCTTTTCAGTTCTGAAGTAAAGAATCGCCGCATCATGGCAGGAAAGCCGAGAGGTACGCTAACTCACTCTGTGTAGCCTGGATTTGAATCCCAACCCAGCTCGAAATTGTCCTCCCGGTGTTTCACACGCTGGGTGATTCATCACTGTGCGTGTTGTCTCTCGGATGGACGATAAACTAGGCATCACATCTACCGGAATCTCTCACCCCTCTCCCTCCCAACCCTACCCCCTCTATCCCACCCCATCCCTCCTCTGTCTCTGTCTCTGTCTCTGTCTCTGTCTCTGTCTCTCTCTCTCTACCATCCCCCTGGTTCCCCACCTCTACCCTCTATTGAGGGGACTGAAGCATGTCCAAATCAGATTCAGAGCGGACCAGCAGGGTGCAAAAGTCGCTGCATGTACGAGCTGTTGGTTTTGAATGCTCCCAACCCAGGTCTCAAAGTGTGTGTGTGTGTGTGTGTGTGTGTGTGTGTGTGTGTGTGTGTGTGTGTGTGTGTGTGTGTGTGTGTGTGTGTGTGTGTGTGTGTGTGTGTGTATGTATGTATGTATGTATGTATATATATGTATGTATATATATATATATATATATATATATATATATATATATATATATATATATATATATATATATATATGTATGTGGGAGTTGCTGTTGTTGGCTGGTATCTCCACATGTGGGTGGGATTCATCAGGAGGGGAAGCAGAGACCAACCAGGCGCGTGTGTGTGTGTGTGTGTGTGTGTGTGTGTGTGTGTGTGTGTGTGTGTGTGTGTGTGTGTGTGTGTGTGTGTGTGTGTGTGTACAAACGTATGTGGGAGTAGGTGTTGTTGCCTGCTATCTCCACACGTGAGTGGGGTTCATCAGTAGAAGAAGCAGAGACCTGCCAGGTCTCACAGTGTGTGTGTGTGTGTGTGTGTGTGTGTGTGTGTGTGTGTGTGTGTGTGTGTGTGTGTGTGTGTGTGTGTGTGTGTGTGTGTGTGTGTGTGTGTACACACTATGTGAGTTGCTGTTGTTGACTGGTATCTCCACATGTGGGTGGGATTCATTAGGAGGTGAAGCAGAGACCTACCAGGTGTGTGTGTGTGTGTGTGTGTGTGTGTGTGTGTGTGTGTGTGTGTGTGTGTGTGTGTGTGTGTGTGTGTGTGTGTGTGTGTGTGTGTGTGTGTGTGTGTGTGTGTGTGTGTGTGTGTGTCGTTGATTGGTATCTACATATGCGGGTTTCATATTGTGGAATGGAATCCTCCCAGGTCAGGCTCAAAGTATCCACCGTAATCTTGGTAAGGGGTAACGATTCATCGACCAAGCTGTGAAGTTTTCTGTTCTCAAAGTTTTGTGCCGAGGACTCTCTTCAGGATCGTCACTGAGCCCCGGACAGCTTTCAACTGTGGTTCGTATGCAACAATATTCCCAGGGATGTTTTTTTGCTCACCTGTAAAGTAGACTGAGGAGCTTATGGGATGGCACGTCGTCAGTCCGTCCGACCGTCTGTCCGTCCATCCACAAATACTTGCAGCTTCTTCTCAGAAGCTACACATAAGATTTCAATGAAATTTCAGCACAACCTTCATCACCGTGATCGCATTAAAGAAGGCGGGGTCTTAAGGGGTCTACACAGGGAGTTTACGGGTCGGGGGGGGGGGGGAGAGTGGGTTGCCTCCACAAAGAGGTATTTGCTTTCTTCTGAGAAACAATATGTGCAATTCCAATGAAACTTCACGACAACCTTCATCACCCATGACGTACCAAAGTTTGTTCATGGCATTAGAAAAATCGGGCTCTAAGGGGATTTAAGGGGGATTTCCCCCCAAAATATGCATTTTCTTTCTTCTCAGAAACTACACATGCAATTCCAATGAAATGTGACCACCATCTTCACCACTCGTGATGTACTAAAGTTTGTTCACGACATTAAAAAATATTGGGTTCCAAGGGGTTCTACAGTGGAGTTGCCTTTCTTTTCTGAAACCACTCGCACAATTTTGATGAAACTTGACCACAACCTTTATCACCCATGATGTACCAATAGAAGGTTTTTTCATG
>NC_140970.1:6782864-6817864 GCF_056783735.1 Eptatretus burgeri | reverse complement strand
TGATGAGTGACGGAAAGAAACAGGACCTTTTTGTAGATAAAGCCAAGACTTGTGAAAGAGATAGAACACTGAATGGATCAGGAAGCAACAGAACAAAATGAACAGCAGAAAGAAGGGGGAAACACCAACAGCAGAGTTGAACAAAATAGAGAGAGACTTGAACAAATAATGGTTGTGTGGAAGAATGAGGGGTAGGGGAGGAAGCATAGAATGGACAAGATAGACACAGAAGCAAACTCTCAGGAAGGAAAAACTGGAAATTTGGAAGGAGGTAGGCTTGGGCTGCGAGGAGGGGTGTTAAGTGGGTAGAAAAGATCATGGTTTTGGATGGAAGATGATCTGAGATGGTGTTGAACAGCCACAGTATGTTGTAGAATTGGAGCGAAGAATGAGATTGAAGATATTGTCGAAGTTGGTTCCACAGGTTAGACGAAAGAGGAATGAACGAGTATAGGTGAGTAGTGATCCTGGATTTTGGGGGTTTCACGAGAAGGGGTTGATGGTAGACCCCTTGCACCCTGCAGAAACCTGGGGGGGGGACAAATTATGGAAAGAAGACAGGGTGTAAGACTGGAAAGGAGGAGGGAGAAGACAGACACCACTGACCTGTCTGTGATCGGAGAGTGATAGACCCATGCATTCAGCTTCAATATGGGAGATTCCAATGATCTACCATTTACATAAGAAAGGAGGTGATTGTGAGTAGATCAGAGAGAGATGTTTAATATAATAAAGGGTATTTATAAAATAAGAGCAGATGACTTTTTCAGCAGAATAGACACTGATAGGAGAAAGGGTCACAGTTTCAGAGTAAAGTAGGGGAGAGTTAGAACTGTAGCAAGGCAAAGGGCTTTTATTCAGTGGTGAAAACATGGAATTGTCTCTCCTACAAGGGTAGTGGCCGCAGAGTAAATAGATTCTTTTAAAATTGAGTTGGATAAGTATCTGGAAGTAGTGGTGATGGGGCAATAGTCACATGTTGTCTTGATTGTGAAGACTTGATGGGCCCAATAGCCTCCTCCTGCATTTAAATTGCCTGGAAAAACTAGTATAATGGTTGTGTGGAAGAATGAGGGGTAGGGGAGGAGAGAGAGAGAGAAAAAACAACCATTTTACTCTGAAGTTATTTATTTATTTATTTGAAAAGACAAACTTATTGAAACATTAATGTGAATAATAATGTACATTTGAGTAGTTAATTGGGAAACGATTGTTATTCATATTTACATCAATTGAAAAAGTATTTAAATTATCAATTCATTCTGCAGCCTGGCTTTTATTGTTTACTCATTCAGCAGAAAACTTCGAGGAGGCATGGAAATGCTCACGTTTGTTTTTACAAGAAACATTCGAGAGATCTTTACAGGACATTACCACGGACCATTAGCTTAAACGAGCTGTTTGCAATGGTCATGTGGATTTACAATTGATTGCAACATCAACACCGAAGAGAGAACTAAATGTAACTGCCGTGTTGTTAGCGCCATCATGTTTACAAGTGCAGTACTAAATTCTTACTCTTCCATGAGCTTTTCTCCTGGAAAGGAAAGAAAAAGCTTTCACATTTTGACTACACACAAACAATTCATTTGTCATCTATTGTGATTCCATGGATGCCATGCTGGAGGATCCAATAGCTGGTTCCAGATCCAGCTAAAACAAGACCGTTGGGTGCCATGCTGGAGTTTCCATAAACAAATAGACCCGTTGGTGCTCCTTTCGTCTCAGAGTCAAGTTAATGTTGTAGCCAGGGTGATAGCAGTTACGAACAGTAACTCGAAATGTAGCAAGCGTGATGCGTGATGATTATATATATATATATATATATATATATATATATATATATATATATATATATATATATATATATATATATATATATATATGACAGTCAATAAGTAACCTTAAAATGTTTTTCACAAATTGTTTATTGCATGTACGTGTGGAACAACTGTTATATTTCGACATTCACTTCCAGTTCCGGGTTTGGAATGTCAACAGGTCTCCTTTAGGGCTCCCTGCTGACGATCTCAAAGTTAAGTTTCCGGTCGTTATCTGTCCCGTTTTAACTGTTTATTCTCTCACTTACATGTTACTGTGTGTTCCTAGTTCGGTTTTGTTTCAAAAATCATGCTATTTTGTGAGATTTTGTCGACTTTGTCATACCGGACGCTTGAGGCCGACCGGCACGATCGTGTTTTGTTTTTTCTCCCCATTACCTTCAATTTCTATCTTCCCCACTTTCTTAACGTCCCCAATCCCTCCCAATTAATCACTCTATTTCTTATCTTAAATCAAAAACAAAAACAAACAAAAAAAAAATACAACCCGATCTTTTGCCTTCGTCACTCAGGACTCTCGATTCTTCTTCTTCCCCTTCTTCTTCATCTTCTTCCTCGATTTTTTTCTACAACACTTACATGACCTAATCTGTTGAAAACTCTCTCAAACATTAATAATAAGAATAAAAATGATCTCTTATAATGCTTCATCTTCCTCTTTCACACATGTGGTTCTCTTTAATGTATCATAATGTACTACTCTGCTACTATTTAAACAGACTGCTCTCAATTCGACCTTTCCTTCATACCTTGCCTAAAAAATCCAACTGTTACAGCGTTTCTTCTCTCCATTCTCTGGATTTGCCTTTATTGCATCCGTCAAGAATTGTGTTTAATCGCATAACGAACCTAAAGCTTAAAAAAAACCCCAGTTCACTATCAATGTTCACTTTTCATCAACCATTCTTTTTTTCCAACTTCAGTACCAACTCACTCCTCTCACCCCTCACTCTCAAAGCAACCATCCCTCTCTTCTCCCTCCAAGCCTCCTTCTCACCTCTCTCAAAAACTCCCCCCTCACCTTTCTCCCACCATTCATTCCCCTCACTCATCCTTCTCAAAGCCCCCCCTCTTATTCACAAAGCTGCCTCCTTCCACTGCCCTCACCTCCTTCTATTCACTCCACCTCCTCAAATCCTCAACTGCCTTCTTCCCCCTCTCTTGTGTCCCCTCTCCCTCAGTACCACAGAGCCTTTTCTCCTCCTCATCCGGCCCCCTCCACTAGCTATTCTGCAATCCCCCACACCCTTTCAACAACCCTCCTTACCTTCCCCACTCATCCCTTGTCCTACACTCCCCCTCCCCCACCCCCTGCACCCAAAGCGTCCCTTTTCTCCCTCTTCATTAAAAGTGTGGACCTCAAATATCTGGGGCCTTCGCTGAAACCTTTCAGATCTTTCCATACAGGTTGCCACTGACAAACCAGATATAATCTGCCTAACAGAAACTTTCCTCCCCCAAGACGTGTCTGACTCCCAAGTATCTCTCCCTGGTTACTCCCTCCTCCGGTATGACAGACCTGAGCCTCGTCCTGGTGGAGGATTTGCTCTCTTCATCAAAGACTCTATTCCTCACTCTCCATGCACTGCCCTCACTCCCCCACACCCCCAGGAATACCTCTGGCTATGGCTCCCCCTCCACTCCCACCTCATGTTTATATGTGTGCTGTACCGTCCACCTAACAGTGATGACTCCATCTTCACCTCACTATCCTAAAACATGGACCAACTTCTATCTTCTCATCCAAACTCTCTCTTCCTCATATGTGGCAACTTCAATTGTCATCATGCCAGTTGGCTAGGAGTGGGTACCTCTCTCACCTGTCATGGCACCTCAGCAAAAGCTTTCTGCGACTCATTGGGACTGACTCAATCGGTCAACTTCCCTACCCGGATCTCAACCAATGGTACTCCATCTCTTCTGGATCTGATTTTGACAAACTTCCCTGACAATATCTACTGCTCTTCCTCTGCTCCAATCGGTTCTTCTGACCACGTCCTTGTCAAAGTGGACATCTCTCTGGCTGTTATCAGAGAACCACCTCACCGCCGTCGAGTCTTGCATTTCACTCAAGCCGACTGGCAGGGTCTCCAAGCAGCCATCAAACTTATAGACTGGTCTCCGATCGCTACTTTCTCCAACATCAACACATCCTGGGAATTCTTTCAAAGAAACTTGCTCTCCCTCAGGCACAGATTTATCCCCTCTCGTCTTCAGTTGTCCTCCCCTTCCTCCCGCCCTCGGTTCACTGAAGCTGGTGGTGAGGCAGTTGTCCTGAAACAACTTGCCTTTTCCTCATGGAAAGCAAACTCAACTGAGGGTAATCACAGTTCCTTCCATAAAGCTCGGAACAAGTGTGTATCTACCCCCAGGAGAGCCAGAAAACAACATCTTTCTCATCTCAAGTCTGAACTCTCAAACCTCTCTCTCTCCTCAAAATCCTGGTGGCATCTCATCAAATCTGTTTCTGGTGTATGTTCCCTCTCCATCCCCTCCCTTACCTCAAAAGGCCGCACTGCTGATACCGCTTGAGAAAAAGCTGAATGCCAAAACTCGGTGTTTGCAGCTAAATGCTGTGTCCAAAACCCATCACTTTCTCTAACCACCTTACCCAGTCGCACCCAACTGTCCCTGGACTCTGTGTCCTTTTCTCCTGACAAGGTGAAGAGCTTGCTGTCAAACCTCGACTCAGATTCTGCAACCGGTCCAGACGGCATCAGCCCACGTGTCCTCAAAGCCTGCTCTTCTGCTCTTGCTCACCCTCTCTCTGTTCTATTCACCTTCTCATTTGCTCAAGGTCATCTGCCATTTGCTTGGAAATCAGCAACCATTACTGCCCTGCATAAAAAGGTGCAAAAACAGATCCTTGCAACTACAGACCAATCAGCCTTATCCCAATCATCAGCAAGGTTATGGATCCATAATCGCTTCAGACATCAAATCCTTCCTCTTCTCCAATGGCTCATCTGATTTCTGATCATCAATTTGGTTTCAGACCAGGTCACTCTACCCTGGATATGCTGCTTCTGTTCTCCCAACAATGGATGGATGTCCTCAATGCCAGACAGGAAATCCGAGCCGTATCCCTGAACATATCACGTGCTTTTGACACAGTCTGGCACCCTGCCCTGCTCACCAAACTCTCTTCCTATGGTATCCAAGGCCATCTCCACTCATGGCTCGCAGACTTCCTCTCCTGTCGCAGTCAACGTATGGCCCTAAATGGAGTTCTTTCATCCCCTCTTCCTGTCCAGGCTGGAGTTCCTCAAGGTAGTGTTTTGGGCCCTCTTATTTTTCTGGTTTTCATCAATGATCTCTCAGACTCTCTGGAAAATCCTCTATATCTCTTCGATGGTACGACAGAGGGTGGAGTCATCAGCGGTCATCCCTCAGACGGGGCAAGCAGCAGCTTCTTCGCTCACTGCAAATCTGGATAAAATCACAAACTCGTCCAACACATGGAACATGTCTTTCAATCCGGACAAATCTCACACTTTCACTGTGTCTATTCGAACGGACCATTTAGAAACCCCCCCCCCCATCCACTTTCTCAACAATCCTCTGGAAGAAGTCCTTTCTTTCAAGTTTCTGGGTCTCACTATCTGCCATGACCTTTCCTGGGAAACCCACATTTCAAACCTCGCCTCCAAAGCCAGTCGCTGAGTGGGAATCCTCCATCGTGCAAAGTCCTTCCTCGGCCCACCTGAGCTCCTGACCACTTACAAAGCTTTTGGCCGCAGCCTGATGGAGTACTGCTCTCCCCTCTGGGCTGGTGCTCCTGCCTCCCACCTTTCTCGGCTTCACGCTGTAGAAACCAAGGCATTTCGGATCATTGGCATCTCCCGCAATGTGGCTGAGTCTTTGGGCCTCTCACTCATTCACCGCAGGTTGGTCAGTGGTCTTTCTGTCTTCTACCGTCTCCTCTCCAGCCTCACCCCCCTGCTCTCTCTGTGATTTGTCCCCACCACATTTCCGCAGGGCGCTCACAGTCCGCCAACAACCCCCTTCTGGGAAAACTACCAAAATCACGAATCACTGCTCACCTTCACTCTTTCATTCCTCTTTTTCCACCTTTGGAATAAACTTCCTCACTCAATTCATTCCCATTCTTCCCTCCACACCTTCAAAACAGCTGTTCACCACCACCTCTTATCTCATTGCTGTATCGTCTTTTCTGATGACACGTCTTATCTTATCCCCCATCCAAATCCTCGATCTTTTCTACCCCCGATAATCCACCCATGCCCACCTCCTTCAAATTCCCTGCTTTCCTTCCTGAGAGTCCCTGTAATGTCCATCTTCTATTCCCCATGTTCCCCATCCCATCCCTCTCCCTTCCACAGATCTCCTAATGTCTCTGTTCCCCACTGTTTTGTCCTTCCCACTCCCTCCCCTCTTGTCTCATGTCCCCCATGATGTGCGTTTTGTGTTAGCTCTCACACGAGCCTCGATAAGGTAACAAAAAAAATTATAAACAATCTCCATTACGTTCAATGCATTTTTTCCAGTGCTTTACTGAGGCCTGGATTCCTCCAGAAAAAGAAATATATTTTGGCTGCTTCAGTAGGCATTTGTACACCGTCTCTTGGGCCTCTGTCAGATCGGAAAGTGGTTCCACGAAGCACCTCTTTAAGTGTCCCAAAAATCTGGTAATCTGAAAGGGCGACATCTGGCGAGTCGGGTTGAAGAGGAAGACACTGAAATTGCATGTCCTCAATTGTTGCAGCTGTAGCGCAGGCAATTTGGGGCCGAGCATTGTCATGTTGCAGCAAAACTCCGGTAGTGAGTATTCCATGATGTTTTGATCTGATTGCTGGTTTCAGATTATTTTTAAGGAGGTTGTAGTATGATGTATTGGTGACTGTGGTCCCTCTGGGCACGTAATGTTGTACAAGTGGGCCTCAGCTATCACAGAAGAGTATCAGCATCACTTTTCCAGCGGACCGGTGTGCGGAATTTTTTGGGCTTCGGTAAAGTTGAATGGTGCCACTCTTTGCTTGCCATCTTCGTTTCTGGCTGAAAGTAGTGGACCCAGCTTTCATCCCCAGTCACTACACGCTGTAAGAAAGCATCAACTCCTGTTTTGTAACATCACAGAAGTTCCTCACATACGTACAATCGCTGTTCTTTCAGTTCGGGTATGAGTTGTCTGGGCCCCCCACCTTGCAGACACTTTGTGGAACCCCAGCACGTTGTGAATGACATGGTGTGCTAAACCATGGCTAATGTTCAATTCGCAGACCACTTAATCCAGCATAATGTTACGGTTTTCCCTTTGCATGCGCTCAACTCCTGCAACCATTTCTGGTGTGTCGGCTGTGTGAGGCCGGCCCAAGCGAGCAGCGTCTGCCACACTGGACACTCCACTTTTAAACTTTCTGTCCCTTTTGTACACCTGCTGCGGCGATAAACACACGTCACCATATTGCATCATCATTCTGCGATGGATTTCACTGGGATTCACACCCTCACTTCCCAAGAAACGGATGACAGAATGTTGTTCCTCCCTGGTGCATGCTTCGAAGGGAGCCACCATCTTGGAACTGCTCCACTGACGTCATATGCTCAATGTTGTCAGATCCAAATCAGGCAAAACATGACTCTTACCCAAAGATATAACTTATGTTGTCTACGACTGCACACATTACATTCTCAAATTTATAATGCCATTTTCAGGTTCCTCATTAATTGGCCATATATATATATATATATATATATATATATATATATATATATATATATATATATATATATATATATATATATATATATATATATATATATATATATCCATCCATCCATTAGCAACATACACTGTGCAGAGCGTTGGTGCTGCCTAAGCAGTTTCCTTGGCTATTGGGCACAATCCTCGATGGGTTGCCACTCCAACACAGTATACCAGCAAGCTGGCTCTCATTTTGCCGACCTCAGAAGGATGACAGGTCGAGTCAACCCACTTGGTATTAATTCAACAGCCGAGGGGGATTTGAACTCAGGATCCTGGGATCACATGCCCACTGCCGTAATCATTAAGCCAACACCAGGCATAAATACACATATACATGTCCACAGTCCAACGTACATATATATATATATATATATATATATATATATATATATATATATATATATATATGTCCACAGTCCAACGTACATATATATATATATATATATATATATATATATATATATATATATATATATATATATATATATATATATATATATATATATATATATATATATATATATATATATATATATATATATATATATATATATATATATATATATATATATATATATATATATATATATACATATATATATATATATATATATATATACATATATATATATACATACATATATATATATATATATATATACATACATATATATACATATATATATATATATACATATATATATACATATATATATATATATATATATATACATACACACATACATATACAGGAGCATGTGGGGGAGGGGGGAATGGGAGGAGTAGGTGTTGGAGATTTATTGGATGGGGAGTGAAGATCCAGTCATAAAAGAAGAGCAAGAGAAGTTCTCTCTAGCTGTGCGGTCCAGTCCTCAGGAAGAGGAGATAAAAGATTGTTTGCAAATATTCAAGAGACATGTGCGTGCGGTGGTGTTTACGGAGCATTGCTGGTCCATGTTTATGTGTTTGGTGTCTCAGCCTGGCTGGCTCCGCATGTTTATAAACGCCAGGGCGCCTGCTTGGGAGGCCCAGGCGCGTTTACGCTGTGCTTGGCGCGTCCAGAGGCGTGCATTCTGGACGATACCAGTGTTGGTGTGGACACACACACACACTCCGGAACAAAGGGGAGGTTTTTCAATCGGATGGCAAGGGTGCTGCTATTAAACATCAACATTTTGTTTTCTATCCACATATATACACTCTCACACACATTATAGTGCAAAACGATGTAAAAAGTTTTGCATAATAATATTAGATATATATATATATATATATATATATATATATATATATATATATATACATATATATATATATATATATATATATATATATATTTAGATATAAATATAAATATATATATATATATATATATATATATATATATATATATATATATCTAATATTATTATGCAAAACCTTTTACATCGTTTTGCACTATAATATGTGTGAGAGTTGGCTTCAAATCTGACACAACAAAGGGGATGCTAAACAAATTAATTTAAGCGGAGGTCATTTGTAAAATGTATTGAAAATATCACTGCCCTCCTCATCCCCTTCCTCATTCCTCAACCTCTCAACTTCTCCCCTCCTCCATTTCCCGGAACACACTCACCAATTAACATCACTTTTGGTACTTCTTCAGGCTGCAACATGGAGACGTCCAGATTTAACAAGAGTGAGAATTGCTTTTCCCCTACCAATGTGATATTTTCTAAGTCCAAGAAGGGAATAATTCTGTGAAGAATTGAAGAAATGCCCTGAAACTCGAACTTGTTCTGTAACTCATTATAATAAAGCCAAGTACCAAGTTTCAGTTGAATATGTTAAATGGTATGGGAAAAAAAAAGTCTGAAAAAGCACAGGTGGGCCGGATGAATTGACAGACGGACGGACAGATGGAGAGCAACCCTCTCGTCCCCTCCGGTGAAACCGGTAGGGGACTAAAAAATCGTGAGTTTTAATATCGCCATGAGCTCTGGAACTATCAACCACTCCCATATGGTCCAACAGATTAGACGCAAACTACTTGCAAAGACTGCCAAGTGGTTTTGCCTCGTTGAACGACCTTGATCACGAGAAAAAAATCTGGTCGTGTTATCAGCCTTTTATGCAAGTGAACATATATGTGAGTCAAAGGAATATCGGTCAAGCAAGTTGTACAAAAAACGGAAATCCGGGTTTATTGTTCTAATAAATCTAATAAACTCAGGGAATGAGTATGGATGCAGAAAGTTTGTTCGACATAGTCAGCAGGTTTGATAGAATCTAATTTTACAGCAATGAGATTCAAATTCCCAATGCGCAAAAACAAAAGAAATCAAATGATAATCTGGATCGGACTAAAATCAAGAACTTGCACTTCTGGAATCAGGATCCTATACAATATAAGGAATCAGGAATCTATATCTATCTCCTATAAATGGATGAGGTGTACGTGTGTGTGTGTGTGGTATACTTTTTGTCTATTAATTACGTATGTATATTCATTAATTACGCACTTTTAGAATGTACCTTTTGACTCTTTAGACTGCTGAGATCCCTTCGAACTTTCAAGACCCTGAAGACCCCAAAAGTACCCAAAGACCCAAAAGTCCCCAAAAGCATTTGAAGACCCAAAAGTCCCAAAAAGTTCCCGAGGTCCTAAAAGTCTCAAAAGTTCCCGAGGATCCAAAAGTCCCAAAGAGTCCCCAAGGACCCAAAAGTCCCAAAAACTTGCCGAGGACCCAGAAGCCCCAAAAGGTTCCCGAGGACCCAAAAGTCCCTGAGGACCCAAAATACCCAAAGACCCCTAAGAATGTAGATCCTGTAGACCCTTTAAGACTCGACTATACTACAAAAAATCCGTTAGAATTCCCATGTTTTAAACGCACACCATGTTAAGGTATAGAAAGCAGCTTAATATGTCCTGCCATGGCATGGCAATCTAATTACAAAATATACAACAAAAACAATGATAACATTGCAACAAAGCATATATTAACTTACACAAATAATATTTACAACAATAATCAGAATAGTAGTATCATATGGCAATAATAATAAGGAACATATAATCCCTGCACTGGCCCCAAGCACATCTGCGCTTAGTGAAAGGTAAGCTGATACTCAAGCAGTACAGCAGGCGGGTATTTTGGTCCATCAGACCAAAGGGCCCACGAGTACTAGTGTGTGTGTGTGTGTGTGTGTGTGTGTGTGTGTGTGTGTGTGTGTGTGTGTGTGTGTGTGTGTGTGTGTGTGTGTGTGTGTGCGCGCGCGCGCGCGTGCCCTCCATAACTCCAAAACCACGAAACCGATCAGCCTGAAACTTTGCACGCATACTAAGGAAACTCTAACGAAGTGCAAATTATGTGTTTGGATTAATAAAAACACCCCTTTGAAGATAATTTACGGCGTTATCAAGCGCATTCTTGGATACCTCACTCACTCGATGGGATCTTAGGGTGCATGCCTCCTCGATACCCTCGCTGGGGTCTTAATTCGCCCTTTTGTTTGGCCTGCTCATCTTGGAACAGGCCCCAATGGTTTATTAACAATAAAGCGCTCAAAATGTTTTTCTTCACTCTCCTCACTCACATTATTGAATGCCTCATCTACAGTATATACCTACAAATTGCTGTACACATCGCTTTTGTAAGTACTATAGTTTTCAAATTAGGAGCTTGGAGCGATTTCATGCATTCTATGATATGATGTTCCACGGTCTACTCTCACGGACTAATTAAAGTATATCATCGAAATATTATTTGAGTTTGGAGGATCGGATCATGTGGTCTAAATAACTTGAAATCTGGAGTGAAATCTGAAAATGTGAATAAATCGGCGATGTTTCGTTTTTTTGCGAATATGTTACATTACCAATCAGCTTGCTATTGCTTGCCAAGTGAGCCGTTCCTTATCAACCATTTCATTGGAATGCTTCAGCCACATGCCAAGCACTCTACACGACTACAGTTGATGGCGGTACAGTTCGTTTCTCGATCAGGATGTGGTCAGGAGTTGCTTCAAGGTAGCGGTACATCGTATATATGGGTAGATTTGGATCTGTGAGGACTCTCCGTGGGTGTGTGTGCATACTTGCATGCCTGATTCCGGGCGCCGTGGTGGCAAAGTTTCATCCTGTAATCTTATGATGATGATGGGTGGTGGAGGTTTTAACTTTTAACCTCAGCAGTGTACGAGCGATCACGTTTTCCTTTGTCCTCATGACTTTCTAAAGAATTGGTTATTTTATATGAACCGGGTGTGCTTTATAAAAGTTATATCGTTACTCTTTGTGAGTTTCAAAGAAAAATTATATTTGACGAGCGAGGTACCTGACCGCACTATGCACGGGAGGGCCTGGACAGCCGCGTCGTGAAGGAATTGGGCAAAAAAATGACGAAACTACAAATGCCAAATCCATGAATGTCACGGGTGGAAACCCTCACATGATTTCCTCATTTTGCTTTAAGTTTGATCTCTCTATATTTTCATTCCAAACAGCATCATTCAAACCACAAATTAATATACCATACCATTAATTTAACAAAATACAATGTCATAAACACCCATGAAGTAAACAAATTAGTATTTCAATGATGTCATGACAATTCTGCAAATTCTGAATCTGTGAATGTCATGGGTGGAACCCTCACATTATTTACTGAATCTCTTTTAAACTCAATCTATCTATATTTTCATTCCACATAGCATCATTCAAATCACAAATTAATACTATACAATTAATTTAACAAAATACAATATGACAAACACTCGTGAGGTAAATGAAGAGAAATGCCATTCAAAGGTTACATCCAAATCGGGAGCAGCTTCCTGCAGAACGAAAGTCAAAATCATAATTGTATTGAGGTATTTATGAAACCTCCCACCCACCTTCGGACACCGGCTTGGACCCTGAAACGTTCCACAGAAGGTTTGGTGGGGCTAGAAACAAAACTGAGGGAGTAGTTCAGGGTCAGACACTCCTGCTTTATAATATAGATAACACCCGATTTCCGAGCCATTCGCCAAATTAACGTGTTTTATAAATTACAGGAACATTTGCGTAACATTTGGAAAAGGGGAGGTTGAAGTACCATCGTGGAAGTGTGTGGTGAATTTGGACGGTAAACGCAGTGTGAAGCTGCTGGGTCGATGAAAAGTACCAGGAAGAGTAGAGATCGAAAGGATACAAGGAAGATTATTATTTTTTGATGTATATTTGAAGAACAGGAAAGATTCGGGAATGGAAGGTTGTAGATTGTAAGAAATCGTGAAGGTAATGGCGAGAGAGGGTCAGAGAGTGCTTAAGCACTCAAGGAAGCACTCCAATTAAACAGCTGATAAGGAACGGCTGGCCAGGCTGTGGCTGCATATCATAGATGATGTCTTTTACTTTAACGCTGGTCTTCACTGAATCCGCAACAGTGAAAGAAAATAAATTAATTTGTTGAAATAATGACTTTATTCACCAAAAATTTGCTCTTTAATGGAGAACAACCATGGAGACATCGCAAAGTTTAATTGCCCATGAAATAAACATTGCAGATAATCTGACATGATGCCTACTTGTCTCCAGACGCATCACATGGCACATAGTTCACGGTTCATGCAAACATTGTAACTTTATTTTAAAACGTCCGTTTTTCACCAGATTTGCTTTGATTCCCTGTAGAGCACCTTACAAAACTTCCAAAAATATAGACACAGATTGGCAAATGCTATGGATAAGCAGTCCTTCTGGGGGACAGGCCAGGATGTCAAGCAATAAATGCATTAAATCATAAAGCTCAATTAAGCTGGTTAATTTTGGCACATTCCTAAATGTTTTGTTCAATCAATATTATTCTCCAAACAGAAGAAAGAAATAATCTTAATGGTTTGAAAATTTCACATTTTCTTGTGTATATCTGGAGGAGGGATCATAGCCTTGCCTGCTTAAAGTAAATAGCTATATAGACTTAGTTATGACTCGTTATTTACTTAAATTAGCAGATTTCATTCTGGATTTCGACACTTATTTAGTTCGGATGATATCTGATCCTTAAAGCCGACATAATATTTCAATGATATACTTCAATTAGTCCGTGAGAGTGGATCATGCATGAAATTGCTCCAAGCTCCAAATGTGAAAACTATAGCACATAGAAAAGCAATGTATACAGCGATTAGTAGGTATATGATGAAGAGGCATTCGACAATATGAGTGAGGAAAGCGAAAAAAAACAACTTTATCGTTAAGAAATCATTGCGGCCTGTTCCAAGTAAAGCTATGGCTGAGCAGGCCAAAAAACATGGTAGCTCAGACCCCAGTGAGGTTACCTAGGATACGCCTTTAGACCCCATTGAGAGCGGTGACCAAGGATGTGCCTGATAAAAGATAAAATTAAATAAGGCTATTAATTATTTTCAAAAGCGGTGTTTTAATTTACTCAAACTCCCAATTTTCACTCATGCACTTCCGTGGAGTTCCCTGAGTTTGCTTGCAAAGTTTCAGGCTGATAGGTTTCATGGTTTTGGAGTTCTGGAGGAGACTCACTGACGCACGCACACACACTTATTAGTTTAGCAGCAAATACAATCTGTCGCTTTTGTTTACGGTGATACTAAGGTGGAAGGGAGAGAGTGGAGGGAGTGGGGAGAGAGAGGGGAGTGGATGGAGGAAAGGGAGGGGAGAGGACCAAGGGGAGGGTTTCGGAGAGAAAGAGAGAGAGAGAGAGAGAGAGAGAGAGAGAGAGAGAGAGAGAGAGAGAGAGAGAGAGAGAGAGAGAGAGAGAGAGAGAGAGAGAGAGAGAGAGAGAGAGAGAGAGAGATCGGAAAGAAGGAGAGAGGTGGGAGGAATGGGGAAGGGTTGGGAGGGAGTGAGATGGGTGGAATAGGGGTGACAGAGGCAGAGGGGTAAGAGAGGGAGATGGGTGAGGGATTCCAGCAGATGTGACGCCCAGTTTATCGTCCATTCGAGGGACTGCACACACATTGATGAATCACTCTGCCTGTGAAACACCAGGATGACAGTTTATACATGGGTTGGGATCCGAATCCCGGCTAAACAGAGCAAGCATGCGAACCTCTCATCTTTCCTGCTGTGATATGGTGTTATTTCATCACTGAAAATATTTTTCTCATTGTGATAAAATCATTTGTTTTGCCTTCCTCCCTTTGGTATAGAACCGTGGTATCGCCATCGAACTTAAACACGCGCCAAGTGGCTTCACCAAGCAAAACGGTTGAAGAAACTTTTTAAAATGAAACGTTTAATTTTTATTTGTATTTATCGATACCAAACTGACAGGTCGTATAATGGAAGATCATACAAAATGGGGAAACATCATGGAAAATATAATTTTACATTTTCAGCGAGCCAGCCACCACCTGTTGCACCGTGAAACAACACGTGGCTAACAACGCATGCGAGTGACCCCTGAACTTTGTTAAAGTCGATCGAAGTACAGTATTCAGTGACAGTGTGAATATTGTAGAGTGCTTGCCAAGTGGCTTAAGCACTGCAACAAAACGGTTGATAAGAAACAGCTCGCTTGTCATGCGATTAGCCATCACCGAACTGTCATATTGAACATACACCTCCCGGTCTCCGGAGACAGCAGAAATATCGAATTTGTTTGAATTGGACAAATGAACACTTCTTGGAATCGGAACTGCTTGTAAGTTTGATTCTGGAGCTTCTAATTTGTAATTCTGCTTAGCTTAAGAGATTCTTGAGGTTATGGCATGTGCAAAAATGAAATAAAGCAACCAACGCTGCTGTCTCCGGGCGTTTATAAGCATTGCAATGTACCCAGCAATTCATAGCTATGATGAGCAAGCATTCGATAATATAAGTAAGGAAAGTGAAAAAAAAACTTTATCATTAAGAAATCAGTGCAGCCTGTTCCAAGTCAAGGCATGGTTGAGCAGGCCATAAAACATGGCGGCTCAGACCCCAGCGAAGTTTCCAAGGATATGCCTTAAAACCCCAAAGAGTGAGGTGGCTGAGGATCGCCTGATGGATTTAATTAAATAAGGCTGTTAATTATCTTCAAAAGGGATGTTTTAAATAACCCAAACATCCAATTTTCACTCTTGCACTTCCTTGGAGTTTTTTTAGTATGCATGCAAAGTTTCAGGCTGATAGGTTTCACGGTTTTGGAGTTATTGGGGACGCACACACTCACACACTGCCTTTTATTAGTCGAGATATATGATATGGTTTTGGAAACGTGTGTATGTGTGTGTGTGTGCATATATATATATATATATATATATATATATATATATATATATATATATATATATATATAGATAGATATACATACATACATACATACAGTATATATATATATATATATATATATATATATATATATATATATATATATATATATATATATATATATATATATATATATTGATACGGCCACGGGTACTGAGTGTATTATGAGGGGGTAAATACCCGTTTGTCCTCGGGAGAGCTGGACCTGGGGCCACCGCTCACAATTAACTTCGTGGTACGGTGGGTTGCTTTCGAACCAAGAACGCCAATCAGTCAACCACGAGTTCCAGTGTCCACCGTATAATTTTGCCATTTAAATAGAGGTCACGTGGCTTCCTGAATGGGGAGCGTGCCCTTCGCAAAGCACCAATCTTATCTTGATTAGATCTTAATTAGGGTGGCCGAGCGTTTATCTGCTGGTGCATGCCGACTATGACAGGTAAATTAGTTTGGTAATTACCTCCCAGTCTATGTAGGTTCGGACAATGCTGGATCAATGGAAGGAAAGGACAAGCACGGACAGGTTGGAGTGTCAACAAGGAATTTATTAATAAGGAAAAAGTAAATAAAAAGGACTTTTTATTTCCTTATGGTCAAAATTAGGAAATTCGAATCAATCAAAATAATCGAAAGCAAATAAATAATTAATCAGGCACTGATAGAAAAAGAGACAAAGAGCAGATGCTTATCACCGTGCTTTACTTAACAATTAAACACGAGACAAGGTTACCCAGCAGATTATTTGGGGGTGGGAGAAATGCTGTCTCGCTCACCAAATAGAAGCCGTCGTACGTTAAATAAAACATCCTGAAATGTGTGAGCGTGCCTTGTCCATTGCCAGCGCCCTGCCTTGTCGTGCACCCACTCGCAAACAGGCTTGAACACCAATCGACATCACGTCATCACCCCCAGGAACCAGGGACGCCAATAATCAGGTACGCCAAGAGCAGGTCTCGAGCAGAACCAGCATTAACCGTCCGAGCGTCACCGACCATCAGGAGCCACCAGGAACCACAACCAACGGACCGCTGTTAAGGGCTGTGAGAAACTGTAAGGCTGCAAGGCCATCGTCAACTGTCACAAACTCAACTCTAGCCAGGTCACTGACCGTCTGACTGGAACTGATGAAGTGACCGTCTGACTGGAACTGACGAAGTGACCGTCTGACTGGAACTGACAAAGTGACCGTTTGACTGGAACTGACGAAGCGACCGCCTGACTGGAACTGACAAAGCCACCATCTGACTGGAACTGACAAAGCCACCATCTGACTGGAACTGACAAAGCGACCGTCTGACTTGAACTGATAAAGCGACCGTCTGACTGGAACTGACGAAGCGACCGTCTGACTGGAACTGACGAAGCGACCACCTGACTGGAACTGACGAAGCGCAATCTGACTGGAACTGAATGACAGCCGTTGCCCAGCTGTCGCCAACTGACTCTCAAAGCTGTCAGAACCGCAACTAGCTATCTCCAACTGACTGGAAAAAAAATGGTCCTCTCGTCCTTTTTATAAGCGACCCATCTGGGTGGAGCCTCAAGCAGACTCCAGCCAAATCCACCCCACCCATTTGCGCATAATTGCACACGACAACTCGCCCGTCCCGCGATCGTTCCTGGCCTATGATGCCATATTTGTGGTGCTGGATGAATGGCAGAAAGCAGCGTCAACAACAATTATCACCTCATTGTTCAGCCCTATACAAAAAAGAGCCAGTTAGTGTTCATAGAGCTGCTGAAGTGGGTGTCAAACATCGATGGAAAAAGGTGGGTGTCGGGCCTCCGTTGGCCTAACAGCTATCTCACGTGCATGAATGTGTCTGTCATAAAGAGAAAAAGGATATTTCCATAAGAGAGGGAATCTATTCTTTACTCTTCTCAACGCATCACATTTACAATCCCACCAGACATGGGGATGGGTCTATCCTGGACATGCATTTAGGGAAATAACTATCTGAGGACCAAGATGTTTGTATGCATTCATTGGATCGAATTCTGAAATCCGTAATATATATATATATATATATATATATATATATATATATATATATATATATATATATATTGTTAAGTGGAAGTGGGGGTGGGGAGGGGGGTTCCATAGCTCGGTTGTGGCAAGTGTCTTATGGTCCGTGAGTTTCGAGTAGATTGGATTGCCATGTAACAGGGATTTGTTAGACAGAGTAAGTCATTTGTTATGTACGTGATGCTGAGAAGGTAACGTATATAAGTTATAAATAGGGTAGACAGATTAATTATATAGGAACCTCTTATAGGGGAGGGGGAAGGGCTCAGTGAGGATTTTCCCTCACAGAAGCTCATCGGACAATTACGATCTCTGGCCAGTGTGTGCCAGCCATGGCGGTGAAGTGAGCTGTAGAGTCCAGAATGCAAGATGTATGATTATTTTTATCGGGGCCGTCCCTGTGGGTGGCACCCCACACCCAAGAGGGAGACTCCACTCGATTCTCATGCAGGACGAGAGAGAGAGAGAGAGAGAGAGAGAGAGAGAGAGAGAGAGAGAGAGAGAGAGAGAGAGAGAGAGAGAGAGAGAGAGAGAGAGAGAGAGAGAGAGAGAGAGAGAGAGAGAGAGAGAGATATATATATATATATATATATATATATATATATATATATATATATATATATATATATATATATATATATATATATATATATATATATATATATATATATATGTGCAAGGAGGATGGAGACCTTGCTTGGAGGAGTTAGCCTTGTGTGGAATTGACCCAAGCTGGAATCACCCTATTTTTGGGGGAGCCAGGAGGCCTGTCTAAAAAGGACAAAAGGAACCACCTGCCCTGGCTGAGGGCCGACTCATCGCTTGCCCTGCTCGTAGCCATTTGATTTCTTCTGGGGACCATCGTTACTGGCTCTCATCGTGCACCTGGTCTCTACAACTGGCTGCATCATGTCGAACTGCGACTATCCTATTCATCAGAGAAAAGGGAAGTCCCATCTGCATTCTTGTTTTGTGGAGTAAAAGTGTGATCCGTGGTGCCTAGTGTTGTGGGTTAGGGTTTGAGCTGTTATTTCTCATTGTGTGTAAGTTTGTGTATTCCCATTCTTCTTTTTGTGTCTTTTGACTCGCTTGGCTTGTTCCTTTTATCGCTTCTTGTCAACCTTCTTCGGTGTGCTTTTGAAAATTAAAGATAAATCCTTCAAAAGGTAAGACTGGGCATCCTATGTCATTCAAAGTCCTTCCTTCGCACACCTGAGCTTCCAAACATTTACAAAGCTTTCATCTGCAGCCTGATGGAGTACTGCTCCCCCCCCACCCCACCCCCACTGGGGTCGTGCTCCTGCCTCACACCTTGCTCGACTTCACGCTGTGGAAATTAAGGCTTTTCGGATCATTGGCATCTCCTGCAATGAAGCTGCATCGTTGGGTCCCTCACTCTCTCACCGGAGACAGGTCGGTGGCCTTTCTGTCTTCTACCGTCTCCTATCGGGCCTTCTCCCCCCCCCCCCCCGCCACTCTGTCAGTGATCTGTCCCCTCTATATTCCCTCAGGGTGCTCATGGTCTGCCAAAAAAAAAACTCCTTCTGGTGAATACCAAAATCAAGAATCACTGCTCACCTTCACTCTTTCATTCCTCTTTTTTCCCCCACCTCTGGAGCAAACTCCTACACTCTCTTCAATTCCACTCCTCCCTCCAGGTCTTCAAGACAGCTGTTCACCACCATCTCATCTCTTCCCCCATCCACAATCTTGATCTTTTGTACCCCCGTTAATCCACTCCAAAGCCACATCTTTCAAATACCCTGTTTTCCTTCTTAAAAGTCTCTGCAGTAACATCTTGTTTACCCTGTGTACCCTGCCCCCATCCCTCTCTCTTCCACAGATATCTTCCTGTCTTTCTTCCCCACTATTTTGTGCTTCAGTCTCCTGCCCCTCTTGTCTCCTGCCTTGTCTATTTCTGTGTATTAGCTCTTACATGAGCCTCGACTTGGAATACAAAAACAAAAACAAAAAAGGTCTGTGTATGTGTGTGTGTGGCTATTCTCCAAGTGTACCTAGCATGGGTACGGTCGGGTGTTTTTGTGGCTATTCCCCAAATGCCCCATGTGTGGGTACAGTCAAGTGTTTTCATGTGTGGCTATTCCCTCCAATACACTTAGCATGGGTACAATCTACAACCTGTGTGTATGGTCTACAACCTGCCCCTGGAACTATTGTCCTGACTGCTACAGTTGAGTGTTTGTGTTTGTCGCTGTCCAGCAGTTTGACTAATTTCCAACAAACATACCTTGCCTGGGTGCATTTGAGTGTTTTGTGTTTGTGTGTGGCTATTCTCTAAGTGTACCTAATATGGGTACAGTTGAGTGTTTATATATGTTGCTCTTCCAGGTGTGGCTATTTCCAAAATGCACAGAGCAAAGGTGCGGTCTACAACTTGTGTATACAGTCGACAACCTGTGGGGGCTATGGTCGAGTGTTTGTGTATGTTGCTGTTCCAGCAGTGTGGCTATTCCCCAACAAAACATACCTAGCATGGGTGCAGTTGGGTGGCTTACCCAAGCAGTATGTGTTTCACTGGCCAAAAAAAAGGGTAGCAAAAACAGTGGTAGCCCCAAAAAATATGGGTCTCGTAATAGGGCAGGATGCTACAAAACAGTGACTCACTATAATAACTATAAAGGGTGGCTGTAGCCTCAACATCGAGTTTTTGTGCTGGGGGCCATGATGGGGTGAACGGCAGGTGCAAGTAAGGGAGGATGGACGCCCATAGTACCACCCCCTCCTCCCTCACTGCACCCTTCCATGTTGGGCACGCACCAGTGGGAAGGATGCTCGCTTCAAGTTCGCTCCATAGAAGACCCGCCCGGCGTGGCTCTTTATAAAAGGCCAGGACTTGGGTCTGTTTGTGGATGTTTGTCAATGCACCAGGGACCTCTGCTGTCGATGCCTTGGGGGCTGTTTCAACTGGTTCACCGCAGCCCGTGTTTCCACAAGCGAAGGTGGACCACAGTTGATTCGAGGGTCAGCAACAGGGATTGTAACACCCTTGACGTCCAACTCGACAGCTGGGGGATCAGCCTGGTACAACCGCTCAAAGTAACGGGCCCAGCGGGCCTTCACTTCAGACTCCTCTGTCAAGAGCCTACCACTCTCTGCTCGAACTGCAGTGCTCCAAGGGATGGGCTTGGATGAACGTAATGCGCGAATTCCCCTGTAAGCGGGATGAGAATCACCTGTCCACAGGTGATGCTCTACCCCCTCACAGATTCCTCGCACATAGGCCTCCTTGTCCACCCTCAGTGCACGTACAGTTTTACGCCTCAGCTCCCTGAACAGCTCAGCTCTGCCATTCAGCCTGGCCCTGCGACTCTGGTCAATGGTATCCAGTGTCCCTTGAGAGACAAAATTCTTCTTTGCCCTGCGGTGAGCTCCAAGGCATCCACCGGCAACATCAAGGATGGTGGTCTTGAAGGCGCTCCACAACTCTTCAGGACCCCCCAAAGCACCCAGACCCCCCAAGTGTCCACTCAGCCTGTTCGCAAACTCCTCAGCTACTCTCTCATCCCTGAGCTTGGCAACATCCAGCCTAGGCTGGGATGGTACCATTCTCCAGGATTTAAGATGCAGCTTTAGAGTTGCTACAACAAGCCTGTGGTCAGTATTGAGGAACTGAGCACTCCGGTAGACCCTGCAGTTCTGGATTATCCTCCAACGACCGTCAATGAGGACATGGTCAATCTCCTTTGCCACACCACCAGCGTTGGAATACCAAGTCCAGCGATGAGCTTGTGGGCGCTGAAACCATGAACCAGCCACCCTAAGTCCATGACTTCTTGCAAAGTCAAGGAACTTAGTGCTATTCTGGTTCATAGTTCCTGGCCCATGGGGACCAACACACACCTCATAACCATCCCTATCAGTTCCAGTCGATGCATTGAAATCCCCTAACACTAGAAGTGTATCTCGTCTGGGGCACTGATCAACCACAGACTCGAGTGTGGCGTAGAATGCATCCTTCACGGTGAGATCACTCGCCTCAGTTGGAGCATAAACAGAGACCAGGGAAATGACACCTAAGGAGTGACGAATCCTTAATCTCGTAATACGCTCGTTGACCGGTGTTACCTTAATTATCATTGGGGTCAGCTTATTGGACACAGCTACAGCAACTCCTTGGGTATGGTAACCATCAGAGTGGCCAGACCAATAGTAGGTGTAACCACCCACCATTATCTCGCCACAATCCGGTCTCCGAACCTCAGAGAGAGCTGCAATCCCGATGTCCAAACGCTTGAACTCAGATGATAACAGAGACAGGTGATCATCCTCTCTTAGGGATAGGACATTCCAGGCACCCACCCGAAGGGACCGCCTCAGGTTAACCCAAGGAGACCGCCGTCTGGTGGACGACACCTCAGCACCACTCCGACACACTCTCCCGCAATCTGACCCAGGGATGTTACCCCGTGGTTTCCCTCCTATCATCAAAGATTGGGGGTCCCGAAGGATTTGCCCCAATCCCGTCATCCGGTGAGCTGCCCTGCGAAGGGAAGCTGCGCAGGAGGTACTCCCACGGAGTGGGTTTTCAGATTTTTTTGCGTTTTGCGGAATGAAGAGTTTTACGGTGGCCGGAGTGCAAATCCTGCCACCAACCTCCTAATAAGAAGTAACCCAACTGCAGGAGGACGTCCGCAGACACAGTTGGGCACTAGATATGGATGGCCGTTGGCTCACAAGGAGCTCCTCCGCCCTTTGACAGGTTTTGTTTTTAATCCTGCTGGGTGTCCATATCCAAACACCCTCCTCACCAGAAAACCTGGTGGGGGAGACGGTTTAGTCGCCGACAACCCGACCATGGAACAGGTTAGTACAGGTTTACATGGTACCTGTAGCAGGTCACAGATCGAACCTGACCTGACATCCAGAACCTGCCAGACGGAGGGCCCTGGAGTATCGGTGGAAAGTGGACGCAGCGACGCGCTGTTTTGGCACATGCTCCCATACCTGACCTGAGTGATGGGACGAACAATGATACATAACACGATATCTCAAAATGTTCTGGACAGATTCAGATGACACATGGTGGACAGGTTGGATATGTGATAAGGACAAATTGATTCGATATTGATGAAGATTCAAGTCCATATTCGGATACGGGAATTTTTTTTTTAATTAATAAGTGATTCTTCACTATTATGAGAAGGGGCCAAAACCGAAAAAAAGCATGATATTTCAAAAAATTGTGGACGAGTTATGACAAAACACGGTGAATTAGTTGGATCGGTGATGAGAACAAATCCAGATGCAGATCCGACCTATCAGTGGGATACAAAACGTAAACTGTTCAGCCTGGTGGAGGTATGCACTCTCCCGAGTGGCGTTCTCGTTGTGATACGAGATATGTGTCATTTTAAGTACTAGTATGTGCCCGTAACAAAAAAAAAAAAAAATATATATATATATATATATATATATATATATATATATATATATATATATATATATATATATATATATATATATATATATAAAGAAATAAATATTCAAACCGCGAGCAAGAAACAACAACCACACAGGCCGTTCCTTCACTCTCGCGTGCCCGTACGTGCGTGGCCGGGAAGTTCGCATATCACAGTTACGATTATTCGCAATTTAGTTTTAATGGCCAATTATTCAATTAGCGCCAACGTATTTTGCCTTTTTGCAATGTCGTCGCAAGGAAAAACAAAAAGAGAAGAGAAGAGAGAAAAAAAATTTACTTCCTGGTTCGGAGCATACCAGCTCACTCTGATGTTACCGAAATTTATGCACCATCTAATATGAAAACGATCATAACTTGGGGAATTGTGTTTATCTATAAATGCGCATAAGAAATCAGAAATTATTAGAATACACGAAGTCATCACTCTCCGGAAGCCCAACATTGTAACCTGTAATGGGGAACGCGGCTGAGGTTCCCTTCCCCCATCGGCCACGCAACAACGTGTCTTGTCATTGGTTGGTAAATAAATGGCCATAACTTGGGAGGCACTTGTCCGATTAATATCAAACCTTGAAAAGGCACATCCTCAGGTCCCCAGCAATATATCTGGCAAGTTTCAATTCGATCGGACCAGTGGTTGTCGAGAAACAGCAGTCACACACACACACACACACACACACACACACACACACACACACACACACACACACACACACACACACACACACACACACACACACACACTGCTGGAATTATAGATAGATATAAAGATGGATATCCACCCCAATGTTTGTGTCTAAAAGTGCTATCAATTGATCACCTCCTTTGTAATATTCTCACCTTTGTAATCTGTCTTTTATGTGCTTTTAAAGTGATGTGTTAGGCCATTGGGTGCAAGTTTAGGTGGGAAACCCATGACAGCCACACCAACCATCAGCAACCCTCTATGTTAGGTTGGGAAAGGGTTTGGCACGCCCACAGACTGTTTTGAACCAATTGCAGCCGAAAGGGGAGGGGATTAGTGCGTCACGGCTGAGGTTTGGGCACACTCTATAAAGGTGGGTACGGGAGAGCAGCCTGGAGCCTGCTGGGGGTAAGCTGCATTCTAATTGAGATTCGGCTCTCTCCTGCTCTAGCATCATCAAGATCCAAATGTGTCCCACCCCCCGGGCACAGCCGGGGTATTTTCTTGTCCTTCCCTCACTATTGTCTATCTCTTGTGGAATGAATGGACCCATTAAATTACGTACATACGTAAGGATCCTGTTCATTTGTTGGTTCATGGAAAATGATAGATACATATGAGAGCCCAAAACTTTTCCACAGTTTTGAGACACAATATATAAATGGATTTTTAATTGACTGTTATACCAATATCTTGGATTATTTTGAAAAAAAAAACTATATTATCCACATCATTTAGATAGATTCTTCTTCTTCTTTCTTATGCAGCACAAGACTGCAGGTGGGGTCGCATCATTGGCTGAGGGCATGACTTTGCCCCTGATACAATGTCCTCTTTAGGTTAGAGCTGAAATTTGGAATTTCTTGCAGGGTGCCGGGGATAGCTCAATTACTCTTCACAAAGGACACCACGGGATCTTTAACGTCCACCAACTAATACTGGCAGAAGGGGAGCCCAGCTTCAGGTTCATCCGACGGATGGCACACATATGAATGCATCTCCTTCCCTGAGAAACACTGGGATGACAGTTTATAGCTGGGGCTGAGATTAAAACTCAGACTAGACAGCTCAGAGGTGATTATACGTACCTCTAGGCCATCCTGCCAGCATGTTCAGATGGACTAAAAGTTTGAGGTCGTTTTTTTTTTGAAGCACCAGATTTTTGTTAATGGTATTTGTCAGATGGTGAGGTATAAATAAACTTTTTTTGTGTTGGGTTTATATTAAAAACTTTGCTTCTGCAAATCACAACCGACAGAAATGTGGGTTTCAATGAATAGAGATAAAAACGAGCTTCCTTCCGAGAAATTATTGCGAATATGACAGAAAATGATTCCTGAAAATCGGAGTTATTGAGAAAAACATGCAAGTTCCCGTAACAGAGCTAGGGGCTAATGGGATTGGGAGGAAACGGTACACCAGCAAACCCTCCTCCACCTCCTGCCCCTCCCCAATTATTTTGCCCCCCCCCCTCCGTATTTTCCCCTTCCCGAGAGACATCATCCAAATGCACTTCATACTCACCCACCTATGAGCAAATAATACACAAACTTTTTCTCGTGCAATTGTGACGATCTGACCCTTCACCCTTCCCACGTGCGCCCGGGGTCATTCGAGCTACGACGTAGGACCTGCCTGGAAACCTCACCTGGGGTCACGGCACCTGCTGAGTCTAACGAGGCTGCAGACGAACATCCAGGAACCTCTTCATATCATGTTACACAAACATTTAAAACATTTTTATCAAACCAATGCCGTGATAAGAGCGTAAAATAAATCTTTGTATTGAAAGCTTCAAAAAAATCAATCTGTGTATCTGTATAATCCGTCCCCCAACCCGGCGATGGCCAAAATGTGGTTGGCTCTGTTTGTTATCCAAACCGATTACAGGTTTCTTATGTCAGTGATTTCTGGCTTTCACCACAATGAAGCAGGTTGGGAGTGCTGAACCTTCCCGCATTTTTACCTCCACCACCGAAAGTGAAGGAGGTTATGTTTTCACCCCCTTTCTGTGTTTGTTTGTTTGTCTGTTTGTTACTTACAAAATCGAAGATTTTTCAAGTATATTAGTTCGTCGATTTTGTTATTCTGTCTGTTTATCGCCTACAGGTCATAATTTTAAACCGATCTTCACGAAACTTCACCACATGGTAGAGTTTGTCATAAGGAAGAAGGCTATTGTTTTTGAGGTCAAAAGGTCAACAACTTTGGTGAGATTTCTAAAAAACTCAATTTTCATCCGATTGACTTAAAATTTGAAGGGGATATATCTTTCATGTTACTGAATTTAACTCGCCAATTATTTTGGAAGTCGACATTGGCCAAAAGGTGAACATAGGCCGGATTTCTAAAATTGTCAATTTTCATCCGATTCACTTGAAATTAAGAGGAATTGCATATTTGGTCATTGATTTCAAACAACAATTATTTTTGAGGTCAAATTTGTTTTATGGATTTTGCAAATATTGTGCTCTGTAAGATGTCTTCTTGCTTGTTTGTTTGTTTGTTTGCAGGATATCTCAACAAGTTGTGGATAGATCTGGATGAAATTTTGTGGACAAGTTTGCGGCGTGACAAGGACACTGATTAGATTTTGGTGAAGATCCGGATCCGGATCTGGCTACTAGAATTTTTTAAGTGATTCTTCACTATTGAGAAGAAGGCCTAAAACGAGAAATACCATGACATCTCAAAAAGTTACCGACGGATTCAGACAAATCTTGGTGGACAGGTTGGATGTCTGACGAGGAAGAATTGATTCGATTTTGGTGAAGATTAGGATCCGGATATGAGAATTTTTAATTCTAAAAGTGATTCTTCACCATTGAGAGAAGGGGCCAAAAACGATACATAGGACACTATTTCAAAAAGTTGTGGATGAGTTGTGCCAAAACTAGATGGATGAGTTGGCTAGGTCACAATAGCAAGCTGATTAGATTTTGGTTGAGGTCCGCATCCAGATCTGGCCTATCAGTTGGATACAAAACGTAAACTGTTCAGCCTGGTGGAGATATGCGCTCTACCAAGTGGCGTTCTAGTTTGCCCGTCCCCTTCGTAGTGGAAGACGGGGTTTTGCAATCGCTTCTGTGTGTTTGTGTTTGTGTGTGTGTCTGGGCCGTAACTTTTTTACCATTTGAGCTTTTGTCATCAAATTTTCAACAAAACTTTATAATAAGAATATGGAGAATAAAAATTACTAATTTTGTTTAAAAAGATATAATTTATATGCCATTATTTTTGTTATTCTTCCAGCTGTTTTTTAGCCCTATGTTTTTCCATTACTTTAAAAAATAAAAAGTTCTCAGCAACCATTTGGCCGATTGACAAAATTTTCAGGGTAGGAGTGCCCTCCGCCACCGCCCATGGAGAATATTTTATTGATAATTGTGATATCATACCTCATGTGGTATGGCGGCCATCTTGGATTAAATGCAAAAAAAATAAAACATCATATCTCTGAAACCGCTGATCGGAAAAATTTGAAACTTGGCACATCTCATTCTACACTCAATGGGGAGTAAGGCATTGTAAGGATGATGTCATCAGTGAAGTGGTAGACCAGCAAAAAATGTTTTGATCGAAATCCTTGTTTACCAGAGGTTCAAAGTGTGCATTTCCAGTCCATAACATTTTTAACAATTGAGCTTTTGTCATCAAATCTTCAACAAACGTTTATTTTGAGATTGTGAAGAACACAAAGGAATAAAAAGTACTTCTTTTTTTTTAACTGTTGTTAATTTTGTCAAGCTTAGTTTGAGTACAAAGTGGACATGGAGGGACTTTGCATTTTCAGATGCTTTCTGAAATAGTTTGGTTTGTTTTTATTGATGTACCTGTGAAATAATAAATGAAATGAAACAATTTCAATGCAAGACCATACATGATAATATTATTCTGACATAACGCACGGTTTAATATTGCATCGAATGTGCAAGCAGTCAAGACAGCCGGCTAATATTTGATCCACCCTTCGAAGGCCATTGAATGCTCGTCAATTGCGGCTCAACATGATCAGGGCAGACTGGATCTGGATCTGCGTCTGGGACCGACCAACAGAATAATGAATGACAAGATCGCGCATTTCAGATTGTGTAACTAGGTTGTCCCAGAAGTTTTGTGTCCTGTTTCCTGGACGTGATACGTGTGATGTATGACATGCATTCCATGAATGATTTGCTGCATTTCCTTCAAAACAGTCCATGTTGACATTTGCCTTCTGGCATGAGATCCCGTCGCCGATCTTGATTCGTGCAGGAACCGCCTGGACCCGCACAACGTCCTGCAAACTGAAGGCACAGCATCTCCCCTCGTGATTGATGAGGTTCCGACTTGCCACGGCGACCCGAGTGCAGCCCCCCGGGCGTGACGCCCGTCCGGCCCCAGTTCATTAAGTTCTGCGAGATAAGACTGCCCAAACAGAGGGCCGAGACCGGCAAGGAGGAAGCCGCACACGTAGCCCGACAGCCGGAACTTCGCCCCGGGCATGAAACGATGTTGTGCGGTCTGGATGATAAATCATGAGCTCATGTTGCAAGACCTATAATTTATATTTAATTACATTATGCATGTTAAAGATGTCAATGAAAATCGGCATCTTGCGCATACGACGTCAGGCCTTCAAATGTCATTCATGGTTGCGTCAACACAGTGTATACGAAAGAGAGGACTGCACAAGTGGACAGCTTCTCCAAATCACAAGACAATTTTGGCTGCCATTGTTTATGACGTCACAGAGAATGAGTGAGAATACGTCGTTTGATTCCATATCAGTACACTTTTGGCTTTAATATGCCTGTAGCTGTCTCCTGACAAAGGTGGTGCATTGTCCATTTGAACCGTCTCGTCTCTTTGATAGCTGGTTTGCAGACAGGGTGAGTAATTGTTTCGTCCCTTGGATGGACATTAAACTGGGTGTTCCGGCTGTTGGCATTAGCTCGGTGGACGTTATAAAGATCCCCCGGTATTTTGCAACGAAGAATTGGCAAACGATCATCACCTTGAACAACTTACAAGTTATATTCTGAAGAGTGTACGATCGAAAAGGAATCTCTGAGATCACAACTTAAGATTACACAGGATTTATAATTCAATGGCTGAACAAAGATATTGCATATACACAGTGATGATGATTAATTATGAAGGTTTGATTTTAAACTATCAAATACAGTCTGTCACTTTGCTGATGGGGATATATTAAGCGTGTGGGGGGGGGGGAGTGGTAGGAGTAAGAAGGAGGGGAGAGAGAAAGAGGAGGAAGGGTAGCCAGGGAGACCAAGAGGGGTGTAGGAGCGAGGAGTGAGGAAGGAGGGGTGAACGAGGAGGGTTGTGGGAGCGACAAAGGGGTGAGGGAGGACAAGGTAAGGCATTGTGAGGGGAGGATCTGTCCAGACATGAACACCGTCTGGATATGTGCGGTGATTTCCACCATCTGGGCATGACCACCATTCAGGGCATAACCAAGGTCGTGTGAAGGTTGGGCAAGGTAAGGCAGTGTGTGGGAAGGGTCCATCCGGACATAACCACCATCCGGATGACGAGTATACGAAGGTGGTTGGGGGGGGGGGAGGGGGAGAAAGGAGAAACACTGGGAGGAGAGAGAAGAGTGGAGAAGCGAGGAGGTAGGAAGTCCGAGTAAAAATGGGGGAGCAAGGAGGGGTGGGGGAGAGTGGAGGTTGTTGGGGAAGGGAAGGCAGCAAGAAGGGGGGTGCAGTGTGAGGACAGGGGAGGGGGAATCAGTGTGAGGGGGCGGGCAAGGGAAGACAGTGTGAGGGTAGGACACGTCCTGAAATGACCACTTACCAGATACGTGCGGAGATGACCACTGTCCAGAGATGATCACCGTCCGGACATGTGCGGAGATGACCACCATCAGGATATGTGTGGAGCTAATCACCATCCGGGCATAACTACCATCCAGATGTGTTCAGAGACAGGCAGAGAGAGGTGAGAGGGGGGAACGAGAGGAGAGGGGTGGGGGGAGATGGGTGAGAGAAGAGTGGAGAGATATGGGAAAAGGGGGGGGGGTGGGAGAGTGGATGAGGGGGAGAAGTGGGGAAGATTCCAGAAGATGTAATGTCCAGTTTAACAGCACACAGATTGATGAATCACGCTGCCTGTTAAACACTGGCATGACAGTTTATAGCTGGGTCGGGATTAAAACCCAGGCTACACAGTTTAAAGCGAGCCTGTGACATATCAGCTATCCTGTCGTGATGTTAACGAAACGTTTCAATTTTTTTGTTTTTGTTTTTTTTTTCTCTGCCAAAGTGACGGATTGTATAATGAAAGAATATCATACAAAAAGAGGAAATTTCACATTTTCAGCGAGCCAGGCATGGCCCGATACACCACAGAACAACGCTGAGCCAACGCAGACAAGTGCCTCCTGAAAATTGTTCAAGTCGATCCACATACAGTGTTCAGTGACAGTGCAAATACTGTGGAGTGCGCCCCAAGTGGCTTGAGCACTCCAACAAAATGGTTGATAAGGAACGACTCGATTGGCAAGTGATAGCAATCTCTGAACCATCATATTAAACACATCCTCCCAGAGACGCCCAAAATATCAAATATGTTCGAGTTGGACAAATGAGAACTTTTTTGAAGTCGGAACTGCTGCGAAGTTAAATTTGGCTTGGTAGATTCTTGAGGTTATGGCATGTGTGGAAATGAAATAACGCCACAAATGCTGGCATCTCCAGGCATTTATAAGCATTGAAATGTACTCAGCGATTCATAACTATGATGAACAGGCATTAAATAATATGAGTGAGGAAAGTGGAAAAATAATTTTTATCGTTGAGATATCTGTTCCAAGTCAAAGCATGGTTGAGCAGGCCAAAAAACATGGTGGCTTCAGATGCCAGCAAGGTTACCAAGGAAACGCCTTAAAGGTCCCCTGACATGCAAAATAAACTTGTTATTTATGTATTAACTTGACCTTCCTAGTGAAGAAATCACCCATGTTTTTTTTTTTTTTAAATCAAAAATGGGATAATTAAAGCAATATTTCGATCATTTCTGGAGCCTTTCACAACTTGCTATGCCCCGCCCTTAAAAAAAATGGACTTCAGCGAATTGCAGCGTGACGTCACATACAGTAACTCGCACAGAATGGATTGACTCGAGAGTCGAGATGTCGCGCGCCTTACACAGTACATACAAATGCATATTGCACATGTTAGTGCAATCTCTGTGATCGTCTTAATTCCAGTGATTGTTTCGGAATTTTTTTTTATAGTTTTGGCCGTACTTTCGAAAATGCCTGCAAGATGTATCGTAGCAGGCTGCAGTAATACAAGCAAAGACGGTGTAAGCCTTCATGTATTCCCGAAAGATGATAATCGTCGGAGAATATGGACACCTAAAGTGAAGGTACCGCTTCCATTAGCATGCTATTCATTAACATTTAGCCAAAATGCTGTAATAAAAGAAAAGGGAAAAAAATGTTTGCACAACTATGAAAGACAAATTTATCTGTCCTATTACACGGCCTCATAGCCTCGGGACTCTTACGCATTGACCTATACAAGTTACTTGTCAACTTGAGATCTCTAGAGTCTAGACTAGTCTGATAAATCCGTCGTCCGTCCGACTAGGTGATAAATCAGTCATCAGTCGTCCGTCCGACTTGGCCGATAAATCTGATGTGCTGTAGCTTTATTTTATTATTCTCTTTTCTTCATTGTTTTCTACTGGTGCTACATGACAACAGTAGGAATAAAATAAATAAAAATGCGACAGAACGTCAGATTTATCGGACCACTCGAGACAATTGTGTCACAGGGTGTGTTCTGCACACAAGTTTTCATCATACCGAACAGCGAGATTGCTTCGTTTTATGCGCGGAGAGATACGGCCGATGACATGGGCTGGCCTTGTTTGTTATTAATTCGCCGCGAAGCAACATGTCCACTGCACTGCGCTGTTCACGTCACCTCACTGAAATATTTCTGATATCGAGCAGTATGCAATTTGAATCTATATATTAATACTGAAGGACCAATTTTGTGCTCTTCCTAGCAGTCGCATCACGTTTTTCTCAGTACTGTGACCTGGACTGAAAGAAACTTCGTACCTGTAAGAGTGCATCGCACATAGTGGCAATTGTCAAACTTCACCTCTGAAGCAGAATAAACACTTTTCGTTTTACATTCGTTTACATGGCGACGTGTGACGTCACCGCTGAGAGGCGTCAGGATGTCATGACATCATCGGTTATTCGCTGACGCCATTATGTCCGTCGTCAGAACGTTACTGCTGAGAGGTGTAATTACTAATTCCACTCCTCGAAAATAGCGTCTGCAATGTAAAATCCTCTTCTGCACATGCTGACTACCTCAGAATGTGAATATGACACACAAAAAAATGTAACAAGAAACATTGTACAGAAGACACCGCTTTATAAATCCACCATGGGACCAGGCCGCTTGGATTTATTAACCGGCTGGATTTATTAACCGGAGAACCTATTTTCAGCCACCCACTGGATAGACAAGACAAAAAGCGAATGTCGTTAAACACTGCTTTATGCAACAAAAACATTGATTTATCAAACGGTGACAAGGGGATTGTTCAAAAGAATCTCTCCAAGGTCGCTTGCTTGGGAGGGAAGGTTTTGCGCAAATGTTCCTTTATTGAATCTGTCACGTGGCAGAAATCAGGATGGGCAAACCTGAGAGCTGCATCCCCTGTCCAATTTGGCGAGTGCCGTCCGCATCTCTGCCGCTGTTGGCATCGGCTCGGGTTCGTCGTCGCTTTCTTCCCTTGGCTATTGGGATTCGGGGTCGGAGGGATTCGAGCGGCGGTGGGATTCGAAGTCCGTCACCAGTTGCTGTTGTTGTTGGTTTTTTTGATTTTTTCACTCTGCGGCAGCGCATACTACATCAAGCTTAGGTTGAGACCTCGCACGTGCCAAGCAGGTGGATTTATTAAATGGTGGATTTCTCCATGTAAAATTCCGTTCCAACTCATTTTGGTCACAATCAGCGGCTGGATTTTATAACCGTGGATTTATAAAGCGGCGTCTACTGTATCTTCTATCTATCTATCGATCTTCCATATATTAATACTGAAGGACCAATTTGTGCTTCTAGCGGTCATGTCACATTTTTCTCGGCACTGTGACCTGGACTGAAAGAAACTTCGTACCTGTAAGAGTGCATCGCACATAGTGGCAATAGTCAACTTTCAACTCTGAAGCAGAATAAACACTTTTGGTTGAGATGGGGGCGAGGAGTGAAGAGGCGGGGGAGGGGATGAAGAGGCGGGGGACAAGGTAAGCAAATTTTTGGGCGGAGGTAAGCAAATTGAAAGCGGTAGACAGGGGGAAATGGGGCGGGGGCTGGGTTGAATTAGGCAGTTGAGTGTGAGGGGGTGGACAGGGGGGTGGGGGCCCGGGGGCAAATTTGGCGGGGAATCAAGAGACGGGGGGGGGGCGGGGAGTGAAGAGGCGGGGTCGGGGTAATTTACATTTTTGGGCGGGGGAAAGCAAATTGAATGGGGCAGGGGCAAGCACACCCTGTTCAGTCCATGTCCCTCGAGTGTGTGTGAGCTGGTGAGGGTGGTTGAATGAACGGAATCCGTCTGTGACGGGGTTTCAGCTCGTTTACATTATTTAATGACGAATAGTATTTAGTCTAACCAGTTGTTATTTCCGAGTCTTCCTTCGATGTCCTCCCGATCATCATGAACTCCGGGAATTTCATCGCCATTTTCCTCTGCTTGTCCTGCTTCGGGCTCGAACTGGTAAGGCCGTACTCCATTTCCAGCTGCCTGCACTTCACCTCCCACGACTATGTTATCCGACAATTCTCCATGTGATTCAGACCAAAATCCTTCATTTCTCTCACACTCACTGTCGCTACCAGACAAATGAAAGTCCATGTCATCCATTATTCAAAACCAAATGTTCGATTTTTTTTAAAGCAGAAATGAACGAAGCGATTGATTCGACCAATCAAGTGTGGAAACACACAGCAAGCCAGTAGTATCACGTGGACCACCAACCCGAGGAATTAACGTGAAGCCTTTGACATACTGTAGTTGACGTCATGTGGGTTACGCCCCTTTCAGGAGAGTTTTTACGGGCGTTCCCGAAGAGGTTTGTTTTTTTTTAATTTTACATTTTACAGAATGAGTATTGTGAAAAAACATTGTCAGATCTGAAATCACGATGAAAAACTCCTCTATGACATATATAAATGAAATTTATGTACTTTCACATGTCAGGGGACCTTTCAGCATGTGTCACATTTGCTCGACGGCGAGGATACGGCGGCCGGACCCCCCCCCCCCCTGAATTAACAGAAACGTGCGGCGGCCGCAGAGTTTCTGAGGTGGCCTCAGGGTGGCCCTAAGCCGTATGGCTGTCTTTTACAGGCCGTAGGGGTCGCCGTGGAATTATAGCGAGGACTTACAACTTTTTTCATTTCTAGGTTGGACGTAGCAATTTGACAAGCCGTAGCCATGACGTAGTAGTGTTCCACGTCGACCGTACGTAGGGCGTACGGTGGGCTTGCGTTATTCGTGCGGTGGCCGTAGGCTCTTATCAATGAAAAATGAATTTTGCCAACCCCCAAAAAATTACGGCGGCCGCACTATTTCCACGGTCGCCGTAGGGTAGTCCTAAGGCGTCCCTGTGTTCAACGTACGGTGGCCTTGCGGTCTGTGTGACTACCTGCGGGCAACGCAGGGTCGACGCACGGTTCCCCAACGCCCGCTGTGCGTCCTAGGTACATCCTACGTACGGCCTCCGTGGCAGTCTGCTCCACCGTGCGCTACCGCTAGAGATCGGAGTATAGGTGTTTGCCACCAGTGTTGGGTACAAAAGCGATAATCCGATAACAGATAATTATCGAAGTTTACTTTTTCATATATATATATATATATATATATATATATATATATATATATATATATATATATATATATATATATATATATATATATATATATATATATATATATATATATATATATATATATATATATATATACATGCATATCTTCTTCTTCCTCTTTC
>NC_140970.1:6672864-6777864 GCF_056783735.1 Eptatretus burgeri | reverse complement strand
AGAAGGTACCGAATGTGAATATTAGTCAGTGAGTGGTGAGAACGATTATATATATATATATATATATACACACACACATACACACACACACACACACAGATGAACCAAAATATTATGACCACCTGCCCTAATATGCTGTTGGTCCTCCGTATGCCGCCAAAACAGCGCCGACCCACCGAGGCATGGACTCTACAAGACCCCTGAAGGGGTCCTGGGGTGTCTGGCACCAAAACATTAGCAGCAGATCCTTCAAGTCCTGTAAATTGCGAGGTGGAGCCGCCGTGGATCGCACTTGTCAGTCCAACACGTCCCACACATGCTCAATCAAATTGAGATCTGAAGAATTTGGAGGCCAGGGCAACACAGTGAACACTTCATCATGTTCTTCAAACCATCCCTGAACAATGTGTGCAGTGTGGCAGGGCACATTATCCTGCTGAAAGAGGCTACTGCCATCAGGGAATACCATTGCCATGAAGGGGTGTACCTGGTCTGCAACGATGTTTAGGTAGGTAACACGTGTCAAATTGACGCCCACATGAATGGCCGGACCCAGGGTTTCCCAGCAGAACATTGCCCAGAGCATCACACTCCCTCCACGGGCTTGTCGTCGTCCCACAGTGCATCCTGGTGCCATCACTTCTCCAGGTAAACGGCGCACACGTACACTGCCATATACGTGCTCTAAAAGAAAACGGGACTCATCGAACCAGGCGACCTTCTTCCACTGCTCCAAGGTCCAGTTCTGATGCTCGTGTGCCCATTGTAGGCACTTTCAACAGTGGACAGGGGTCATCATGGGCACTCTGACCAGTCTGCGGCTACTCAGCCCCAAACGCAGCAGGGTGCGATGCACTGTGGATTGTGATACATTCCTCCTGTAACCACCATTATAATTTTCTGTGACTTGTTCCACAGTAGACCTTCTGTCAGTTCGGACCAGACGGGATAGCCTTCGTTGCCCTCGTGCATCGACGAGCCTTGGGCTCCCAACACCCTGTCGCCGGTTTGTGGTTTGTCCCTCCTCAGACCACTGGCGGTAGGTACTCACCACTGCTGACCAAGAGCACCCCATAACCCTTGCCGTTTCAGAGATGCTCTGACCCAGTCGTCTGACCATAACAATTTGGCCCTTGTCAAAGTCACTCAGATCTTTGATCCTGCCCTTTTCTCCTGCATCCAACACTTCACCTTCAGGAAGGGCATCCGGCGTAAAACATGTTACAAATCACTATGCGGAGCATTCGGATGATCCGCTGTGGCGACCCCTAACGGGAGCAGCCGAAAGAAGAAGAAGAAGAAGAAATATATATATATATATATATATATATATATATATATATGTATGTATGTATATATATATGTATATGTATGTATGTATATATATATGTATATATATGTATGTATATATATATATATATATATATATATATATATATATATATATATATATATATATATATATATATATATGTTGTTGTTCGTCTTTCGGCTGCTCCCGTTAGGGGTCGCCACAGCGGATCAACCGTTTGGCACAGGTTTTACGCCGGATGCCCTTCCTGACACAACCCTGGTCGCCTCTTATGACACAGGGATATGGATTGGGTTTCGCCATGATTCCAGGCTGCCCTACACCCTCTCATAGTGTGGCCCAGTGCAGAGCTCCCGTCCTCAAGCGATCCTCCAACCCAAGCCTCCGAGTAGCCTGATTACAGGTGCCCGCCACTCCGCCCGGTATATGTATGTATGTATGTATGTATGTATGTATATATATATATATATATATATATATATATATATATATATATATATATATATATATATATATATATATATATATATATATATATATATATATATATATTAGTGTGGTATGCTTGCACATTGTAAGCAAAAACAAACCGTGCATCTGCATTATCTCAGGTCGCTCACCTACATTTGATTTTTCATTTATTTTATTTTCATTTATTTCTTTCATTTTTTTTTCTCATTTATATATATTTTCCATTTACAGGCACTTTCCAATGGTTGTGTGATTTTTTTTTCCCCGTGTATCGGTTTCGATGTCCATCGGCATGTGAAATTGCCGTGCTTCCCCATTGTCTCGGGTTGCTCACCTGCTTTTATTTTTTTCATTTTGTTTTTTCATTTCCGGATGTTGTCTGATGGGTCTGTGATTTTTTTTTTCCTCCCCTGGTGTATCGGCTTCCATCGGCATGCAAAATTTTATCTTTCCATGTCACCCGGAAGGTACTGATCATTAACATCAGTCATGGACTCAGTGGTTAGAATGAGTTTATATATTATCTGAAGAACAATGACAGAGAATGCATTTGTGTGAGTTTTTTTGACTTTCAAAGACAGACAGACAAATCAACACAGTAAATGTGATATTTTAACCCAGAGTAAACAGCATCATGAAAAGTGCTTGGAATGGAACATGGAACAAGCCAAACATGATGTTGTTTTTTTTTCGGGTAAATATCCTGTTGGCAGATCCAGCAACCATAATTTCACTTTTTAAGAAAAAAAAAACATTTTCAGGAGGTACCGTAGTGATTCTAGCCGATTTATTCACAGACTGCAATGCATGCAATGCCATAGCCTGCACAAATGGAGAAGAAGAGGAAGCTTTTACTCTGACTAATTATGGAGTACGGTAGTACTCCATATTGAGGGATGATACAGGGAAAAAAAATGGCCACACATTCAAATATGTACACAATGATCGGCTTATGAACTACTGTAGAGTGAAGTCATAAATATTTAAAAGCCATACCTTTTATTCTCAAGTGTTTTCTGAACTACCAAGGCTTAAAATAATGCCAAATACATCACTAACGTACCATGAGAGATCACTAAAATTCCAATTTGTACTTCTGCTTCTTACCCTCTCAAGACAATGTAAAACTGTAGCCCAATCTACCTCAACTACTGCTGAAGCTATGATGGTGATCGCAATACGAGGAAGTTACTTTATCTCTGGTCTGATGCACGCAACCCAAAATAAAAAAATAAATAAAACATTTAATCGTTTAATTAGGAAAAGAAATTGAAAGTAAATGTGGACTCAACCAAACCAAGCCAGGATTGTGCGAGGGGAGGGGGATGGGCAGTGGACAGAACCATTCCAAAAGTGATACGTATCCAAACCATCACCTAAATCAACTGGAAGAACTATTAAAACAATTTAATAACATCGATAGATTTAATCCATACCAAAATAACAAAATATATAAAACATTAAGCATTGTATTACTTTTTTTAAACGATAATCACATAGTTTCGCATTTGTGGTAATCCACGTAGTGGGCTGAACCAAAATCCAGGATTAGAGGGGGGGGAGGTGGGTGTAGAATGTACCATAAGCCAAATTTAATAGCAAAGATGGGTTGAATCCATACCAAAATAACAAAATATATAATACATAAAGCATTTTAAATTTAGTCCCCGAGGATCCAAAAGTCCCTTAGAACCCAAAAGACTCCGAAGAGCCATACGACCCTGAGGATCTCAATGACCCAGAGGACCCACCCAAAAGACCCAAGTGACCCACAAGACCCATAAGATCCTGTAGACCCTTTAAGACTCTACTATTATTGGATGAGGTGTGTGTGTGTATTTTTTTTATTATTTGTTTATAAAAAAAAATTGTGTGTGTTTTTGTTTGATCCATGCAGTTGGGAAAGTGTATGTGCTTTTGTGTATGTGTTTGTGGTCGTTTGTTTTGTGTGTGTGTGTGTGTGTGTGTGTGTGTGTGTGTGTGTGTGTGTGTGTGTGTGTGTGTGTGTGTGTGTGTGTGTGTGTGTGTGTGTGTGTGTGTGTGTGTGTGTGTGTGTGTGTGTGTGTGTGTGTGTGTGTGTGTGTGTGTGTGCGCGTGCTTGTATGTATGAGTGTATGTGTATGTGTTTGTTTTTGTTAGTGTGTGTTTTTTGTTTGTGTGTGTTTGTTACTTACGAAATCTAAAGATTTCGTAAGTATATTGATGCCTTCCGTTTCTGTTTGTTTGTTTGTTTGTTTGTTTTTAGGCACGATAACTCGAGAACAGAAGAAGCTACCAATGTCAAATTACACCCCGTGATTCAGGAGGGTGATGGCTAGTGCTGATTAGATTTTGGTCAAAATCGGTCAAAGGTCAAGGTCACAGTGAGGTCAAACATAATTCCGTAAATTCATGTGGAGAAATGGAGTATTTTTGCTTCGCTCGACGTTACGAGTTCGTTTTAACTTCGATTTTAATTTTGTCTTCGGTTTTTGCGATCGCTTAGGACGCTTAAAACTCAGTTGTCGAAATTCTGGTAAAAATCGAATGTTTTGGAGACGTTTTAAGATTGTATAAAACATATTTCACTCGACGCGTCACGGGTCGTCATGTGATGCAGTGCGCTCGAGCAGACGCGTCGTTGAGTTACGTTAAGGTATAATTGCGTGGAGAAATGGAGATTTTTCCTTCGGTCAACGTTACGATTTTTGATGGTTTGGTACAGAATCATCGTAGAAACTTCTGGTTTGCGTCGCTACCTTCTCGAGAGACAGCTTTTATTAGACAAGGTCAGAGGTCAAGTTGACGATTTCGTAAGTACCAGTCTATGACTGCTTGTTTTTTTGTTTGTTTTTCTTTATTTATTTATTTATAATTATTTATTTTGTGTGTGTGTTTGTTTTTGTGTGATAGAACTGTTAGCAACAGTTGTGTGTGGAAAAAAAATGAGGTGTGTGTGTTATGTTTTATGTGGAGTTCTACGAGAGCATTCTGATGTGGAAAGTGATGCACCAAAATGATCGTCATGACCACCTGAGTTGATTCAACTAATTAATTACACAAAATAAATCCGTTAGAATTCCCATGTTATAAACGCACACCATGTTAAGGTATATAAAGCAGCTTAATACATCCTTTCGCCACAGCATGCCATTGTAATTACAAAATAAATAACAAAAACAACGATAACATTGTAACAAAGCATATATTAATTCATACAAATAATATTTACAACAATAATTAGACTGTTAGTATCATATGGCAATAAAAATAACGAACATATAATCCCCATGCTGGCCCCAAGCATATCTGGGTTCGGTGAAAGGCAAGCTCATGCTCAAGCAGTATAGCAGGTGGGTATGCAACAAGCCTGTGAAGACCAATGGAAATTTTGTCCAATGGACCAACGGGCCCACCAGTTGCAGAAACAAGAAAGAAAGAAAAAGAAGTAAAAACATATAGTGATGAAATCTCCAAAAAAAAACAACCAAAAAGGTCAGAATGACACCACCTTATGATTCCTCAATATGACACCACAATCCTCATGGATTACAATCATGACATCTTTTGACATTTTACTGTTGTTGTGGCATTGTGGTGGATGAAGAAGAATAACAATGAAGAATGACACCACATTACAATGCCACAATATGACACCACAATCCTCTTCTGGTTTAGCATCATGATATTTTTGATGTTGTTCCATCACAATCCCACAACAAATGTAAAATATCATATTACTTCACCAGATGAGGATTGTGGCATTGTAATGTGGTGTTATTCTTCATTGTTCTTCTTCTTCATTATTCTTTTTCTTCATTCTTCTTCTTCATCCATCACCATTCCACAACAAAAGTAAAATGTCAAAAGATATCGTGATTGTAATCCATAAGAGGATTGTGGCTTCGTATTTTGGAATCGTAATGTGGTGTCATTCTGACCTTGTTTGGTTGTTTTTTTTTTAGATTTCATCCGTTTTAATTTGTATTTGTTTTTATTTTTTTCTTGTATATGTCACAATTGCTCCAAAAAGCAAAAATGGGGTTGCTACACCATTGCTTAACCAATCCTGACTACTCAAATCTGGTTGAACCCTCTTCCAGAATTAGATTGTCATGTGAGATGTGAAATATGTTTTTAAAAGCATGTTGATCATTTGGAAGAATATGCAGCATCAAGCTGAAATTTTTTGTTACTCTTTCACCTTCTTCTTCGTCTTCATCTTCTCTTATTCTCCTTCTCCTTCCCCATCCCCATACTTGTGCTTTGAATAAGCACGACATCAACATTTTACATAAAAAGATAATCTCCAAAAATTAAGTCTTTAAGCTTAAAATTCTTCAAGCAAAACGTCTTTTTTATTTATAAAAAAAGATATAAATAACTTTCTCAGAATCAAGATTTACAAATATCCCAAAGGTTTTAATTAAGCAGCTAAAGTACATAAAACGTTTCATGAACTCTTTTTTTTAAATTGCATCACGATTGGCATTGAGATTTTTTTCCTGTTCCCTCCAGGATGCTGCACTGCAACCCTGTCACTTACTCGCTCTTCCGGGACATGTATTTGAGTGTAACGGAACACAGGCTAACATGGAATGGCTTATGAACAGAAAATCCAGAGGATTAATGATTTGTTTGTTGGACGCAATCACTATATTATCTGTTATGCCGTTAAATGCCTCTCTATCATGCTAATCACTTTCCCTCTTTGTGTTGCTCAGGAAGATTTAAATTTTGTTTTAGGTATTGGGATTGCGATTTATTGTTTAATTCGTCTATAAATTTAATTTTGTCTTCCTTTTTCTTTTTTTTTTTTCTTTTTTTTTGTGCCCTCTTGCATTACTTTCCTTTGAATGTTTGTTTAAAATGGGTCGAGGAAGGGGGGCATAAAGTTGATTATAATCCATACATGTTTGATGAAGCTGTCCCTTCTCCCTATTTTAATTCCACAAAAATTGAGACCACGTTCGTCCTGATTGTATGATTGTATCCGATGTCATATTAAATGTAGAATGTGACTTCGCCCTTTGTGATGACCATGTCCTTAGAAGGCTGATATATTTTCCTGAGAAATAGAATTTGGCTTTTTTTTCTTTCATGTCATTGTTTTGTCATGATTATATCTTGATATAATAGTGGGGCAACTTAGCATAACAATTGTGCATTTTGTGAGGAAAGCACCAAATTTGGCACACTAGTAGCCTATCATATTATGAATAGATTTGGATATTGGGCCATCTCAAATTCAGCCGCTGATGGCTGTGGCAGCCATTTTCCACTGCCATCAAAAGTTTGAGATGGCCCAATATCCATATCTGTTCATAATATGATAGGCTACTAGTGTGCCAAATTTGATGCTTTCCTCACAAAATGCACAATTGTTATGCTATATTTAGCTAAGTTACCCCACTATAACTAGATATTCATGTTAAAGATTGTTTTCATGCATTTTTATCCAGGATTTATGGCCGACAGCCAATTGTTGCAGCGCACCTATGATGCTCGCCATGCATTTTTCATCAGTTTATTGGACACGTGTACCTGCCCCCTCACATTGAAGTTGGAAAAAACATAAAACGAGCAAAGATTCCAACAATTAGTTTTTTCCAAAGGCTGTTTCTGAAAGCTCTCTTTGACACTGCAGTAGCGATGCATCCATGCGTTTGTTTGGGTTGAACAAAAACACCCATATGTGGTGCACGCGTGGTTTATACTCGAGCGGGATGTGCCGAGTATAGGTGAGAATCATAGCAGCTTTGCTGGAAAGTGATCAAACCATCTGGAATAACATGCCAGACCACCGGCGAAAGGGTGTTAATAAAATTGATGTTTGGTTAACCACCTGTCATTGGTGACTGTTTATATGCTACATGGAAGTTAAAAACCAGGAGGTTATTTTATTCCATATTAACCACGTGAGCCCATATAACCCCATTTAATCCTTAACTGGACAACATTGAGCAAGAGAGAAGCTCTAAATAGAGGTGTATTTGGAATTTGGTTGATATTGCTATGTTGCACTTGTTTCTTCTTCTCTCGTATTCAACATTTGGTTTCGGGTTTGTATTATTCCTATGGAGAGCTGATATAAACCTGATGCAGGTTCGGGTCGTAGTTTGGTATTTGGCCAGGGTGCCGATGATCACGCGCTTATTCTTCAGAACACTGGAAATTAGATTCAAAAGTAAAACTCAAAAGCTTCTCAAAAGTGGAGAGAATTTACCCCAGGTGTGGTATATTATGGGATGTCAGGTAGAGGGTAAGAAGATTTAAAGGTGGTGTATAGGTAGGAGGGCGAACGAACAAACAGATAAATTAATGGGGGTGGGGAGTACACTTTAACTTGACTCAACATGTGATCTGCAGGTCATGCCACGGTTGAATGGCTCCACATGCAGAGAAGTGCGGAGCATATCATGCTGGGATTTGTGTGTGCAGTTGTGTACAGCCTGTGGACATCAGCATGATCAGCACCTGCCAGGTACAAACACGATTGGTCTGTTCACTCCACCTTCAACTTGCATTCACGAGTGGCCCTCATTAACTCTGTGGGATAAATAATCCTCATGCCATCTCCATGCTCCTGCTGACAGAAGCTGTAATGTTTATGTTATGGTAGTGCAGAACTTCCAAATTGGTGCAGCTTTATTGCTTCATTAAGGAAGAACTATTCGCAGGCAGTCTTAACACTCCTTTTGTCAAAGTAATTTGAAAAATATTACTGGCTTTTATGCCATGTGTTGTTGAAGGTGTTTGCAATTTGGTAAGTTTTGATGCACACAGAATTTTTTTCCTGCTTATCAGCTCTACGTTTGAGAGATGAAATACATACATACTCATGATATAGTTCATACATGAATAAGTAACTTATAAAATTATTTGAGTTCAAAGTACATTGAAGGCAGGGATGGAGGAGAGTGGTGGCTACACAGCGGCAAAGCTGCCACACTGCATTTGTTTGGCTTGAGCGCCTTTGTGTAAGCGCAGAGCCGCTCGGCTGGAACGGGACGTCAAGTACCCGGTCGGCCACCCAGCGAGCTGGGCCGTCGGATGGAGGGACAGGCTGTGGGGCGGGCTGGGCATCAAGCCGGCTCTGGGGTTTGAAATAGGGCAAGCTAAATGTTTGGGGCTGGAATTTGAGCTTGGAAATGGACTGGGAATGAAGTCGAACATGTGTATAGGAAAAGGAGTGGGGTGGAACTTGCTCAAAAATGTTGTAGCTCATTTAATACAACACCAGGGAGTCACCAATATGTTCAATATGGTCGTGAAATAACAAAAATTAAATATCAGCTTTCAAAATAATTGAAATACTTTAAGTACCCCCCTCTGGCCACATATTCACTGTGCACATTAAGAAGTACATGCCTGGTGTTGGCTTAATAGTTAGGGTTGCAGGCTTGGGATCCTGGGGTCCTGAGTTGAAATCCCGCTCTATCGTTGAATTAATACCAGGTGGGGTTGACTCAGCCTGTCATCTATCTGAGGTCGGCAAAATGAGTACCAGCTTGCTGGGATGATTGAGTTATTCCAGTATCCTTCGTTGGAGTGGTGATCCATCCAGGATTGAGCTCAATAGCCCAGGAGAATGCTTTGGCAGCACCGACACTGTGCAGAGTGTGATCCTAACGGAATGGAATTAAGAAGTTGCTGTACCTTTCTAAAGGTGTTATCAGAACTTACACAGCCAAAGTCTTCAGAAACTCAACATAACATTTCATCTCACTACAGGTGCAATCACCCTGGCTGTCAATCAACTTTGCTCTGGGCCTCAACCAGTCCCCAAAGCGCAAAAACAAGCTCTCATTTCCAAACGTACAAGACGTTGTCGTCACCACAGCCTGCCAAACCCACTCAGGCCTCTGTCTAACCACCTGGAGTCCCGGCCTCGAGGTCAGAGGCTTAATGGGCAGAGAGGAAGGTGAGAACGATAGGTTTTTTTTCAGTTATTCAATTATCCATTCACTTATTTGGTTATTCATTCAGTTATTGTAATTGTCGTATCATGTCAGGTTTTTGTTTTCAATATTTTCATGATTTCTCAGAAATATATACCTCCATGTTTTCTCTTTAAAGTGCAATGAGAATCCAGCTATTTGCCTATCTTTCTTTTGTGTCAATGGACTTAAACTTGAGGCCATAAGACTTCAAAATGATGAAAACAAGAAGCTATCCTTTGTGCTCTAATATTGTGGCAGGTGTTCCTTTCTCATGTGAGGAAGATTAAGCAACGAGCACAAGATGTCGCACATATCTGCAGGAATTGAACAAACGCTTGCAATCAATTGGCAGCGTGCGGAGCCAGTAATTTTGCAGGCAGTTCTGCTGACATCAGCTATGCAGTCCTGCTGGCAGTGATGTGGGTAATACTAAAATGCAATGGGAGCTGCCTTCTGTGCACGAGCCTGATTGATTATGCCTGACTTTTCAGGCAAATTAGGGATGGTCTAACGCCAGAGTTTTGCTGTAGATTCGAAAAACAATTCATGCCACAAGGCAAGCAATAATATCAGCTATTAAAAAACAAACACCATCTTCATCATAACCTAAAACTTGCATTATGTAATCAGTATTTCTGCAAAAGAGTACACCATTGTATTTTGATACCCTGGTCCGAATTTTTACTGGGCACTGCATCAGTGGAATTCTTGCTCATCTCATGGGGAATGTCATTCACGACATTTCTATGCCTCAACAATGATGCAACCAGCCGACTGAATTTGTAATATAATTCCAGTCAGACATTAATTTGACGAGCAAATGCCACCCGTCGCTTTGCTGACGGTAATGCGAAATGGTGGAGGGAGAAAAAGAAGGGGGAAGGTTGGTAGAGGGAGAGAGGGGTGGGAGAGAGAGTGGGGAGAGTGAAGAGGTGGAGGAGAGAGGAGGGAGGGGGAACAAGGAGGGGTGGAGGAAGGGAAGACAGTATGAGGTGAAAGAAAGGGAAGGCAAAAATGTGGTGGAGCGTTAATTACGATTCCTACCGTTTCATCAAAATGATTCTGCATGGAACTAGAGGGGGAGCACTCGGTAGAGTGCAAAACCTCCGCCGCCAATACTGCTGGGTCACTTAAGTGAACCTGATATCCTATTCATTGTAGGTCAAAACGGATCAGACTCTACTGAACCACGATTGAATAAACTAAACTAGATTGACACGCATGTATCCTGGTGTTGGCGCAGTGGTTAGGGCAGCGGCTTGGGATCCAAAAGGTCCTGAGTTCAAGCCCCGTTGGGCCACTGAATTAATACACCAGGGGTTGACTCAGCCTGTCATCCTTCCGAGGTCGGCGAAATAAGTACCAGTATACTGGGCCGGTGTATACCCCGGTTAAAATAGGTGTACCATATCCCTGTGTCGCAAGAGGCGACCAGGGTTGCGTCAGGAAGGGCATCCGCGTAAAACATGTGCCAAATCACTATGCGGATCATACGGATGATCAGCTGTGGCGACCCTTAACGGGAGCAGCCGAAAGAAGAAGAAGAAGAAGAAGAAGAAGATTGACACGCATGTAGAAATGCCAAAATATAAAATCGAAAATTTTTTTTTTTTTAAAGGTGCAAAATTTCTGTTTTTTTTTTTTCTCTAACAAATTTTTGGGGGTGTTTGAAATCACTTAAAAGATGTAGAAATGCAAAAAAAAAAAAATTCAAATATTTTTTTCAAAATGGCCGCCATAGCGGCCATATTGGACTTTGGACCAAGTCCAAAATCTAAGGACATTATCCTTGGACCATACCTAATCCCCCCACGAAGTTTCGTCGAAATCCGTCCAGGAGTTTTTCCGTAATACTGTTCACAAACAAACAAACAAACAAACAGACAGTGGTGAAAACAGTAACCTCCATCCATCTTCGATGGCGGAGGTTAATAACAGTGATGATGGAAACAAAATAATGTCTCAAATGCATTGATAACCGGTCATACTATAAACACAGTTTGGAGACAAACTCCTGTCCAGACATAACCACCGTCCAGAGAGAGATAGAGGTAGAGGTAGACGTAGAGATATATATGTCTATAGATATCTACAGATATGTATATATTTTAATATATATATATATATATATATATATATATATATATATATATATATATATATATATATATATATATATATATATAAGACCACAAGGGGAAAACCAGAGATGTCAGGAAAAGTCAATTTTTAAGAAACTGACAAACAAAGTTTCAAGACTTTGGTGGACTGTTTAATAACTGTCATATAGATTTCTTTTCCAGCAAAAGGAAGAGTGATGATTGGCCGATCAAATTAAGCATGTAGCATTTGCCAAGCTTCTGTGTTATTTAATTTAAGAGCAAAGAACGAATCAATGTTGCAAACTGACATCACTGGTTATTCCCTTGTTTAATAATTGCCATGCAATTTTAACCTCGGATGTGTAGCAAATTCATGCTTGTTGGTTATTAGCATACATTACATGACTGGTGATCACAGATTATTTTTTTCAACTAAACATTAAACGGTCATTGTTTTTTTGTTTGATTGATGTTCAACGCCATACTCAAGGGTATTTTGCTTATATGACGACGGATTCTCCATTTCTTACTCCGTACTACTTAATATGATGGAAAACCGGGAGGAAACCAAGGATAAACCACCCCCGCGATAGCCGAAGTCACCTCATGTGACTCCTTCATATGCCTAAGCAGGTTGATTGGGCGGTGGGTACATCAAATGAGGATGGGTACTCAGACGCGCTAACCATTAAGCCATGGCGTGGGTCCCATAAAAGTCACAATAAAGGTTTGACCAGGCTTGAACCACGATATGCACCAACTACGGAGCACATGATATAACCAAATAGGCCATTGTAGTGCTCAGAGTTTCTGCTGTGAAAGATTTACAACCTTTCATTTTTTAGTTTCTCAACTCTGAATATTATGGTGGAACAGTTAACATGAATGAAAGGGAGATAACCAGGAGTAAAGTACTGACAATTCTGGGTTTCTACTTGTTCAGCTTTGACAACACTTGTTTTTTCATTGCACGGCTAAACTTTATACCATATAAATTATGTGACACCCCTGGTTATTTGTTAAAGTAATATTGTGAGAGGTAACCTTATGTTGCCAACTATTGGCAGGTGCAATAACCCTGAAATTTATAAAAAGTGACATCCCTGGCTTTCCCCTTGTGGTCTTCATATATATATATATATATATATATATATATATATATATATATATATATATATATATATATATATATATATATATATATATATATATATATATATATCTCTTCTTCTTCTTTCGGCTGCTCCCGTTAGGGGTCGCCACAGCGGATCATCCGTATGATCCGCATAGTGATTTGGCACATGTTTTACGCCGGTTGCCCTTCCTGACGCAACCCTGGTCGCCTCTTACGACACAGGGATATGGTACACCTATTTTAACCAGGGTGTACACCGGCCCAGTAGACTGGTACTCATTTCGCCGACCTCGGAAGGATGACAGGCTGAGTCAACCCCCTGGTGTATTAATTCAGTGGCCCAACGGGGCTTGAACTCAGGACTTTTTGGATCACAAGCCGCTGCCCTAACCACTGCGCCAACACCAGGCGCATATATATATATATATATATATATATATATATATATATATATATATATATATATATATATATATATATATTTATATATATATATATACATACATACATACATACATACATACATACATACATACATACATACAGTCATGCGCCGCTTAACGACGTTCCGGGCAACGACGGATCGCATATACGACGGGTCTGCCAGCTCTGAAAAAAAATAAATGAAAAAAAATATGTAGCTGAAAAATTCCTTTCGCCGAGTGATGTAGCCACGTATAAAAATAGCACATACAATTATGTACACTCTAAAGAACATAATACCTCATAATGATAATAAACAACGACAGTGTGGCCCTGTTATAATGCGATCGTTGAGGTCCATAAAATGTCATCGCTAAAAACACAGGGTCGTGCTAAATCGGGATTCAAGGAAATCGGCTTTCAAACTGAACCAATGTTTGCACGTTTACCTTCCAGCAAGTAAATTACCTTTGAATTGAAGAATTCCACGAATATATCGTTGTTGTTCGTCAATCAAAACACAAATTTATTTTTCGTGAAGCTTTTTATGTTGTTAAAACAATCGCAATGTTCCGAAAATATATCACAATTGACAGGTGTTCGTTTATTCATTTGTAAATTATAACATCGATGCAACAATTACGGATTTATAAAATCCAAACGCTATTTATTCATCTTTCTATAATCGATGCGAGAGGAGGTTGTAAGCTGCTGCTAACAACACTGATGGCCGTCATGAACTGCACAAAGGTAAATCTAACGTGTCTTCTGTCTCTTGGATGCGTGTTACAATTGCCGACAGTATTCAGTACAGTAACATGCTGTACAGGTTTGTATCCGAGGAGCAATAGGCTACACCATATAGCTTAGGTGTCTAGGTTTGTGTAAGTACGATGTTCGAAAACGATGTTCGAAAACGAAAATGAAAAAAAATGATGTTCGCACAACGATGACGTCGCTTAACGACGCATTTCTCAGAACGTATATATATATATATATATATATATATATATATATATATATATATATATATATATATATGTATATATATATATATATATATATATATATATATATATCTATATATATGTATATATATATATTGTTACGGAAATGGCCCTTATTGGACTACTAAATATAGGATTAGCTCAGATCCCCCATTAAATGCCTGTTTAGCGTGGTTATTTGGTAAAGTGTACATTATATGTGTGTCGGGAGAGGAAAAAGGCTGTTTTATTGTTTGTGCGTTGGTGGTGGAACAAGCGATCCCTCTTATTCCTGCCCCATCCCGGGATAGGCCACTCCCAGTCGGCTGAGGAGGTGTGGCCTGGAGAGAGGGTGTGGCTAAAGGGAGGAGGTGGAGCTACGGGGAGGAGTGTGTGGAAACAGTCACTGAGGAAGGCGTGCTCGTGTGTCGAAGGAGCGAACGGGAGAGCAAGCGAAGACCTCGTGAACAACTTCAGTTTGGCAGAAGTACAAAACTGCTGTCGGTTGGGAGCGTGCTCATGTGTCGAAGGAGCGAACGAGAGAGAAACGAAGGCTTCGTAAAAAGTGCTGTGTTTGAAGAACAGTCGGGTTCTCGATGCGTGCTTGGAGTCGCTTCGAGGCGAGTGAACGAAGGCTTCGTAAAAAGGTTCGGTATGTGGAAACAGTCGCTCTTGAGGCGCGACGTGTTTTGGAGGCGAGCGAACGAAGGAGGGACAGTGTGGAATCTGCCGGTACAAAAACGGCAGTCGGCTTTGAGAGGCTGCCTGCACGTTGAGTCAACGATCGACTCTTATGAGGAGGTGATCGACAGGTTCGCCTGCGTCTGTCGGCGGAGCCTCCGTACTTACTCACCTCACAGCTCGACACGTTTGTCGATCCGCCTGCGTAGATCGGCACCTCAATTTGGGCCTTGTCTGGTGAACGGGCCAGGCCTGGATTTGTATGCTGGACCATGAGAGAGATCAGCTGAGGCCCATCGTCGACCTTACGTGGGGTCAGAGCGGGGAGACCGCGTGCGGTGCGAATGGGGCAAAAGGAGGACGAGCTCCATTTCGCCACGTGGCACGTTCGAGCTGGAGCTCGAATCCTTGGACATCCGCCTATTGCGAGTGACATTCGTGCTTTTGACACTGTCCTCTCATCCATGAGACATCACCAACTACCCTGTCTTGTCTTGCATGCATGCTGTCTGTCTGTCTTTGTCTGCACGTTGTTTAAAGTATATTTCGGTAGCGACCCCCTCGAAACCTGTAGTCCATGGTTCCCGAGTTAAAAACGGGTTGAGGATTGTTAATAAAAACATTGTCGTGAATTTTGCTTGCATTGTGATCCCCGATGTTCCCCAATAAATCTGGTTAATTCGTATGAAGTTGCCGCTATGGATTAATTCGTGTCGCGTCGAGGAACGATCCTTTCGATTGGCATATAAAACCAAAATGGTTACAGACTGGCAGAAAACGCTCAGCATCTGACACAACCAGTCTGTAACCGAGGGTTCTATTTCCCCAACTGGCAAGGTTCAGGATTACGTTGGTATCGCGATTGAAGACGCGTGACCCGAGGCCTGTGCTGAGCCGGCCGGCGTTATAGATCCCGGAGACTGCTGGAGTGGGTTGAGAATCACTCCGTCGCTGAATCCATATATATATATATATTGTTACGGTTGTGGAAATTCACAGAAGACCATACAGGTTCCCCAGAGATCAGTTATGTCGATAAGTGCGTGTTCAGGTTAGATTTCCACACCGATGTCTAAAGGGAACTATTCCTGTGCCGGGCTGTGTATCTTTGAGGTAGTATTATTCTTTTCTATCGTTATTTTAAAACAAACATCTCCTCACCTTCATCTCGACGGCACCGCCATCTTGCCAACAAACACGATGGCTGCCTCGTTGGAGCAAAAGCCGGTGATTTCTGCCACGTCCGCTTTCCACGGCCCGTGATTTCTGCCACGTCCGCTTTCCATGGCAGAATCGGATCAAAATGACAAAAGGGGCGGAGCCCGGGGGGGTGAAAGGTCGGAGGTAAAAGACCAAACACACCCCCCAACCTGATAAAAGGGTGAACCGAGACGCCAAGGAGTTGAGTTGAGGGTCCGGTCTGCAGTTGAGTTGGGAGCCAGTTGAGGACGGAGCTCTGGAGTTGAGGACGGAGGTGAGTGGAGTTTGGAGCCTGGGGTCCAGCCGGGTCTGCAGAGCCGTGCAGAGTCGTGAGGCGGTGGAGGCAGCCGGAGAGAAGTCGCCAGCCAGTGACATAACGGTCCAAGGTGATCGTGCCCCAGGACGGTCTGAGTGACGCGGAGGAGTGAATAGGCGCTTAAGAGAGCATCAACTCTAAAAGTGCGAGGCCCGTTCGCTCCTCTGAGGCGTCGTTGGCCAGGCCCGATTGACTAGGCCGCATGGCTAGACCTGGACCAACCGAGCTGCCAATACACCAGCTGCGGTGTTGACGACGAGACACACCGAGGGTCGCCGAACCAGGGCACAGCAAGTCACCACGAGGGTGGCAGGTAACCTGCACGGTCTTGCGGAGCTTCTGCAGTCTTCACGGCTCCACGGAACATTAAAAGCCGATGGGCCCTGTTCTCCCCCTTTTCTTTCCTGGGGTTTTTGAATGAAAGTCTCTGGCGCCTTGTCCGATAAGTAGAATTGTTATAAGTGTACATAATAAATAGACATCGGCTGTGGGTCTTTTTGCTCGTGTTTTGTCCCTTACCCCCATTGCTTGCATATGTGCATTGTAAAATAAATGCCATTGTTTGAATATTCACCTGCTCGTTGCATCCCTTCCTCCATTGAACTGCCATACTTCCATTTGGAATAAATAGCTGGTTGTTAATACTGATAAGCTAATCGGGTCCAACAGGGATTGGCGATAATACACCGCTCGGCAAATTGCAAACGGAACGAGCTGCTTAAGCGGCTCGTTTCCAAGCAGGTCCCATTGAGGTACAATCTCTCGGTAGTCTGCCCGCGCAAATAATTAGGGATATCGACCATTCGGCGATCGGACCCTGCAGCGCACGGGTAGAGTATTGACAAGGTTGTGGTGTGCTTTAAAGCACACCCGTAGCCGGATTTCGGCGTTGATCCGGAAAGCTATGACAGGATTGCCTGTCCGGTGGGCGTGCGACCGCAATTAGCTAAAAGTGGTCACCCGCACGCCGAACGGGTGGAAACCACAATATATATATATTATATATATACACATACATACATACATACACACTAGCGATACCCGTGCACATGCACGGGATAGCAGTACAACATAGCTGGGAGCAGACGACACACCGTACACGGGGAATGACAAAAATACGCATTGTGCAAAATGCAAGTGGTACTATGGAACGCCAAGACATCCCAAACATTGTCGGCATGTCCGCTAAGTGCCACAGCAATTTCATAGGGATCGTGTGACGGTGAGCCGAGTTTTTAGTGTGCAAGCTTGGTATTATAATAGAGATGTAAAGGATAAATGAGGTTTCTAAGGCATCCATACAAATGAATGGGGGGGAAAAGGGAAAAACTCTCTGAATCAAACCCCAAAAGCCCAAAACAGGAGACTAATTTCTTCCCTCTCCCACACAAGCTAATGTTAAAACCTTTCTGTCTCAAGCCCTAAAAGCCCAAAATAGGAGACTGATCTCTGCCACATTGAGCAAATGTAAAATTGAGACTTAATGATTAAAACACTTCTTCCCATTCATATTTTCATTCCACTCAAAGAGCGAACCAACGAATATTTGTCCATGTTCTAATTTAGGGAATAACTTAATTTTCCTATTACATTCATCACCATCAAGTATATTTACAAAGATTACTTTGTAACTTAGTTCTTGGTTTAAATGTCTTTGTTAAGCAGAAATGAAATGATAAACTTCTCTTAATGCTCTTGTTTGACCACCTCCTGAGCTTCATTTCATTTTGAGATTGTAGTAAATTGTTTTTCCATTGTTCAATTGATAACCATCAAAGTTTTCAGTCCATTCAAGGATATTAATTTTTTTTTCTTTACATCCTCCAACTTATTTGTAATTAAAGGTCCCCTGACATGCAAAAGCAGTTAAATTTCATTTATATATGTCCTCGAGTAGTTTTTCATCGTGATTTCAGATCTGACAATGTTTTTTCACAATACTCATTCTGTAAAATGTAAAATTAAAAAAGCAAATGTCTTCGGGAATGCCCCTAAAAATTATCCTGAAAGGGGCGTAACCCACATGACGTCACGTACAGTATGTCAAAGGCTTCACGTTAATTACTCGGGTTGGTGGTCTACGTGATTCTATTGGCTTCCTGTGTGTTGCCACATTTGATTGGTCGACTCAATCGCTTCGTTCATTTCTGCTTTTAAAAAATCGAACATTTGGTTTTGAATAATGGATGGCATGGACTTTCACTTGTCTGGTAGCGTCAGTGAGTGTGAGAGAAATGAAGGATTTTGGTCTGAATCACATGGAGAATTGTCGGATAACATAGTCGCGGGAGGTGAAGTTCAGGCAGCTGGAAATGGAGTACGGCCTTACCAGTTCGAGCATGAAGCAGGACAAGCAGAGAAAAATGGTGATTAAATTCTCGGAGTTCATGATGATCAGGAGGACATCGAAGGAAGACTCGGAAATAACAACTGGTAAGACTAAATCCTATTCGTAATTCAAAAATGTAAATTCGACTTGCATACTGCTTGATATCAGAAATATTTTAGTGAGGTGATGTGAACAGCACAGCGCAGCGGACATGTTGCTTCGCGGTGAATTAATCACAAACAAGGCCGCATGTAATCGGCCATGTCTCTCCGCGCATAAAACGAAGCAATCTCGCTGTCCGGATACGATGAAAACTTGTGTGCAGAACACACCTTGCGATACAAATGTCTCGAGTGGTCCGATAAATCTGACGTTCTGTCACATTTTTATTTATTTTAATCCTACTGTCGTCATGTAGTGCCAGTAGAAAACAATGAAGAAAAGAGAGTAATAAAATAAAGCTACAGCACGTCAGATTTATCGGCCTCGTCGGACGGACGACGGATTTGTCGGCCTAGTCGGACGGACGATGGATTTATCGGACTACTCTAGACTCCAGAGTTGACAAGTAACTTGTATTAGCATGCACACAATGTATAAGTCAATGCGTAAGAGTTCCGAGGATATGAGGCCGTGTAATAGGACAGATAAATTTGTCTTTCATAATTGTGCAAACATTTTTTCCCCTTTTCTTTTATTACATCATTTTGGCTGAATGTTAATGAATAGCATGCCAATGCAAGCAGTACTTTCACTTTAGAATAAACCCATGTATGTCGAGTGCTGCCATACCTGTATGGCTTGCATGTATGTGGAATTGTACCTATCCCAGCAGGCTGGTTTCAACGAACAATTCAAGAAGCTGCAAAATGTGGGTGCAGGTTTTTCACATTGTTTGATTTTAAAATGATCTCCTCGTGCCTTGAAATGATGCAATATTAAAATCTTTAGTATTTTACTTGTATGTCCCTGTAATTTTTTTTTAATGGAAAGGTTAAACAGTCAAATTTTATGTTGTGTGTACATGGTATAGCCTTTATTGTGCATACATGTATTGGATTTGTATACGACTACGACAAGGTAGTAAAGGGATAAATAATTGCCTTGTGATTGTTGTGCATATACGGCTCAGAAGCAGAATTTCTTGTCTCTGTGTGTGAGGAATGAGGGGTTGGGATGAATAGAGGGATGAATAGAGCCCATGCTCAAAGTCACTGTATTCGAAGTGGGCGCTGCAAATGATGCTCGTGTCGCTGGGGCCTTTCCAGTTTCCCCTCGTCAACTTCACTTTAGATGTCCATATTCTCCGACGATTAACATCTTTCGGCTATACATGAAGGCTTACACCGTCTTTGCTTGTATTGCTGCAACCTGCTACGATACATCTTGCAGGCATTTTCGAAAGTACGGCTAAAACTATTTAAAACTTTCGCGAAACAAATACTGGAATTAAGACGATCACAGAGGTTGCACTAACATGTGCAAAATGCATTTGTACGTACTTTATAAGGCGCGCGACATCTCGACTCTCGAGTCAATCCACTCTGTGCGAGTTACTGTATGTGACGTCACGCTGCGATTTGCTGAAATCCATTTTTTTTAGGGGCGGGGCATAGCACGTTGTGAAAGGCTCCAGAAATGATCAAAATATTGCTCTAATTATCCCATTTTTGATTAAAAAAACGGGTGATTTCTTCACTAGGATGGTCAAGTTAATATATAAATAACAAGTTTATTTTTCATGTCAGGGGACCTTTAAATGTATCCGCTTATTTGTTTTATCTACTTTTACCCCGGTTATTTCTTCAATAAGACTTATTTGATATTTCTCACATTCTTTATGTTTCCTATTTAAATACCAAGGCTGATTACATCTCCACTCTTTGGTTTGGTTATTGCTTGGTTCTATCATTTATAAATCAGTAAAAAGACGGTGGTAGCCCATTAAAATCCCCAACCCAATATCTAAACACTTATACTGATAACCATAAGGGAGGCTATTGATTCCATTCTGTAAAATATATCTTTTATCATCAAAAGCTACTAATGCTTTCTTATTTATCTCTTCTGTAAATAATTAATTGATGTTTATAACTTCTTATTGTATTAATTTTTTTGTACTCTTCCATCTTTAAGGTTAAACAGTTGTAATAATTTTAAAGTTTATTGTTTCCTTGATTATATTTTTCTTTATTCCCTTTAGTTTCTTATCACACCTTTCAATGTTATTATTATCAATATACGTAAAAGCATAAGACTTTGATCTCAAACCCACAAATTCACTCATGACCTTTCCACCCAACTCATCCTTAAACTTACCAATAACCTTTTTATTCTGTAATGAAAACAACATTCGATCAGACTTATAATTACTTGTATCATATATATATATATATATATATATATATATATATATATATATATATATATATATATATATATTATCAATAATTTCCTCATATACATCACTTGTCTTAATTTCTAATATAAAACTATCTGTATCCATATATAACAATGACACATTATCCTTATATTTGATTTTAATATTATATTAATAGTCATACATTGATGACTTTGACAAGTCAAGAATTGATGTTCTTATATAAATAGGTTTATCCATTTCAATACTCTCTTTTTTCAAATGAATAGCACAAAAGTTCTCTGAAAACACCTCCGCTCATTCAAAACTTGGTCTATTAATTAACTTTGAAGCCCATTTCCAAGATGTAGAAAGTCTTATGTTTTGCCGATTCCTAACATTTTCCATAGTCTTTTTTTTTTTTTTTTTTTTTTTTTGTATACCTTGGTCGAGGCTCGTATGAGAGCTAACACACAACTCACAGCAAGGAGGCATGAGACAAGAGGGGCGGGAGTGGAAGGGACAAAACATTGGGGAACAGACACAGGTGAACTGTGGAAGGGAGAGGGTTGGGGATGGGACGGGGAACATGGCGAGGAGAAGATGGACATTACAGGGACTTTTAGGAAGGAAAGCAGGATTGAAGGAAGTGGGCTTGGGTGGATTATCGGGGGTAGAAAAGATCGAGGATTTGGATGGGGGAAGATAAGAGGTGGTGGTGAACAGCTACATTGAAAGCCTGGAGGGAAGAATGGGAAAGAATAGAGTGAGGAAGTTTATTCAAAGGCGGGAAAAAAGAGGAATGAAAGAGTGAAGATGAGCAGTGATTCGTGATTTTGGTAGTTTTACCAGAAGGGGGTTGTTGGCGGACCTTGAGCGCCCTGTGGAAATGTGGTTGGGACAAATCGCAGAGAGGGCAGGGGGGGCAAGGCTGGAGAGGAGTCGGTAGAAGACAGAAAGACCACCGACCAACCTGCGGTGATTGAGTGAGAGGCCCAAAGACTCAGCTTCATTGCGGGAGATGCCAATGATCTTAAAAGCCCTGGTTTCGACAGCGTGAAGTCGAGAAAGGTGGGAGGCAGGAGCACCAGCCCAGAGGGGAGAGCAGTACTCCATCAGGCTACGGACAAAAGCTTTGTAAGTGGTCAGGAGCTCAAGAGGGCCGAGGAAGGACTTTGCACGACGGAGGATTCTCAGTCGGCGACTGGCTTTTGAGGCAAGGTTGGAAATGTGACTTTCCCAGGAAAGGTCATGGCAGATAGTGAGACCCAGAAGCTTGAAAGAAAAGACTTCTTCCAGAGGATTGTTGAGAAAGTGGATGGGGGGGTTTTGTAAACGGTCCTTTCGAAGAGACATAGTGAGAGTGTGAGATTTGTCTGGATTGAAAGACATGTTCCACGTGTTGGACCAGTTTGTGATTTTATCCAGATCTGCAGTGAGCGAAGAAGCTGCTGCTTGCCGGTCTGAGGGATGACAGATGGTACGGCAGAGGGTGGAGTCATCGGCAAAGAGAAATAGAGGATTTTCCAGAGAGTCTGAGAGATCATTGATGAAAACCAGAAAAAGAACAGGGCCCAGAACGCTACCTTGAGGAACTCCGGCCTGCACAAGAAGAGGGGATGAAAGAACTCCATTTAGGGCCACACGTTGACTGCGACAGGAGAGGAAGTCTGCGAGCCATGAGTGGAGATGGCCTTGAATACCATGGGAAGAGAGTTTGGTGAGTAGGGCAGGGTGCCAGACTGTGTCAAAAGCACGTGATATGTCCAGGGATACGGCTCGGATTTCCTGTCTGGCATTGAGGACCTCCATCCATTGATGGGAGAGCAGTAGCAGCATATCCAGGGTAGAGTGACCAGGTCTGAAACCAAATTGATGATTGGAAATCAAGCCATTGGAGAAGAGGAAGGATTTCATGTCTGAAGCGATGATGGATTCCATAACCTTGCTGATGATTGGGAGAAGGCTGATTGGTCTGTAGTTACAGGGATCTGTTTTTGCACCTTTTTTATGCAGGGCAGTGATGTTAACAGATTTCCAAGCAGATGGCAGATGACCTTGGGAAAATGAGAGGGTGAATAGAACAGAGAGAGGGTGAGCAAGAGCAGAAGAGCAGGCTTTGAGGACACGTTGGCTGATGCCGTCTGGACCGGTTGCAGAATCTGACTCGAGGTTTGAAAGCAAGCTCTCCACCTTGTCAGGAGAAAAGGATACAGAGTCCAGGGACAGTTGGGTGCGACTGGGTAAAGTGGGTAGAGATAGTGATGGGTTTGGGACACAAGATTTAGCTGCAAACATCGAGTTTAGACATTCAGCTTTATCACGTGTGGAATCAGCAGTGCGGCCATTTGAGGTAAGGGAGGGGATGGAGGGGGAACATACACCAGAAACGGATTTGATTAAACGCCACCAGGATTTTGAGGAGGGAGAGAGGTTTGAGAGTTCAGACTTGAGATGAGAAAGATGTTGTTTTCTGGCTCTCCTGAGGGTAGATACACACTTGTTCCAAGCTTTGTGGAAAGAACTGAGATTGCCCTCAGTTGGGTTTGCTTTCCATGAGGCAAAGGCAAGTTGTTTCAGGACAACTGCCTCGCCACAAGCTTCAGTAAACCAAGGGCGGGAGGAAGGATAAGACAGCTGAACACGAGAGGGGATAAATCTGTGCATGAGGGAGAGCAAGTTTCTTTGAAAGAATTCCCAGGATGAGTTGATGTTTGAGAAAGTAGTGATAGGAGACCAGTCTGTAAGTTTGATGGCTGCTCGGAGACCCTGCCAGTCGGCTTGAGTGAAATGCCAGACTCGACGGCGGTGTGAGGTGGTTCTCTGATAACAGCCAGAGAGATGTCCACTTTAACAAGGACGTGGTCAGAAGAACCAATTGGAGCGAAGGAAGAGCAGCAGATATTGTCAGGGAAATTTGTCAAAATCAGATCCAGAAGAGATGGAGTACCATTGGTTGAGATCCGGGTCGGGAAGTTGACCGATTGAGTCAGTCCCAATGAGTCACAGAAAGCTTTTGCTGATGTCCCATGGCAGGTGAGAGAGGTACCCACACCTAGCCAACTGGCGTGATGACAATTGAAGTCACCACATAAGAGGAAGAGAGAGTTTGGATGAGAAGATAGAAGATGGTCCATGTTTTCGGAGAGTGAGGTGTAGATGGAGTCATCACTGTTCGGTGGACGGTACAGTACACATATAAACATGAGGTGGGAGTGGAGGGGAAGCCGAAGCCAGAGGTATTCCTGCGGGTGTGGGGGAGTGAGAGCAGTGCAGGGAGAGTGAGGAATAGAGTCTTTGATGAAGAGAGCAACACCTCCACCAGGACGAGGCTCAGGTCTGTCATACCGTAAGAGGGAGTAACCAGGGAGAGATACTTGGGAGTCAGACACGTCTTGGGAGAGGAAAGTTTCTGTTAGGCAGATAATGTCTGGTTTATCAGTGGCAACCTGCATGGAAAGATCTGAAAGGTTTGAGCGAAGGCCCCGGATATTTGAGGTCCACACTTTTAATGAAGAGGTAGGGGAGGAGGCTTTGGGTGCAGGAGGTGGAGGGGGCAGGGGAGGGTAGGACGAGGGACGAGGGGAGGTAAGGAGGGTTGCTGAAGGAGTGGGGTATTGCAGAATAGCGAGGGGAGGGGGCCGAATGAGGAGGAGAAAAGGCTCTGTGGTGCTGGGAGAGAGGGGGGACAAGAGACAAGGAAGATGGCAGTTGAGGATTTGAGGAGGTGGGAGTGAAGAGATGGAGGTGAGAGGGCAGTGGAGGGAGGCAGGTTGGTGGATGAGAGGGGGGCAACTTAGAGAAGGAAGAGTGAGGGGGATGAAAGGTGGGAGAAAGGTGAGGGGGGAATTTTTGAAAGAGGTGAGAGGAGGCTTGGAGGGAGAAGAGTGATGGTTGCTTTGAGAGTGAGGGGTGAGGGGGGTGAGTTGGCACTGAAGTTGGAAAAAAGAATGGTTGATGGAAAGCGAGCATCCATGGCAAACTGTGTTTTTAAAAGTTTTAGGTCAGAGATGCGATTTAACACAATTCTTGATGGATGCAATGAAGGCGAATTCAGAGCATGGAGAGAAGAAGCGCTGTAATAGTTGGATTTTTTAGGCAAGGAATGAAGGAGAGGTCGAAATGAGAGCAGTCTGTTAAAATAGCAGAAGAGTAGTGCATTGTGAAACAGTAAAGAGTACCACATGTGAGAGAGAGGAAGATGAAGCATTATAAGATCGTTTTTGTTGTTAATATTAATGTATGAGAGAGTTCAACAGATTAGGTCATGCAAGTGTAAAAAAAAAAGAAATCGAGGAAGACGAGGAGGAAGTTAAGAGGAAGAAGAAGTAGCAGAATCGGGAGAAGGTGAGCGTGTTGTTGTTGTTGTTGGGTATTTTTTTTTTTTTTTTTTTTTTTTTTTTTTTTTGAGATAAGGAAGAGATTAGTTGGGAGAATGGGGGATGTTTGGAAAATGGGGAGGATGAAAATTGAAGGTAATGGGGAGGATAGAAATTGAAGGTAATGGGGAGAAAAAACAAACAAACAAACAAAAAAAACGATCGAACACCGAGTGGAACCGGTAGGCCTCAAGCCTAGGACTAGGCCTCAAACACCAGGTAAGAACGTCGACATAAATACTCACAAAATAGCACGATTTTTGAAACAAAACCGAACTAGGAACACACATTAACATGTAGGTGAGAAAATTAAACAGTTAAAACGGGACAAATAACAACCGGAACTTAACTTTGAGACAGTCAGCAGGGAGCCCTGAAGGAGACCTCTTGCCGCTCAAAACCGGAACCGGAACCGCTCTTTCTTTCCAAATACAGCATTATTCATTAATTTATAAAAGTCCTTCTCAAAATCTGTTTTTGCTTCTGTTCTCCTTTTTGTATTAAAATCAATATATTTCTTTAACCAATGACTTTGTTTACATTTCAAAATTCGATGAATTTTCCTCACTCACAACCCAGTATATAAATATTGTCTCAAGTTCCTTTGATGCAAAACATAACTTTCTTTATCATTTAATGTCGTAAGTAGTTTTTCTGCAGATTTACCTTTTATATTAAATGACTGTTAGTAATCACTTAACCATTCTTTTCTTTTAACTTTCTTTATCAGGGTCATAAGGTAGGTCTTTATGTTTGTTATGAAGTTCTTCTGGATATTTTAAATCAACCTCAAAATAATATCCAACTTCAGTTTCATCCAATTCTTTTTGAGAGGAGATAACAATGTCAAGTAAAACTTTTTCATAATGTTTTTCTTTAACCCATTTAAGTTTTCCATAAGGTAAAGATTGAGACATAGCCCACCTATACAAATTGTTAGCATCATAATACATCAGGTAAGAGTTGTCCTCATTCTTATTATAATCAGGAAGATATTTGTTATTTGCTTTACCATATCTCTTGGAACATACTTGAGATATTTCTCCTCTTTTAGCCTTATATATCACTGATTAATTCCAAATTTTGTTTTGTCATTTTTAACAGAGCACTCCAAGCCAAACCCAGGGCTGTATAATAGTGAATGGGGTCTAATACATAAGAATTTTTATTATGACAGACTGTTCTAAAAGTTTCAAACACATCAGCAAATAACAATACATCAGTTTTAAGATACAAATCATGATATTCTCCAAGATTCTTTATATTAAACTTCTCCCAAACCTTTTTAGCTTGTGTATAATCTCCATCAGAAATATGAGTTTTATTTAACTTTCCATATAAACTTTCCCTTGAAGAAAGTTGTGTTTCTTTAAACTTCTCAAATGAATCCATATAGTCATATGGATATATTCCCTTTTGTGATAAGAGATCAATCTCTTCTTGATTTTAGAAATGTGATTTAAGATTCGGTAAGTTTTTAATATTTGATGCTAAGTTAGATAATGGACTTGTCATAAACTTGTATGTGTCAAGAAATCTGATATGGGTTATGGGGGATGTATGAATTGTTTTTGTGAATGAGATGTATTTTTAATCTGTGTTAAGGCGCTGTCACACCTTGACGATTTAGCCAGCAATGGCAATGTATAAAAATGTATGTAAAATGTTGGCGTACGCTGAAATTTTGATGTTTTAAAAAAAAGTTTTTGGCGTATTCATAACGAGTTGGTCATATGCATAACATATTAGTAACGTACACAGAACGTTTTGTTGTCTTATAGATAACTTATACCAAGGAATGATTAGCATGTTGTCGGCGTTCACAACCTATGCCCAACGATAGTCTAACTTAGGCATAGCGCGCTGCACGTATAGCCAACAATCACTTGGCGTAGCCTATTAAAAAGCTGCCACTCGCCGATTCAAATCATAACTACCTGAGAATTGGAAGTGTCAACATCGCAGTCACACCTTGACGATTTAGCCAGCGTATGCGACCTCTGAAAAATGTGTCTAAAACGCTGGATCAAGTCGAATACGTTATGGGTAAGTTTGGTTTATGTGAAGAGCACGCTGAAAAACGATAAAGTATGCTGTCATACGTCGTAGCACGTCTAGTACGTCGTGAAATTTCAAGCATGCTGAAAATTTTACGACGTACTCGCCATATGGCTCACATGTTCCGCTACACTGGGAATAAGTTGTAGACACGATATGCGATCGTTGACACACATCGACACAAGTTCCTTGTATGTTACTCATAAGTCGAAACACGTCGAGGTAATGTTTAGCATACCCGAAACTTATTTTCTCCGTCAAGGCACATTTTCTTTTGTTCTCCTTGGCTCTGTGAAGGCACGTGACGAAATATCTGAAGTTGTTGTTGTTGTTGGTTTTTTCTCATTTTTGGATTCGCTATATATGCTAGATATCCCTTATTGTCTGGTTTTCCGTCTGTCTGTCTGTGTGTATGTGTGTCTGCAACGCGAGGCTCCACAGCACGAACCAGTGAACCGATTTTGATGAAACTTTACCAACAGGTGCCATATGGTCTGGGAATGTGCGCGTTTGAATTTCGTTGCCTCGCAACCACCCATTGCTGTGCAGCGGCCGAAAAACCACGTACAGTATTTTCAATACTTGTCCTTCAGTTTTGAATATGGAGAAACGAGACTTCGGAATTAAACACTTTGAGATATTTAGAAAATTTTAGTCGAGCTGATTTTTGATTGAGGTTTTATTTTTCAAATGGTAGTCCTTCAAAAATTGGGTGTCTATTTACCGTCATTTTTTATGAGGGGCTTAGGAAAGTGGGCAGAGCTTAGGGAAAGTGGACGTGGTTGATGAAAAGTGAGAGTGGTGTAGGAAAGTGGGTGTGGCTAATGGAGAGTGGGTGTGGCTTATGAAAAATATTGTGTGGCTCGGGAGATGTGGTCAAACAAGAGCATTGAGAGAAGTTTATCGGGTTTTCCGTGTGTGTGTGTGTGTGTGTGTGTGTGTGTGTGTGTGTGTGTGTGTGCGTGCGTGCGTGCGTGCGCGCGCACGCGCAACGCGAGGCTCCACAGCACAAACCAGCAAACCGATTATTTTTCAAATGGTAATCCTTCAAAAATAGGGTGTCTATTTACCGTCATTTTTTAGGAGTGCCAGTTGGCAAAATACGCAATAGGAAAATTCTTGCCAGGCAGAGGAACAATTGTATGTGAACCAATACGTCTGGGCAATGAATCTTCGTCGGTTGATCGGTCAGAATGAAAAGCATCGTATCCGGCGCTTCGATCCTAGTGATTCCCTCGTCGCCTACCAGCTTGTTTTTTTTTAGTCTATAACGAATTTTAAAATATATTCGGACATTTTTTTTACTTTTAAGTTTCAACGTCGACGTGACAATATCCTCAAACAGAAAATATTCACAGAGGAGAAACTAAGAATAAGATATGAGCAAACTAAGATACCATGTTCCCCGTCCCATCCCCATCCCTCTCCCTTCCACAGTTCACCTAATGTGTCTGTTCCCCACTGTTTTGTCCCTTCCACTCCTGCCCCTCTTGTCTCATGCCTCCTTGCTGTGAGTTGGGTGTTAGCTCTCATACGAGCCTCGACCAAGGTATACAAAAAAAACAAAAAAACTGAAGAGGCAATCGGACATGACGTAATGGCACGTGACGAAAGTTATTGCTGTTTTTTTTTTTTAACGCTGCCAATACGCCATGAAACGGTAGCTGTAAATTTGAAACACGTTCAGTAAGTTCTGTGGTCTTCCGGAAGACGTCAATCAAATGCATCAATATGCGTTGGAGGTACATTACACATAGGTTCAAAACACGTTACTCATCGGTTAGAAATAAGTTTTGGGTCCGCTAAGCATTACCTCGACGTGTTTTGACTTATGAGTAACTTACAAGTAACGTGCCTCGAAGTGTGTCAACGATCGTGTAACGTGTCTACAACACGTTACTCATAGGTTATAAATAAGTTTCGGCGACGCTAATCATTACCTCGATGTGTTTCGACATATGAGTAACTTACAAGTAACGTGTGTCAACGATCGCATAATGTGCCTACAACTTATGGCCAGCGTAGCGGAACGTGTGAGTCATACGCTGGCATACGTCGTAAAATTTCAAGCATGCTAAAATTTGAGGACAACCGCAAAGTAAAACGATGAAAGCCAGCGTACTATGACGTATGGCAGTGTTTTTCAGCATGCTCTTAATGTTATCAAAACTTACCCATAACGTATTCGACGCGTGCCAGCGTTTTAGACAATTTTTTTTATAAGTCGGCATACGCTGGCTAAATCGTCAAGGTGTGACAGCGCCTTTCGGAATGGTAGAAATATCTCCACATGTCTTTGAAAGTTCATTTATAAATAGATGTGTCATAGTGAGCGTTGTTGTGAAGAAAGACAGGAATAAAGTTTGGAGGCTTGTAATTAAGATTACAACGGGAATGTGCTGGACCTCTATATTTACCAGTAAGATGACAGTGATCCCTAACCTTGACCTCTCCCTCAATGTTTTCCTCACAAATATGACAGATACTGTTCTTTCTAAATTCCTTTTTCTCTCCCTTTGTTAATGACATTGGTTTATAGGTTTTCATCATTATTTCTCTTGGTCTTGTACAGTCTTTTTCCAATCATCTTACAAACTCCTCTGAGGATCTTCTCCTATATAAAGTTCAAACTTGTGTTCATCACCAACAGATGATTTGATATAATAACAGAAACCACAAGGAGTATGTTTTTGATATTTATTTGTGTATGATTTATTTGGATTTGGAGAAACAGTATAAATCTTTTCAAGGATACTTTCAAAATCAGCATGTATCACAAACGGATGTTTTATAAATTTGTTAAAATCTTTGAATGATATGTTTGAACCTGCTTTTGCTAAATTGATTACAGTTGATTTATGATTACTGCAATATTTCGAATGTTGATTTTATCATTCTTTTGTGTGAAAGGAGTTGAGACATCTCTTACAAGGATACGTTTTACATTTTCTCTTATATAGTTGTGATTTGGTTAATCTTGAGAAATTTTTGATGAAAGCATAATGTGATTTTCCATTTGAAATAAAGTAGAGAAGGTCAATGTGTGTTTCATCATTTTTATAGTTGTTTGAAAATTTTAATATCTGAACTTTGTTTGAAGCCGTTAATCCATATACATTAACAGATAGATTATTCATTTTCTCAAATTTAGGAATATCTCTCAATGACATTGGAAACTTTAATTCTTTAACATTTAATGCATTCTCGTATTTCTTATAATGTTCAACCCTTACAGGATTCCATTGTGGAGGATGAAAGTGAGCAAGAACAAACCATAGAAAACATTTATCTTTGTTTTGAATATTAACAACCGCTTTCTTAAGTTTTATCTCTTTTGTTAAATCAATATAAGAAGAAGCTTGAAGAGGATTTGATTTTAAGATGTGTATATCTAAAAATATAATTTTTCTAATAGTAAATCCACTACCTATTCGAGTATTATCAACATATTGTTCTTGTGTCTGGAGTTCATCGTAAACATCACATCTTACAAAATCTTGAAATGATGAGATAACGTGAGGGTTTGTCCTCATATAGGGAATTGTTTCATCATCTTGTCTTACCATATTCAATTTTACTCACATATAAAACTTAAAAGTTTTCATTTCACTTAATCTGTTTTTATGTCATCTCTATCATCTCAGTAGAGATTACCTAATAAAGCCAGTCTCGAAGTCTGTCCGCCGGTCTGTACGTCCGTCCGTCCGTCCACAATCAAACCGAGTGGAGACAAATAACCAATAGTGGAATGGATAGAGGTCAATGAAACATGCACAACGATATAACTTTCAAGGTCGTCCAAGGTCGAAGTCAACGTCACGAGGCTGTCAAATTTGCGAAAATCGTCGATTTCAAATCGTATCTCCTCCCTCATTTATCAAGAGAGATCAAATGTTATTAGTGATTCAGATACTATGGACTATTATCAAGAACAACGCGAGCCATTTTTTTGAAATTTACTCTCGTTCCGATTTTATAGCCCTTCAAACTTCGCTCTGATTCTTACATCTCCGGTGCTAATTTGAAGTGGTCATCCGGAGGCCAGCGCCAATCTCTGAAGATGCTCCAGGTCCTGTGCAAATTTTTGCATATTTTTGCCCCGTATGGGCCGTTCATAAAGTACATACAAAAATGAGGGGGTGGGTGGTTTAAAGCCCGCATACGGGCTGCGTACAGGGGTGGGTGGGTGGTACGACGGCTGCATACATACTTTATGAAAGTGGTGTCGGACTACATGAAAGCATTTCAGAAGATGAAGGTGAGTCTGTCGTCATCACGAGGGGGAAAAATATCCCCGTTCACAGGAATATTTTCGACGTGATGTTGAATCCGTGGACGTCAATAATTGTTCCATATTACTGTATTACCGTAGTTAATAATTACTGATGCATTTGAGATAAATCTACAGTTCGTTGTAATCTTCAAGTTTTGATTTTGCTTCTGTCGACCTCTGGCAGAGATGACCGGCACTCCTGCTTGGGGGTATTTTTAATTATAGTTTCAATACTTTGTTTAACCATATCAACAGCTTCCATGATTGAAGATGATCCAGGGTCTTAAAAGCAAAACAATCTTATTTTTATATTCCCTTTAAATGCCCCAATCAGTGTTTTCAATGGAGAATTTAGTGGCACCTTCCCTTTCTTCATTGTTCTTGTGTTTGCGTGATTGAAGCTGTTTATTATAATTTTTTAAAAGAATATCATTATCACATCGATCACAATGTTTTGTTTCTTGGTAAAGTGGAGATATTTGTCTGAAAAGATTGAATGTTTGTTTGTTGGTTTGAACGTGTTTTTATAACATTTATATTCATGATTACAAACATGACAGTACATTATATTCACCATATTTATGTAATAAAACTTTGTTTAAATTAAATTTTCTTGATGAAAATTTCGTTGAATTTATAGGTGAATCTGTGCTTAAAACCATTTTATCCTCCAAATTTTTCCACTTAATAAATACAATGTATCAAGACACAAAAGACAAGTTTCAATCAATCTCTGCATTTGTAAAAGATACTGAGAAATATGTCAAGGATGTGAGATTGAATAAAGATCAATATCTTCTTTGTTTGATATGATGTCACAATTGACGCTGGGGACCTGAGTATGTTTCCCAAGTTATGGCCATTTATGATACAGTTGGTCCAATGTAATTGAAATAATGCCCCAATCCAGTCGTCGTTTACGCACCTACGGGCCCACCCCTACGGGCCCGTACTAGTAGATATTAAATTTAAAAATAACTACAAGGTTGATTTCACAATTGATAATTCATTTAGGTAGTTATTGGGTTTCTCCTCAAAAGAGATTTAAACTAACGGGACGTTTTACAGTGATAATGTCATTCAAATATCCTCAGGAATAAATTCGGTATTAATTCACTGTGATTTGATTTATGGTGCTTATAATGATGGAATAAGAACAAATACAATATTTTCATTCAGCGCATATTCAACCCCAATTGGTTATAAATTCAATATGGAACCCAAAAATCTGGTTTATCTCCCTGTGTCAGGAAAAACCATACACATCGTAAATTTTAGGATAACTGACCAAGATAATCGTATGATTTCTTTTAATGGAGAAGTTATATCCATCAGAATTCACCGACGTGAATTGTTCCAATAAATAAATACGATGATTGTGAGGAAACACGAGTTGGGAAAATATAAAATAATTACAGGGGATGGGATGTTCCTTTCCCCATACTACAAGGGTGAAGGTTATGCATCTTGGTAGAGGATACTATAAACCTAAGAGACAAAGGGGTGTTGGACATCAATTTAGAGGAGATGGGATAATTGATACTCATGGGTATCGGTTCAACTATTCTTAAACATAAAGACCTAATTGGTTCAACTGCTTCTGCTGTGGGAAATGTAGCAGTTGCTATAAAGAGTATAAAAGATGCCCAAAAGGAATGTCATAAATTACAAGCAATAAAAGAAATTAAAGGCAAAATTCAGTTGTCTCCCCAAGAATGACAGAAAATAATTCAAATACTTGTGTCAGGGTTTTAAAAGTTTTAACATCCTTTTTCCAAAATAAATACAAGTATGGATGCAATTGATAGTATCTATGATTTGGATGATACCATTGTCATCTCAAACTCCACTAAAAATGATTACTTCAAGGTAAATGCAATAACTGGAACAGACTGGAATGCAAATGGAACAAAAAGTTTTGAAATAAATAATCAACAAACTTATTTGAATCTATCCAAAAGTTTCTTGTGTAAATTTGCATTCACTAAGGCTGCAAATAACACAAACGCTACACTCGTAAATGATTTCTTCTAGAAAATGTTTGATAGTGTTCGTTTGTACATTGGAACACAGGAAGTTGAAGCGGTTGATTATGTCTCTGCTACATCTGAAATGATGAAATTTACACTACATTAATTTAGTGATAGAATGGGGAAGGGGGCTGTCGAAGGTTTTATTCCTGATGTGTCAATGGGAACAAACACAGACCCTGGATAGAGTGAAAGGAAAAGAATGTATAATGATGATACAAAAGCAGATAATAGTTTTACTGTGGCATTTCCTCTGAAGGTATATTTGGATTTTGTGATCATGTTAAAGTTCTGTGTGGTCTTCAAATTGGATTTCAACTGCAGAGGAATGATAATGAAAATATTGTTGCGAATTCGCGGCCGCCTCGCCGACCGGAATGAACAATTCAGTCGTGACCCTCTCGGAACAACGCCGGGAGCTAGTCACGGGTGGGGGTTTAACCTCACCACGATCGTGCCAATTGCCCACCCGTGCAGGATAGGGTTGCTCGCCAAATTCGATCTACATAAGTACCTGTGCGAATGGTCGACCGGGCGATCGTACCACGCCACAGGCCGACTCCGGACACGAACCACTTAAGCGGTCCGTTCCGTGCTACAGTGATAACCGAGCGGTGTTATCGTCGGCTTTGACGGTTCCGATTAATTACCGGGATATTAAACCCACTACGAACCCCTTACGTGATGCAAGATGGAGGGTCAATAAAAAAGGAAAAGAGACGAAGCAGAGCGGGAACAGTTCAACAAGCAAGCATTTTTATTCACACACACACAGACAAGCACGTATCCACAGCCATACAGTCAAAATGCACATAAAAAGCAAAGGAAGAGTTAAAACTGAATACGCGTACACACGGCAACACTTAAACAGTTCTACTTGACGGACGGCGCCAACACACATTTACACAAAAGCAAAGGAAAAAGAAAGGAAGTCGCGACTTCCCTTTTTGTGGCTGGTGAGTCCCTCTCCCACGACCGTCAGCGTGGTCGCGCCTGGCCCCGACCTCTCTCGCGGCTTGCGAACCCTCTCCGGCACTCCCCGTCCGGGCGCGCAGGTCCACCTCACAACTGGCACTGCCGCGTCTCCCGTCCGTGCCTTCGTGACAGGGCTGCTCGCCAAGCTGCGAGCGCAGGACCTCTTCCCTCGACAAGACAAGCAGACCGGAAGCCTCGAAAACCAGACTCTCTAACCAACTCGACCAACCAAAGACCAACCCTCGACCAACCAAAGACCAACTCTCGACCAACCAACAACTTTCGACCAACTCTCGACCAACCAACAACTTTCGACCAACTCTCGACCAACCAACCCAAGGTCCGTCCTGTCCGCCTTTTGTAGCACGGGGCTCCGCCCTTCGCTCCGCCCCATTTTCGGCTCCACCTTCCTTCGAGAAGGTTCCCAAAAAGGGGCGTTCCCTCACGCTCTCCCTCCACCCCACCCCGTGCGGGGGCCGGGGGAGTCAGCTCTTGGCTCTGGGCCAGAGAATTATTCCCCCAAAAAGAGGCCCCCACCTTTTCTCACCTTTGACCCCCCGGCTCGGATCGCACCTCCCCCACACCAAGCGCGGAGAACTCAAACGGGAGAAACAGGTGGGAAAAGCCCACCGAGCATCGTTGTAGGTTTTTGTTTGTTCCTCCGCGGAGATCGTAACCGCACGGGGCCTGTTGAATGGCGAGTGGCGAAGATGTGGTAGCGTAGATGGTGGAGGTGGCGTGGTTGTAGTGTGGTTGGAGCTGTGGTGGGGATGGCGTGGTTGTTGAGATGCTGTTTGTTTGAAATAAAAGATGGAGAAAGAAAAACGACTAACTCAAAGCGTCGCAGCCCGGATGGATCACATAAATTCCCTCTATACAACGAGTTTGGGCTAACTACACATGTACCTATGGAGATATCTCACCTGAGGGCCCTTTATGGTGTAATGCGAATTTCCACAGCCGTAACACTACCCCCTCTCCTTTTCACAGACTCGTCCCAAGTCGTCAAATTCTCATGTGCCATCATGTATAGTTCTCCCCTAATACGTTTTACCTTCGGATCCCTGAGTACGACATTCAGTGTATTCGTGTCCCCAAAATTTTTGACCTCAGGGCTGAGTAACTAACTAACAAACACACTCATACAGACGACTTAAATGAAATTGCCGGCGCAAACACATACATGCCAGGGGCGCACTCATATTTACAGTACATCTTCACCTTAACTTACAAATTTTACACTAAACCATGGCCCAGGATCAATGGACTCTGCAAAGAGAAAGCAGTTAGCATGGAGCCAGGCTGCTCGCATGCAGTCTCTGGCTCAAGCAATGCAGGTGACAGGGAACGTGGCTGGCTGCTCGCACGCAGTCCAAGGCCTCCCCCCTTTTAAAATGAACACAGTGAACCACAACGGTGCATGGGCTGCACAAACACAGTCTCCGTGCCAGCCCAAGTGGCACACGCAATGAGCACAACAGATGGATGGACGGAAACAAAACACGGCGCACGGGCTGCTGGTGCAGTCCCGTGTTGCAGCTGCCATCAGAGCAGTCCCTGCAAATTTGCGCGAGGATCCCGGCACACATGGCATTGAACAAGGGGTGGGGGAAATGCAAAACAGAACGGGGCTGGTGCACATGGGCAGCAGGCATGGGCCAAGGCAAAGGCAGGCAGGCAAGGCATGGCATGACAAGGCCGCTGTAGCAAACACAGCCGGCAGACGATCCGACCGGCACAGGCCTTGAAGCACAGCTGCAGATGATCCAGCCGGTACAGGCCTCACAGCAAACAGCCAGCCGATGAAGCGGGCCGGCACAGGCCTTGCAGTAAACAGCCAGCCGATGAAGTGGGCTGGCACAGGCCTTGAAGTAACACAGCCAGCCGATGAAGTTGGCCGGCCTCTTGCCGTGCAGTGCAATTTTGATGGAGGGAGTGCGGTGGTGCTGGCCACTCAGAAGGCGGGCTCAGACCTACCTAAACGTCTCCCTCCCAACTATCGCCTATGCCTGTCACTGTACCTACCCACTCTCTTAATTTGTAAAAACCAATTTAGCCCCAATTAATTTTTTGGTTGTTTTTATTTTTATCCTTACTTCCCCGATATAATTTCATCCCTTAACCCCATTTACTGTCTCTGTTCGGCTAACCTATCGTTCCCTAGCCTACTCCCACCGCTACGTTCCCTTCCTGGAGGGGAATAAGGGAGAGCTAGCGTCCTGTGCCGAGGCCCAACTCAAGCCTCAGGATGGCCTCCTCGGAGTTCAGCAATCTACCCAAAGTGGGTCCAGCGGCCCACAACGAGAGCGAAGGGATCGATGGTGCGGAGGGTACACTTCCTAATCTACCCTATCCATTAACCTTTAAACTACCCCGGGGCTTTCAACAAGCGTCTCTCGCTTAAGCTATTGGTTCTAAAAACCCAGATTCCCGTCGCCTGTGTCGGTGTCCTCACAATTTTGGGCCTCGCCCCCCCCCCAATTTTCTCTCCGTGCCCTCACACGGTCTCATGGCTGGGACGCGTGGCTCCCTTGGCAGGCACTACCCTCTGCCGATTCTCCAGCTATGGCACCCCGGGCACTACACTGCCTCCGAGCCTACCAGCTCCCAAAACACCGGGGAGTGCCCTCCCTGGCGACTCCCCTGAAACGCTCACGTGGCAGGCTGGCGCCCCGGGCCCCTTCCCTGGGTGCCCGTGCCCAATGCACTGCCCACGCGGCTAACGGCGCCCCGGGCCCCCGCATCATGCGGGCGCACCCGTGCCCACTACGCTATCCCGGCCCCCCATGGGCCCTTGGCCTACTGCAGCCGACTAGCCTGGTGCCCGGGGTACCCACTCAGCGATACTCATCTTTTGCAGCCATGCTCCCAGCCCGTCAACAGGGCTCCTGCACCCCTCCAAATAGGTATCGAGCCTACACTCCCACCAACAGCAAAACGACCTCCATTTTGGCAATTTGACTAACCCAACTAACTCACTCTACACTGACCCCGGGGTCCCTTTGGCAGGAATCACTCCTCCCCCCAATCACTCATCGCACCATGCATCCCACATTCGCTCCACTCACACAGACCAGCTGGCCGCACGAACTCACGAAGCACATGTTTCCACTTCACACTTCACAACTCACCGCTGAATCTCTGCCATCCTGCTCATTACATCCCCTAACTAACTCGTGCTCCCACGTCATCCATTAAACTACAGCACGTTCCTTTTAACACTACGTAGCTAAGCTACGTCCCCACGACACATCCAAAGTCTGTCTCTGTCTCCAAATCCTAAAATCATTTCCCTCCTAAATCTCACTATAACCCTCTACCTAATCCATTCCACGGGCCCCATGAGGACTTACCCCTGCCCCATGGAGCCGGTCTAACTAAGCTAACCCTTCCCCCTGACTAGTTGTTTCCTGTGCCCAGCCAGGGGGGTCTTTCACCCCATGCCCGGGAGTCCTGTTCACCCGAAAGCGAGGCTTGCTTTTTTTTGTCTTCATTGCGCAGCACCAGCGCAGCAGCTCGCAACCTGTGCACCAGCGCAACAATTCACAGCTGTGCACCTTTGGCGTGACGTCATGGCAGCTGTTCGCGTCCCTCGTCCCTCTTGGACGGTACCATCCGGCAGGGATTCACCCTCCTGCCAGATTCCAACCATACATGCAGCCATGACATCACCTGGCGCATAAAAAAACAAGCCTCACGTCTCGAAGAAAAACGACTAACTCAAAGTGTCGCAGCCCTGATGGATCACATAAATTCCCTCTATACAACGAGTTTGGGCTAACTACACATGTACCTATGGAGATATCTCACCTGAGGGCCCTTTATGGAGTAATGTGAATTTCCACAGCCGTAACAATATAATACTTTTTGGTATTGGTGATGCTTTTGGTGATCAGAATAAATTTGTAATTGATGAAATTAGTTGGTATATTTGTGAATATACTCCTAATCTTAAAACAGAAGAGATGACTTAACTCAAAGAAGCCACTCAATGTATCATACCTTAATAGAAGATGCCAACACGTAAAACTGAACCAAACCACTTACACGTGGAATTTGGGTGTTCTGGAAGGAAAGCCACGATATATGTGGCTCATTTTAAAGAAAAACAGATGGTGATACTGCTACTGATAAAAATAATGCATTGAGTGATAATGCTAAGATGAAACGCGTTTCTCTGGATGGAACATTTTATCCAGGAGATAGATTGGAAATTAATAGGGAAAAAAATGATTATGCTGAAGCATATACGTCTTACCACAAGGTGTGTGAAAGCAATGAAAATATAGAACCTATTTTCAATATGACAGCATTTAAAAATGTGTATACAATCGATGTGATTGACCTGAGTGCTCAAAAGGAAACTATAAAGTCGAATCGAGTGGATACTTCCCTATAAATTGAAAGAGGAGAGCATGAAGAAGTTGATATATATTGTTTGCTTTTGGAAGAAACAGAATTACAGATTAATACAGAAAATGGTATTATGATTAGTCACATAATTTTATTGTTTAATAAATTAGTGGGAAAGTACCAATTTGGGTATATGTTAATCAAATCAATCTTCATAAACAATCATCTTGTATTCAAAATCAAAAGCCTTGTACAATTAACGTTAATACAATTTCAAGAAAAGGAGCAGTTAGAATTGATGTTTTGCTCACAAGAAAATAGGTGAAAATCTTGAACGATACTGTCTCACTGAAAATTAAAATGTCAAAACCAATGTTGAAGAAATCTATATATTAATACTGAAGGACCAATTTTGAGCTCCTCCTAGCGGTCACGTCGCATTTTTCTCAGTACTGTGACTTGGACTGAAATAAAGTTCATACCTGTAAGAGTGCATCACACATCGTGGCAATAGTCAAACTTCAACTCTGCAGCAGAATAAACACTTTTCGTTTTACATTCGTTTACATGGCGGCGTGTGACGTCACCGCTGCGAGGCGTAAAGACGTCATGACATCATCGGTCATTCGCTGACGTCATTACGTCTGTCGTCGACAGACTGTCACCGCTGAGAGGTGTAATTCCACTCCTCGAAAATAGCGTCTGCAATGTAGAACCCTCTTCTGCACATGCTGACTACCTCAGAATGTAAATTTGACACAAAAAAATGTAACAAGAAACATTGTATCTCTATATTAATACTGAAGGACTAATTTTGTGCTCCTCCTAGCGGTCGCGTCACGTTTTTCTCGGTACTGTGACCTGAGAAGTTTTGACACGGTGTATGTACGTCAAAGTAGACACGTGCCCAAATCAGGGGACTTCTTCACAAGGAGTAGTGTACACCAAAATGTCATGTACAAGGACGTTTTGTAGGCCTCATTAGGTAAGGCCATGGAGTACATCGACTGGGATCCGGCTCTTACAAGAGACGCCACTGGTTGTCATATTGGGCTCATGGAACAAAATCCGTCTGTGACGGGGTTTCGGCTAGTATTCAATAAGAGAGACGAGTGGAGGATTTCTCCCATTTCTAATTGCTTTATTTGCTGGTTTAAGTGCGGCTGGAGCATTGACGGGTGGTATTTCAGCAGCGCTGAAAACTGCCAACAAAAGGAAGGCTCAACTCCAGGCCCAAAAATAATTGGAAAGACACAACAAAGAGTTGGAGAAGCAAATTTGTGGAAGTGGTGTAATTGTAGATTTTGCTGAAAAACTTGAAATTCTGCCTGATAAAGCGATATTAGTTGGAGATATGCTTTCTTCTATCTCACAAGCAGGTGTAAAATTAACAAAAATGGGTAATGGATTATATCTTTCCAATGAATAAATGAGCATTGATGAGTGGTTTTAATAATTTGGAAAGAATACAACATCAAATTTAGAACTTGTCGAATATTGTAAGAAATTAAAAATTCATAATGTGGTTATTTGTATGAGAGATGAATTAACAAATGTGTCTAAACATACAACGAATATTATTATGAACTTCGAAGATAACTTGCAAAGTACCCGCCCATGGGCAGGTACAGTTATCTGTTGAATGGCATTGGTCCCATCTCGATAAGATGAAATTGAGAAATTGACGTTATCTGGTGACCTTGACCCCATGACCTTTGACCTTGACCTTGACCTTGATCCCCTTATGTCCGTTCCCAAGGATCACATATGCCAAGTTTCATCTCATTCTATCCAACGGTTTGGCCATCTATAAAGGACAAACAAACATGAAAAATTGACGTTTTAGTCAATTTATGACGTCATAACTAGAAAACCGGAAGTGAATGTCGTCAATGAACTGTGTCATTTAATTTTGATTATCTTTCGAATGGCGTTGGTCCCGTCTCGATCGGATGAAATTGAGAAATTGAAGTTACCCGGTGACCTTGACCCCTTACCCCGTGACCTTTGACCTTGAACTTGACCCCACCCCCCCACCCCCATGTCTGTTCTCATGTCACAAGGATCACTCATGCCAAGTTTCATATCATTCCATCCAACGGTTCGGCCGCCTATAAAGGACGAACAAACAAACAAACACACACACATACAAACATATTCTATTTTTTTAGTATAGTCGATAATGGGAACGGTTCTCATTGGGTTTGTATTTTTAATAGTCAAGACAAATATTATTTTGATAGTTTTTGTCTTCCACCACCTGTTGAAGTAATACAATTCTTACAGAATGGTGTTTATCAAACATTTCAAGTCCAAGAATTAAACTCCAAGTGTTGTGGTCAATTATGCTGACTACCTCAGAATGTAAATTTGACACAAAAAATGTAACAAGATACATTGTATCTCCATATTAATACTGAAGGACCAAGTTTGTGCTCCTCCTAGCGGTCGCGTCACGTTTTTCTCGGTACTGTGACCTTAGAGGTTTTGACACGGTGTATGTACGTCAAAGTAGACGTGTTATTTGACGTGTACGTCAAAGTAGACGTGTTATTTGACGTGTACGTCAAAGTAGACGTGAAAGTGTTATTTCAACTCAACAAAAATAAATTTTTTAATGACATTATTTTCATCTAATATAAATCACATGTTGGTAAAGATGGTTCTATCCTTGGTGTATCCCAATAACTGGATATTGATTTATCAAATTATTACACAAAGGCACAGGCTGAACGACATAAATATAGTATAACAAAAAATATTAAGATGAAAAATGTTTATAAATCAATAAATTATCCAAGCCCGATTGACGTGAATGACTTGGTGAGATTAAGTGATTTATCACAATATATGTCCTTAAATAAAATGGCTGTGTATTCCAAAGATCTAGAAGTGTTGATTTTATCTCCAGGTCATACAGAATTCACAGTTCCAATTCAAATAAAATTTTATAAAGAAGGGCGTATCGTTTGTTTGAGAATAGAACAATGGGGGTATGATATGAATGATTTAGGGAATAATTGGTCATTTAAAATTGACCTTGAAGACCTGGAACAATTAAATCCGTCTCGTAAGGAAGAATATTATCCACTTGGTGCCGAGAATGAGTTTTGTGGAATCACGATTCGTAAACAACAAATTAAAGAATTTAATAAGGGTAAATTTAATCATGGTTTTGCCATAGTTTATATCATGAAAACAGAAAAAAAAAACAGGATGATATATAATAAGTAAGGAAATGCAAAATGATTTAACTCTGGGAAGATTGGGGGGGGGGCGTGTTTCCTTTCATTATATTAATCTGTCATATATTTCTAATACATAAATGACAGCAAGAATGCTTCAAGAAAATTATCATTTCTGTGTCCAAGCATACCTTCAAGAAAAGGGTATTCGGTATTTTAATAAATATGTTCTACAACATAAGAATGAGGTATTTTCAATAAAAGATTGGCTTTAGCCTGATGTTAATAAACCAACAACTTTGGATTTCATGAAAATGTTAAATAACGAAAAAATTATAAAGTTAAGAAAACGCAAGGCTCTTTTAAAAATCCAGAAGAAATTTTATTAGTTTCCTGTTGTAAAAAACATTATTTTGGATACAGGAATAACAAGAAATCCTGATGAATATATATATGTGATATTCTATTGGGTGTAAGTGATTCAAGGATAGTAAGGGACGTGGAAGAAACTGTTGAAGTGAAGAAGAAACTGAGACTGAAGAAACTGAAACAAAGAAGGAAAAGGAGAAGAGAGAGAAGGAGGAGAGGGAGAAGAGAGAGAGACGGAGGAGAGGGAGAAGAGAGAAAAGGAGGAAAGAGGGAAGAGAGAGAAGGAGGAGAGGGACAAGAGAGAGAAGGAGGAGAGGGAGAGGGAGGAAAGAGAGAGAATAAATAAATATATAAAATATGGAAACCAGTGAGATTAGAAAAAGATTGGGGGTATTACAGAAAATAAATAAATCTCAACGCACCAAGGAGGAAAACAAAGCATTCACAAGTCTATTAGAAATATTTTCATCAAGTTTTTCTTTCAAAGAAACTTGCTCTCCCTCATGCACAGATTTATCCCCTCTCGTGTTCAGTTGTCTTACCCTTCCTCCCGCCCTTGGTTTACTGAAGCTTGTGGCGAGGCAGTTGTCCTGAAACAACTTGCCTTTGCCTCATGGAAAGCAAACCCAACTGAGGGCAATCTCAGTTCTTTCCACAAAGCTCGGAACAAGTGTGTAGCTACCCTCAGGAGAGCCAGAAAACAACATCTTTCTCATCTCAAGTCTGAACTCTCAAACCTCTCTCCCTCCTCAAAATCCTGGTGGCGTTTAATCAAATCTGTTTCTGGTGTATGTTCCCCCTCCATCCCCTCCCTTACCTCAAATGGCCGCACTGCTGATTCCACACGTGATAAAGCTGAATGTCTAAACTCGGTGTTTGCAGCTAAATCTTGTGTCCCAAACCCATCACTATCTCTACCCACTTTACCCAGTCGCACCCAACTGTCCCTGGACTCTGTATCCTTTTCTCCTGACAAGGTGGAGAGCTTGCTTTCAAACCTCGAGTCAGATTCTGCAACCGGTCCAGACGGCATCAGCCCACGTGTCCTCAAAGCCTGCTCTTCTGCTCTTGCTCACCCTCTCTCTGTTCTATTCACCCTCTCATTTTCCCAAGGTCATCTGCCATCTGCTTGGAAATCTGCTAACATCACTGCCCTGCATAAAAAAGGTGCAAAAAACAGATCCCTGCAACTACAGACCAATCAGCCTTCTCCCAATCATCAGCAAGGTTATGGAATCCATCATCGCTTCAGACATGAAATCCTTCCTCTTCTCCAATGGCTTGATTTCCAATCATCAATTTGGTTTCAGACCAGGTCACTCTACCCTAGATATGCTGCTACTGCTCTCCCATCAATGGATGGAGGTCCTCAATGCCAGACAGGAAATCCGAGCCGTATCCCTGGACATATCACGTGCTTTTGACACAGTCTGGCACCCTGCCCTACTCACCAAACTCTCTTCCCATGGTATTCAAGGCCATCTCCACTCATGGCTCGCAGACTTCCTCTCCTGTCGCAGTCAACGTGTGGCCCTAAATGGAGTTCTTTCATCCCCTCTTCCTGTGCAGGCTGGAGTTCCTCAAGGTAGCGTTCTGGGCCCTGTTCTTTTTCTGGTTTTCATCAATGATCTCTCGGACTCTCTGGAAAATCCTCTATTTCTCTTTGCCGATGACTCCACCCTCTGCCGTTCCATCTGTCATCCCTCAGACCGGCAAGCAGCAGCTTCTTCGCTCACTGCAGATCTGGATAAAATCACAAACTGGTCCAACACGTGGAACATGTCTTTCAATCCAGACAAATCTCACACTCTCACTATGTCTCTTCGAAAGGACCGTTTATAAAACCCCCCCATCCACTTTCTCAACAATCCTCTGGAAGAAGTCTTTTCTTTCAAGCTTCTGGGTCTCACTATCTGCCATGACCTTTCCTGGGAAAGTCACATTTCCAACCTTGCCTCAAAAAGCCAGTCGCCGACTGGGAATCCTCCGTCGTGCAAAGTCCTTCCTCGGCCCTCTTGAGCTCCTGACCACTTACAAAGCTTTTGTCCGTAGCCTGATGGAGTACTGCTCTCCCCTCTGGGCTGGTGCTCCTGCCTCCCACCTTTCTCGACTTCACGCTGTCGAAACCAGGGCTTTTAAGATCATTGGCATCTCCCGCAATGAAGCTGAGTCTTTGGGCCTCTCACTCAATCACCGCAGGTTGGTCGGTGGTCTTTCTGTCTTCTACCGACTCCTCTCCAGCCTTGCCCCCCCTGCTCTCTCTGTGATTTGTCCCAACCACATTTCCACAGGGCGCTCAAGGTCCGCCAACAACCCCCTTCTGGTAAAACTACCAAAATCACGAATCACTGCTCATCTTCACTCTTTCATTCCTCTTTTTTCCCGCCTTTGGAATAAACTTCCTCACTCTATTCTTTCCCATTCTTCCCTCCAGGCTTTCAAAACAGCTGTTCACCACCACCTCTTATCTTCCCCCATCCAAATCCTCGATCTTTTCTACCCCCGATAATCCACCCAAGCCCACTTCCTTCAATTCTCCTGCTTTCCTTCCTGAAAGTCCCTCTAATGTCGATCTTCCCCTCGCCATGTTCCCCGTCCCATCCCCATCCCTCTCCCTTCCACAGTTCACCTGTGTCTGTTCCCCAATGTTTTGTCCCTTCCACTCCCGCCCCTCTTGTCTCATGCCTCCTTGCTGTGAGTTGTGTGTTAGCTCTCATACGAGCCTCGACCAAGGTATACAAAAAAAAAAAAAATAAAAAAAAAAAAAAAAAGTCTATTAAGATCGGTTTCAGGGAGAAGATATAAACGAGAAAGTGGAGATAAAGAAGAGAAAGAAGGAAAAGATTATATTATTGATGATGTTGGTGTGATTGACGTTAATTAAAGTTTTCCATTTTTTTCTAAATAAATGAAGGAGAGAGTGAAGACACTTCTGAGGATTCTTTATGTTTTAAAAATTAAGATTCAAATGTGCATGTTGGAAACTAAAAAGGTTTTCGCACTCTATCGGAATTTTTTCTCATAAATAAATGAGACTAGCGATACCCGTGCACATGCACGGGATAGCAGTACAACGTAACTGGTAGCAGACGACAGACCGTATACGACGAATGACAAAAATACGCATTGTGCAAAATGCAAGTTGTACTATGGAACGCCAAGACTTCCCAAACATTGTCGGCATGTCCGCTAAGTGCCACAGCAATTTCATAGGGATCGTGTGACGGCGAGCCGAGTTTATAGTGTGCAAGCTTGGTATTATAATAGAGATATTGTCTCAAATGTAAAAAGAAAACTAATACTAAAAAAAATCTCATATTTTAAAAGTAAAAATAACATGGTTATACAAAAAGGCATATGTTCGGTGTGTGGCTCTAAAAAGAGTAAATTTATCTCCAAACACAAACATGGAGGAGATATACAAAAGCTTTTATCAGGAAGTAAATTTACAACTACTGGAATATCAGGGGACTTACATCTACCAGGGTATTCTTTCTGTGGTCCAGGCACAAACTTGGACAAAAGATTAGATGAGGCAGACAATCTTCAACCATGGAGCAAACCCATCAATAGGGTTGATTAAGTGTGCATGAGGCACAATATTGATTATGGGAATACCACAACGTTGGAAGAAAAACATGAAGCCGATAGAGAAATGTTGTATAATTTGTCAATGATACAAAATCCAACCTTGAGAGAAAAAAGTTGATAGGTTCATCGTGATGAAGATGATCAGTGCTAAATTGAAACTTGGTCTTGGAGATTCAAAAAACTTATAGGCTATAATGATGACATTAAGATTGAAGAGCAATGAGCTGATTTATTACATAAACCAATAATCACAAAGTTTCATAGAAGGAAGATTTATTCCAAGGAGGTTGATTATATCTGGTCCACTGATTTAATTGAACTCAATAATGATAAGGGATACAAGTATGCTTTTACCGTTATTGATTTGAGGAGTAGATATGCATGGGTTGTCCCTTTAAAAAACAAAACAGGTAATACTCTTATGTTAGCCTTTCAACAGATATTTAATAAAAGCAAGAGAAAACCTAAGAAATTGTGGACTGATGACGGTACAGAGTTGTACAATTTTCTTTAAAATAACAGCATTGCATTATGCACTTCCTTAAATGAAGGAAAAGCGGTTGTTATTGAGTGTTTCAATCGCACTTTAAAAGAGAGACTATATTTAAAAAAAATTCACTCAACTCGGTTCTCAACAATGGTCATCTTTATTCAGGATATTGTAGATAAGTATAATGATACGATTCACACCTCAACGAATACCAAACCATCAGAAACATTTACAAAATTAGAATATGAAAAAGAGATTTATGTCAGAAAGCCAAAGTTTAAAGTCAGTGATATAGTAAGAATGTACAGGTGGAAATCTCATTTTGAAAAAGGTTATACTAAACGATGGACAAATGAGCTGTTTAAAATCGTTGATGTACGAGATACAGTTCCTTGGACCTATAAGGTATATGATTTAAAGGGGGAAGAGATTTTAGGTTCATTTTATTTACAGGAATTACAAAAGACAAAGATAAATTGAAATATTTTTTTGACTCCACCCCTTTTTTAAACCACCACTTTTTGACTCCGGCCACACAAGCCCCACTCACGCAAACCCAACCCACAAATGCCCCACCCACAAAAGCCCCACCCACAAAATCCACCTCCACACACATTAACCCCACCGCACACAAGCTCCACCCACAAAAACCACATTCATCATATTCACATAATTAGTGATCAGTTAATTGGTTCCCCACACACATGTTTATTTAATTAAAAAAATTTGCTCCACCCATCCACACAAGCCCCACCCATCCACACAAGCTCCACCCACACAAGCCCCGCCCACACAAACTCTGCCCACCCCCCTCATCCCCCCCTGTGCGCCCCCACCTTTGACTCACCACTCCCCTCATCCCACCCCCCCACCCTTCCCCACACACACAGGGAGGGGAGGGGGTGGGATGAGGGGTGGTGGGTCGTTCGGGGAGCGCAACTACCCCCCACCCCTCCTTTACATCTCCTTTATTCTTTTTTTGTAATTAACAATTAAATAATTGAAAGCAAAGCAAATATAATTCATCAAGATTGAAAATATTAAACATTCTTCTTTGGGGAAATATTCAGTTGTATGAATGGATGATCTTTCCCAGCAATCTGCTTCAGATGTGTTGAGTGTCATGTCAGATTCCTCCAGAAGATTAAGTTGTGTGTTTGGTTCATCCAGAAAGGTGTTTAAACTGAAAATAATAATAATAATAATAATAATAATAATAATAATAATAATAATGAGTCAACACTCAAGAGAGATAGAGACAGACAGAGACAGAGAGAGACAAAGAGAGAGAGAGAGAGTGAGAGAGTGAGAGAGTGAGAGAGTGAGAGAGAGAGAGAGAGAGAGAGAGAGAGAGAGAGAGAGAGAGAGAGAGAGAGAGAGAGAGATAGAGACAGAGGGAGAGAGAGGCAGATGGAGAGACAAATAGACAGAGAGAGAGACAGAAAGACAGAGACAAAGTGATAATTTCTCATCTTTGACTCGGGATCAAAGGGCATGAGAGTACTTGTTTCCAGTCAACAATAATATCATTCAGTTCATTTCTGAAGGATTGAATATCTTGAAGAAAGTCGTTCATTTTTATCCACTCGTTGTGTAATTCAGATAATTCATTTTCAACATTTGTAATTAACGATGCCCTTATTGGAGACAACCTGTTAGAAAAAAAAAAGAATAATTATTAGTCGTACAGTGATTTAATTCTGTTTTAAACAATAAATAATAAATTGGGTTGTGAAATCTCCCCTGTCATCTTGTGAAAACAATTGATCCGAAAGGTTGTCGTAAGAATCCGTACAATCCATTCTGTGAATGAAACACACTCGGCACACAAGTTGGTTTAAATAAGCTGTTAGTAATGACTTAATGGGAGATTTCACAACAATGGTTTTACAGGGTGTGTTCCAGATCGGAAATGACTTGGTTCGGATGAGACAGCCTGACTAATTTTCATTGCAACTGTGCTTCAAAAACACTTCCCCATTTTACAAAACCAAAGGTTTCGTTTTTGAAGAGAGAAGGTGAATACACTCGATGGAAATGAATGTTATAATAACATGAATTTATTCCTGAAAGTAGAACATGGGCAAATATGAATGGAATGAAAAATATGAAAGGAAAGAAGTGCTTTTATCAGTAAGTCTCAATTTAACATTTGCTCAATGGGGCAGAGATCAGTCTCCTATTTTACATTTGCTTGCATGGGAGGGAAGGGAATCTGTCTCAATTTTACATTTGCTTGTATGGGAGAATCCTCCGTCATGCAAAGTCCTTCCTCGGCCCACCTGAGCTCCTGACCATTTACAAAGTTTTCGTCCGCAGCCTGATGGAGTACTGCTCTCCCCTCTGGACTGCTGCTCCTGCCTCTCACCTTTCTCGGTTTCATGCAGTGGGAACCAAGGCATTTTGGATCATTGGTATCTCCCACGATGAGGCTGAGTCTTTGGGCCTCTCACTCTCTCTCACCACAAGCAGATCGATGGTCTTTCTGTCTTCTGCCGTCTCCTCTCCAGTCTCGCCCCCCCCCCCTGCTCTCTCTGCGATTTGTGCCCACCACATTTCTGCAAGGGGCTCAAGGTCCACCAACAACCCCCTTCTGGTAAAACTACCAAAATCACGAATCAATTCTTACCTTCACTCTTTCATTCCTCTTTTTCCCTGCCTTTGGAATAAACTCCCTCACTCTATTCAATCCCATTCTTCCCTCCAAGCCTTCAAAACAGCTGTTCACCACCACCTCTTATCATCCCCCATCCAAATCCTCGATCTTTTCTACCCTGGTTAATTCACCCCAAGCCCACCTCCTTCAAATTCCCTGCTTTCCTTCCTGAGAGTCCCTGTAATGTCCATCTTCTATTCCCCATGTTCCCCATTCCACCCCTCTCCCTTCCACAGATCTCCTAATGTCTCTGTCCCCCACTGTTTTGTCCTTCCCACTCCCACCCCTCTTGTCTCATGCCCCTCTTGCTGTGCATTATGTGTTTGCTCTCATACGAGCCTCGACAAGGTATACAAAAAAAAAAGTTGCAGCTTAATGCCGAACAACCCTGGACAAATCGCAAAGTTCAATCGCCCGTGAAATAAACATTGCAGAAAATCCACCATTTTGCCTGCTCTTCGATGGACATGTCACGTGGTAGATTGGTTCGAGGTCCGTGCAAACGTTATGATTTGTTTTTTTAAATGGCCCTTTTTTGCCAGATGTGGTTTGATTCCCTGTTGAGCACCTCGTGAAACCTCTGAAAAGATAGACACAGATCTGGCAGACGCTATGGGGTGGCAGTTCCTTTGGCGGACAGGGCGTGAGGTCTTGCAGTCAATGCATTAAATCATATAGCTCAATGAAGCTGGTTAATTTTGTTGCATTCCAAAAAATTTTGTTCACTCAATATATTTATCCAAATAGTAGAAAAAGATAAGTTTAATGCTTTGGAAATTTCACATTTTATACTGTGTACGTATGGAGGAGGGAACATAGCCTTGCTGGTTTAAAGTAAATAGGTATATCGGCTTAGTTATAAGACATTTCTTTAAATTATCATATTTCACAACAGACTTCGACACTTATTTCGTAAGGACGATATCTGATCCTCAAAACCGAAATAATATTTCGATGATTTACTTTAATTAGTCTGTCATAGTAAATCGTGGAAAATCGTATCATGTAATGCATGAAATCGCTCCCAGCTCCTAATTTGAAAACTATAGTGCTTACAAAAGCAATGTACACAACGATTCGTAGCTATGATGAACAGGCATTCGATATGAGTGAGGAAAGTGGAAAAAACCAAACTATCGTTCAGAAATCATTGCGGCCCGTTCCAAGTCAAGGTATGGTTGAGCAGGCTAAAAAAACATGGCGGCTTCAGACCCCAACTAAGTTACCCAGGAAACACCAGGATGACAGTTTATAGCAGAGCTGAGATTCTAACCCAGGCTAGACAGCTTTGAGGCGAGTATGTGTACCTCCAGGCCATCCGGTCAGCCACACCAGTCTCACCTCCTAACTCAAAATGAAAGCAATTCTGATCCCACTGGAGGTTCTCGTGTGGTGACCATATCTTGAGGTCCTAGGTCTCACTACCAAACACAATGTGTCATTTCCATGTTCGAAAAAATGACGGGTTGGAATTATTATATTCAAGGACACTGGAAGAGATAATGTTTCCTAGCATGAAAAATCATTATTTTAAAGCACTACATGTACAAATGTGACCCTATTGTCTTTATCGTCTGTGACGTTTCATTTTCACTGTAGAGCCTTGTGAGCTTGCCAAGGTCTGAAGCCTCGGCCTAGCGTCAGGTGTACCTATATCTTCTTTATTTATTAGACATCCTACAGATGTCAAGTTTTCTTCATCCTGAAAAATAGACTGGAGTGAATACACAGTTGTGCTAAAAGATTAGCCTTTAAAACCCTACTCCAATCGTCCTAACGAAGGGGGACAGACAAATAAATGCACACTGTTTGATATAGGTAGATTTATGATATGATTAACAAGACATGACTGGACATAGTCCACATTAGCATTCCGAGAACACAATATATACAAATAATGTGGATTGTGGGCATATAATTCTGCATTTGTTCTTGCACACTTGGATATGGTAGGTGTTATTTGTATTACCAATTGAGGAAAGAAAATGATATTCACGCATTGGTGACCTCTTGCATCTTTTATTATCTCTCACCTTGCATTGCACCCTTTCCCTGAATCATTCCATTTCCTTTGCTTGAATTTTTTTCCAGCCTGTGGGAACTTTTACTTTTATCCATTACTTCCAGCTATTTATCCTTCCGTTTAAGGTGTCAAGTTTAACCCTTTGAACCCTGAGCTCATTGGACTTTCAGCTCCCCACCCTGGGCTCCCTGGAGAAAAATCCGGCCACTCGGGTGTATGGAGATTTGAATAGTGGGTAGTAAAGCGGCCACTCAGGTATATTGAGGTTTGAATAGTGGCCGATAAACGGGCTGCTTGGGCATGTGGAGGTTTGAATAGCAGCCGGTAAAACGGCCGCCAGGGTTCAAAGGATGAATGTAGCTTACCACCATTTATTGTTTGCCTTCTGACTCACGCTTGGTCTTTTCTACCTTTGCCTCTATGTCGTGTGTCCATCTTTTTCTCGTGCTCTAATGCGATTGCATTAATTTTCTACACTTTGTTATTTAACTCTTGAGCCATCATTAGAAACATAACTGTGTGGTGAAGCATATGCTTTTAACTACCAAGGATATTTTAATTGTATTCAGACATTCAGATATAAGCTCTACTCTTGTGAAGCATAACTTGGGATTTCTAATGTCTGCAATGAAAATATAACAGCCATTTTCATGTCCCCTTTGAAGGATCATGTTTCATCATGTAATGTCCCGTGTTGACGCTGTACTTTATTTTTGTTATCTCCGGCACTGAAGGTGGACGGAGGTTATGTTTTCAACCCTGTCTCTCTGTTTGTTTGTCTCTGTGAATATATCTCAAAAAGTTCTGGACGAGTTGTGACAAAACTTGGTGGATGAGTTTAGTAGGTGACAAGAACAAGCCAATTTGATTTTGGTTAATGTCCGGATCCAGATCCAACCTATCAATGGGATATAAAACGTAAACTGTTGAGCATCGTTGAGGTATGCCCTCCACTGAGTGCCGTTCTAATTCAATCCTGTGTTTACCACTCGGTATGGATGGAAAATAATGTATAGAATGATTAACAAAAATATAGTCATAGTGTGAAGAAGAATTTTTGAGAATTAGCTGTGAATGTGACATGATGGACCCACAAATATTGATGCCCCCACAGATATTAGTGAGAAATTCAATGAGTAGCACTTTCTGCTTCATGGTGCATTTCTTACTTGCAAATTATTGGTGCATTTAGAATTCAACCATCAAAGCGGCCAATTGGTGCATTTATCCAATTGTTTTTGAGGTCAACAAAGGCCAAATTTCTAAAATTGTCAATTTTCATTCGATTGACTTTAAATTTGAAGAGGAGTTGCATATTTGGTCATTGAATTCAAACACCAATTTATTGAGGAAAACATTGGCCAAAAGGTCAACATAGGCCAAACGTCAACAACTTAGGGGAGATTTCCAAAATCCTCAATTTTTATCCCATTGACTTGAAATTTGAAGAGGATTTGCATATCAGGTCGCAGAATTCAACCAGCCAATTATTTTTGAGGCCAACTTTAACCAAAAAGTCAACATAGGCAAAGGTCAACAACTTAGGTGAAATTTCTAATGTTCTAAATCAGTGGTCCTCAACCTTTTTGATCCCACGGGCCGCATTAACTACTCCCAAGGATGTTGGGAGCCAGAAAAAAATTGATTCCTTTTATTGAGTTTTATTGATGCATTTTATTGATGCAAATTGATTTGATTCCTCCCGGCGGTAAGCGGCAGTGGCTGGCAGCGGCATATTGTGTAAGGCTTTTCAGGTCACGGCGCTGGCCGGCAGTGGCATTGTGTAAACCCCTTTAAAATTGCTACATGGAAAAGTGTTTTGATTGGAAAGTCCTTGCGGGCAGCAGTATAGGGCTCCATGGGCCGCAGGTTGGGGACCAATGTCCTAAATTTTCATCCCGTTGACTTGAAATTTGAACAGTATTTTCATTTCAGCTCACTGGATTCAACCACCAATTATTTTTGAAGTGAACATTAGCCAAAAGGTCAACATATGGCTGATTTCTAAAATTGTCAATTTTAATCAGATTGACTTGAAATTTGAAGAGGATTTGCATATTTGGTCAATGAATTCAACCACCAATTATTTTTAATGTCAAATGTTTTTTTAATGGATTGTGCAAGTATCGTGCTATACGCGACATCTTTCTTGTTTTATACTTTGATGACGTGAAATTAGTTTCCCTTTTAAATGATTGTATGATAAGTTGTTCAAATATGCTGGTGTTCAATTCAGAACGGATTTTGAAAATAATCTGTTAATGACCTGAACTTGCTGTGGGAGCATATACGTATTATTTACACAAAAATGCTACAATTTTAAACACCACCCCACTCCCCTTTCCACTTACCTCCCTCCTCCCATCTACACACAACCTCCTTTGCCTTCTCTATTTCCACTACCCCGACACTCTTCGACCCTTCCTTCTATCTCCTCCCTTTCACCCTGTTGAGGCTTTCCTTTGTCTGAGTTCATCCATCCCTGTGACTGGTTAAAGTTAAACTAATCACTGTACTAATAATATTCAAGTGCTTTAATATGCAAATCTCTCTAAAACTGCTGTGGCTTTTATTTATTTACTTTTCTGCTTTATTCTTCACTTGCATTATTTTTCCTTCACATTTATACCACTTCCTGCCTCCCCCCCTCCCCCACCTTCCCCGAGTCTCTATGTCTTTTCTCTCTCTCTCTACCTCTCTCTCTCTCTCTACCTCTCTCTCTACCTCTCTCTCTACCTCTCTCTCTACCTCTCTCTCTACCTCTCTCTCTACCTCTCTAAACATGCTTTGCACTGTCTAAAATTTGGAGGTTTTGAAAAACAGACCCAGTCACATCTCTCACCTGTATCTGGAAGGAATAGCCAATTAGCTCTCACCTAATCAATTACCCTTTGTTGTTTCTCATTTACATGTTGACTGCTTTTGACATTTCCATGTGGTGCATGCTTGGGAGCCTCTATAGTGCGTGTTTCTGTTTGTGTTGTTGCTGAAGATTCACCAATAAGTGATGAAACCAGTCCAGCAGTTGAGGTGGATGTATAGCATTTACTTTACTTGGATTTACTTGGATGTATGTATTGGCTGGAAGTGATGCTTGTTTGCCCCTTGTTACTGCGCTGATTCATGTATTTTCATATGATTGCCTTGAAATTTAAAGAGCCATGAGGATTCTTACGTCCTGTATGTACTATTTATGAATGTATTTGCAGCTGTGGAGGAACTCTGCAAAAGGTTTAAAACGGCAAAGAGCTTACCTTGTGTAGCCTTTTATGTTTGCTTTATGCAACTTTCCTTGGGAAGAAGAGTATGGGAGGAGTCAATTTATCTTTAATGCCACATTGGTTATTCCCTCCCTCCAGTTACAGATGTATGGGTTTTTTAGGTCAGCTCGCTGACCTGATAAAACCGTTCGATGTCCTCAGATCCGTCCGACTGTCCATCTGTCTGTCTGTCAACAATATTTCTTTTTCTATCTCCTCCTAGACGTCTCGGCCGATTGAGTTCTAACTTGACATGATGATAATACTTGTTGCTCTCTAGAGATCGTCTGAGCCCTTTTCGCATTTTCGCCTCGGGGTCAAGGTTACAGGGTCATCAAATGCAAAATGGCCGATTGGTGAAATTGCCTATATGGAAGTATCCGACTGCTATAATGCAAAATGGGTTTCATAGGGAATATTAAGAAGATTTAACTCAACCAACTAGTTTCTCGTTACCTCTGTCGTCTGGCCCTGTTTATTGGGGAACACGAGGTCCGCTGACTTCAACACGTTTTTGCACAGTTATTTTAAGTTCAATTTAAATTCTGTTTTCATTTATCATAGTCGCGAAGGTTGATTAACACTCGATTGCATCAAGTTTTGTTTAAATTGAATATTTATATCCTCGGTCTGTGTGGAATGCATTATAGTGAGGGGAAGCTTCCATTGGCTTTCATCTGTTTCAATATCACATCATGAGGCCAGCTTAAGTTCTAGTTGACTTCTGTTCTCACGTTGGGATGTTCTGGTGAAGCTACATGGTTAATGAAGATAATTTTCATGCAAATCCGCTCAGAAACACACTTTTCATGAGGAAAATATTGTTACGGCTGTGGAAATTCGCAAACCACCATTCAGGGCCCGTAGGTGAGATATCTCGAAGTACATGTGTAGTTAGCCCCAAACCCGTTGTATAGAGGGATATGTGATTAATTTGGGCTGCGACGCTTTGAGTTAGGCGTTTTTCTGTTCTATCTTTATTTTGAACCAACCACGTCTCAACCGCCATCACACAACAACCACCACGCCAGCCATCGTCACCAACTACAACCATGCTCCAACCCTCAGACAACAACAACAATGCCAACAGCCATGACCTTTACCTTCACAACTCGCTCCCACATCATCGCATCACCATCATTCCCAAACGGCACCATAACCATCAAACCACCACCGAAAACCCTCCACCACCCTCACCTCTCTCATTCTACGGCCATTCCCGCACCACCTGTGAACACTGAGCATCGGGCTGTCTTGGGCCCGTTCAGCGATACGCACCGAGCCGCGAGCGCAAATAGCTGCCTTTCCGAGGAAAATTCGGATCACAAACGCTACACGCCCACTTCCCCTCCGTCCAATTAGCAAGCGTGGAGCGGCTTGGCCCCGCCTCCAGGCACGTCTGTGTGAAATCGATATATGCAAATTCTAAGATCAGGGGAGATTCACGCCCCCTTTCCTCCGACCAATTGGCGAGCGTGGCTCCACCCCCGAGGTCATCCTGATCCGGATATTTGCATATTGTTTTCTCCTGCCGGCCTATAAAACGGCGAGTGCAAGGCGAATCAGAGTGAGTCGAGTCGGGTGGAGAGTGAGTTGAGTCGGGTGGCGAAGTGATCGGTGTGTCGTCGAGTTGGGTTCTGGAGTCGGCTGAGAAGAGTTGCGGGAAGAGGCAAAGGAGCTCGGGTCCGAGGCGAGAAGGATGGCGGTTGGCGACGAGGCCGCGATGTGAGATCGCTCGTCGCGGGACCCAAGCCAGCCAGCCATCTCCCTCCCCCAGGGCATCAACAATTCCCCCCTTTCCCCCGCGCTGAGATAGTGCAAAAAGGGGGCCCCATTCCCACCCCACTCCAAACGTCGTGCCAACGAAACCCGCCAAGGAGCACGGAGTCGGGGCACATCCATGCGGCCACATCTGCGGCTCGCCCGCCAACGCGTCACGAGGACGCGGGTAGGACCCCCCCGGTCTCGCGGACCTGGCCGCTCCTCCAGGTCACGCGCACAATTGGCCTACAGGCCTGTCTGCCCCTTTGTCTCTGAGGGTGGCTTCTTTCCTTTGCTTTTGAGTAAATGTGTGTTGGCGCCGTCTGTAAAGTAGAACTGTATACGTGTTGCCGTGTGTGCGCGTAGTCGAAAGTAACTCTGCGTCGTTGTTGCTTTTGTTTTTGTTGCTATATGTGCATTTTGACTGTTTGGCTGTATGTGTGTGCTTTCCGTGTGCCGGAAAATAAATGTGCTTTGTGTGAACTGTTTTCCCGTTTCGCTTCATCATTTCTTTATTGACCCTCCATCCTGCTTCACGTAAAGGGTTCATAGTGGGCTTAATACGCCCCGTAATTAATCGGAACCGTCGAGGCCGACGATAACACCGCTCGGTTATCACTGTAGCACGGAACGGACCGCTCAAGCGGTTCGTGTCCGGAGTCGACCTGCGGCGAGGTAAGATCACCCGGTTTACCATCCGCGTGGGTACTTAGGTAGGTCGAGTTTGGCGAACAACCCTATCCTACGCGGGTGGCCGATTGGCACGATTGTGGTGAGGTCGTAAGGCCCACCCGTGACTGGCTCCGGGCGATAGTTCCCGGAGGGTCACGACTGAATTGTCCGTCCGGTGGGCGACGCGGTCGCGATTCGAGTGACGCGGCCGTCCGCACGCCGACGGGCACAAATTTGCAACAATATATTCAATTCAAATAACCGTGACTCTGGAAGGGAGACCACATGCTTTCTGTTCACTGATTCACCTCGTAACCTGTCCTCCTGAGCGACTGCTTATTTGTAGTGTCTGTAAGATTAATATTTATATTTTAGATGGGTTGTGGATGTGCTCTACAAGTATCTGAAAGAATTCTGGTAAAAAAGGATGTTTTTTTCAGATTTTGTTAAAACATTTCACCCGACGGCGAGCGGCGTTGTCACGTGAAACAGTGCAATCGTGCAGGTGCGTTGACGCGTAACGCAACGCTAATATGGAGAGTGCATCATGACGTGTCGTCAGGTCAGGTCAGGTATGGGAGCATGCGCTAGGGCAGCGCGTCGCTGTGTCCACTTTCCGCCGGTACTCCAGGGGCCTCTGTCTGGCCATCCCCCAGGCAGATGCCTGGCCCATCCCCATCTCTGAGAGATGCTGATCGACCTGCTGCAACCACTAGGCACATGGTCGGCCCATTGTCCTCCTCCACTCAGGAGACTCCCTCGCTGAGAGAATCTGGTGAGCAGGATCAGCGTCAGGAAAATGAGCCACATGCCCATACAGCCGCAGCTGATGCTCACGGACTATGTAGGTAACAAATCTCATTTGAGTCTCTATCAGCAACTGCTCGTTGGACACAAAGTCCAACTATCGATAGCCAAGGATTCTCCGAAGAGACCTGGTACGAAAGGAATTAAGTATCCGTCTCAGATCCTTGGTCAGAGTCCAAGTCTCGCATCCATAGAGCAAGACTGGAAGCACCAAGGACCTGAAGACCTGGACTTTCGTCCTCCCGCACAGGTACTGGCAGCGCCACACCCCATTATCCAGTAAATCCATGACTGCCCAGGCCCGACCCAGACGTCTATTGACCTCTGACTCACAGCCAGCAGAGACATGAATATCACTGCCAAGGTGAGTGAATCTCTCCATGACCTCAACATCCTCACCACAATGAGGCACAGACAGGACAGCAGCATCCAAGATGTCAGTGAAAGCCTGGATCTTGGTTTTGACTCAGGAAACCCGTAATCCCAGCGGCTCCGACTCCCCATTCAGCACCACGAGGGCCCCCGAAAAGATATCTAAAGTGTCCGCACAGATGACTGCATCATCTGTGAAATCAAGGTCAGAGATCTTGACATTCCCAAACGATGCACTGCAGCTTGATATCTCCGACATCCTCCCTGGAATCCAGTCCATACAACTGCTGAAAAGTGTGGGGGCCAGTACACACCCCTGATGAACTCCAGTAACAACTGGAAATACGTCAGAGATGGCACCACCACATCTCACAGCACTCTCAGTACCAGAGTATAGTTCAGACATCAGATCGATCAGTTTTGGTGGCACCCCACGAAGACCTAGAATCCTCCAGAGGGTATACCGAATCACTGAATCAAATGCTTTACAGAGATCAACATAGGCTGCAAGCAGCCCCTGCCAAAACTCTCACCTGCGTTCGGTGAGGACCCGAAGAGCAAGTATACGGTCAATCGTTGACCTCTTTTGTGTAAAGCCTGACTGCTCTGGACGCTGGTGCTCAAGCAGATGGTGGCGAACCGTATCAAGAATTATCTGAGCAAAGACCTTGCCCAGCACTGAGAGCAGCGTCACCCCTCAGTAGTTGTTGCAGTCTTGGCAATCACCCTTACCTTTCCAGAGAGGGACAACAAGGCCCCTCTTCCAGTCAGTTGGGATGATGCCTGTCTTTCAGGCAGAGCACAGAACTGCATGCAACGACACGAGTGCAGCATTTCCACCAGCCTTGAGAAGTTCAGCATGGATGCCACAGATCCCTGGAGCTTCACCCTATTTCAACCGGTTCACCCGCAGCCTGTATTTCCACAAGCGAAGGTGGACCACAGTTGATTGGAGGGTCAGCAACAGGGATTGTAACACCCCTGACGTTCAATTCGACAGCTGGTGGATTAGCCTGGTACAACTGCTCAAAGTAACCGGCCCAGCGGGCCTTCACTTCAGACTCCTCTGTCAAGAGCCTACCACCCTCTGCTCTAACTGCAGTACACCGAGGGATGGGCTTGGATGAACGCAATGCACGAATTCCCCTGTAAGCAGGACGAGAATCACTTGACCACAGATGATGCTCTACCCCCTCACAAATTCCCCGCACATAGGCCTCCTTGTCCACCCTCAGTGCACGTACAGTTTTGCGCCTCAGCTCCCTGAACAGCTCAGCTCTGCCATTCAGCCTGGCCCTGCGACTCTGGTTAATGGTATCCAGTGTCCCTTGAGAGACAAAATTCTTCTTTGCCCTACGGTGAGTTACAAGACATCCACCGGTAATATCAAGGACGGTGGTCTTGAAAGCACTCCACAACTCTTCAGGACCTCCCAAAGCACCCGACTCCCCCAAATCTCCACTCAGCTTGTTCGCAAACTCCTCAGCTACCCTCTCATCCTTGAGCTTGACAACATCCAGCCTCGGCTGCTACCTCGGGTTCCCACCAGACTCCGGAATCGCAAGCCGTATACACGGATAACTCCGTGACGCGGAGGGTCGCAAATCGACCGTGAATGCCAATAACTCAACCACGTGACTTAGCGTCTTCCGTCTAATGGAAACCGGTTTCCTAAAATGGTCATGTGATCTAATTACCTTGTCTGAACTGGGTCACCTTATCGGGTCAGATGCAGCTGAGCAACACTGCCAAAGACTTACTGGTTAAAAGAACGGATCATTGGGAATAAAGTCCCGGCTCGGCTAGGATACGGACCATGCTGGACCAGTGAAGGAAAAGATGAAAACGAGATGGGAACATTTATGCAGAAGCATTTCTTTACAATTAAGGCCGAGGTCACATTTGCCACGGCAGCCGTGGGGTCTCCAAAATCTACGGCCACTAGCAATTATACAGCGGCCGCAGTATTTCCACGGTCACACAATGTAGCAGTCACATATGTTTTTATTTTTCGGGTAGTCGCACGTCGTATTTATAAATTGTGGAGACCGAAAACGTGGGGTTGCCGTACGGTCTTTGATTTGATGTCGCACGGTGACCTTAGGGCGTTCCTGCGGCGGCCATATAATTTTCAAGGCAGACGCTAGGTCACCGCAGGGGGGCCCTAAGGCGAACGTGCGGCCAGACGGACGGTAACGAATGGGTTAATTTATTACTTACGAAATCTCGAGATTTCATAAGTATATTGATGCCTTCCGTTTCTGTTTGTTTGTTTGTTTGTTTGTAGGCACGATAACTCGAGAACGGAAGAAGCTACCAATGTCAAATTACACCACGTGATTCAGGAGGGTGATGGCTAGTGCTGATTAGATTTTGGTCAAAATCGGTCAAAGGTCAAGGTCACAGTGAGTTCAAATATTCGATTTTTGATGGTTTGGTACAGATAACTCAAGAATGGAAGAAGCTACCAATGTCAAATTACACCACGTGATTCAGGAGCATGATGGCTAGTGCTGATTAGATTTTGGTTAAAATCGGTCAAAGGTCAAGATCACAGTGAGGTCAAACATCCAAAACATTCGATTTTTGATGGTTTGGTACAGATTCATCATAGAAACTTCTGGTTTGCCTCGCTACCTTCTCCAGAGACAGCTTTTATTGGACAAGGTCAGAGGTCAAGTTGACGATTTCGTAAGTACCAGTCTTTGATGCTTGTTTGTTTTTTTTTACCAGTTTTTTTTTTCGGCTTGTCGAATTGCTCCGGCAAACGTAGAAATGAAAAAAGTTGTAACTCCGCGTTATAATTCCACGGCGACCTTACGACCTGTAAAATATAGCCAAACGGCGTAGGGCCACCCTGAGGCCACCGCAGAAACTCTGCGGCCGCCGCACGTTTCTGTCAATTCAGAGGGCGTACGGCCGCCGTATCCTCGCCGTAGAGCAAATGTGACAGGCCTAAGTGAGGAAAGGTATGTGGCACAGTGAATGGGGTTTATTATTATGTACAGCAGAGATAGCAAGGAATTTGTGGGATGCGACAAAAGGCAAGCAATTTTCAAAAGCAGACACAGAGCATACATATCCCGTTATATCTTGTACAATCTTAACTTATGCTATGACAGGTGCCATCACATACACACACAAACACACACAAACCCGAGGAAGATTAGATACCCAGAAGGGAAAAGAGCAGATGAGGAAGAACGGCCTCATGATACCCAGTGCTGTTGGCCGACCACGCAACCCAGTACTCTTTGGGGGAAGCTCCTCTTGAGCGATCCAACCTCAAGAGTTGGCGTGTTATCTCATGCTTAATCACTTTGCCAGGGCTCGTGGAAAAATGTGCTCTGCACTGGTCCCAGAAAAAACATCTGTCGCGCACCAACCCCAAGTGTAGATGCAGCGATAGGCAGGTAACGAGAAGCGGTGAAGAGAGGGTGATGCAAACAGACCAAGGCTAAGGTGAAGCAGGCAGGCAAAAAAAAGAGCAGAGCGGATGGCTTCGTGATCCGCCTTTTATAAGCCCCGTGTGAAGGGTGGGGTGACGACCCGAAGCACCACGCTGTGACCCGAATCGCGCCTCCTTATTGGGCCACGGCGGTCATAGCACCGCCCTTCCAGGCTCCTGGGGCCAGAAGCGATCTCATGCACACATCCGGCGCGACACACCCCTGAGCCTTGCACTGCCACCCCCCCCACCCCCACCCCCTCCCCGTGACCCCCATCCCTTGCCGCCCGTCCTGCCGTGTTCTGGTGACTGGACGAGGGTTGCGTCGGTCCCGCACGCCCATACGGGTATCCCTGGCGAGATGCAGTTGGTGCTGTTAACAGCCCTGTCACACCTTAACGTTTTAGCCAGCGTATGGCAAGGTATCAAAATGTATGTAAAACACTGGCGGACGCTGAACTATTGATGTTTTTTCCAGTTTTGGACGTATTCATAACTAGTTGGACGTATGCATAACGTATTAGTAACGTACACAGAACGTTTCGATAACATATAGATAACGTATATCAACGAATGCTGAGCGTGTTGTCGGCGTTCACAACCTATGCCCAACGATAGTGTAACTTATGCATAGCGTGCAGCAGCGTATCGCCAACGATCACGTGGTGTAGGCTATTAATAGGCTGCGGCTCGACGATTCAAATCATAACCGCACTAGACATCGAAGTGTCAAGCCGCTGTCACACCTTGACGTTTTAACCAGCGTATGCCGACGTATGAAAAATTGCCGAATACGCTGGCACACGTCGAATACATTATGGGTAAGTTTTGTATACGTTAATAGCACGCTGAAGCACGCTGGCATATGTTGTAGTACGCCGAGTACGTCGACAAATTTTCAGCATGTTGAAAATTTTTCGACATACTCGGCATATGACACACGTTCTGCATACGCTGGCCATAAGTTGTAGGCACGTTACGCGATCGTTGACACACGTCGACACACGTTACTTGTAAGTTACTAATAAGTCGAAATACGTCGAGGTAATGGTTGGCGTCAGTGTTCCAGACTCCCTGTTTGTTTGTTTTTTTATATATTTTTTTTCTTCGGTATGACTGTGATGTTGACACTTCGATTTCTAGTGTGGTTATGAATTAAATCGTTGAGCGGCAGCCTATTAATTATATTATATTATAACCGCAGTAGAAATCAGTGTCAACATCACCGTCATACCGAAGGAAAAAAAAAAAAAAAAAAAACAGGGAGTCTGGAACACTGACGCTAATATAACCTCGACATGTTTCGACTTATGAGTAACTTACAAGTAACGTGTGTCAACGATCGCGTAATGTGCCTACAACATGTTACTCATAGATTAGAAATAAGTTTCGGGTATGCTCAACATTACCTCGATGTGTTTCGACTTATGAGTAACTTACAAGTAACGTGTGTCGACGTGTGTCAACGATCGCGTAACGTGCCTACAACTTATGCCAGCGTATGCGGAACGTGTGAGTCATACGCTGGCATACGTCGAAAAATTTCAAGCATGGAAAATTTGTCTGACAGCTCGGCGTACTACGACGTATGCCAGCGTACTACGACGTTTGCCAGCATACTACGACGTATGCCAGCGTGCTCTTAACGTATACAAAACTTACCCATAACGTATTCGACGTGTGCCAGCGTTTTAGACAAATTTTTCATACGTCGGCATACGCTGGCTAAATCGTCAAGGTGTGACAGTGCCTTAACGTGCTTGGCCTGTCCCCGCACCACGAGGTCCGAGTGGCCTGGGTCGTGCGGCATGCCTCTGTTTGGTGGCGAATTGTATCGATGCGGAGGTGCGAGGAGGCATGGGATGATTTTTCCCATGTGCGAGAGATGTTGGTGGTCAAGGTCGTAAGTTTTTTGTGAGCGAAGGTTGAGCAACTTGAGACGCGGTTGTAAATTTTTGCGCAGTTTTTGAATGAAAGGGCACGCCATGCTCGTGCCGGGCAGCGTCATTGTTTGTGGTGATTCTTTCATAGGTAGCTGCTTGGGTGCTGTGCTTGGCTGGATTTGCACCATGGTTAAAAGGAAAGGGTTGGATGGAAATCAGGATTGAAGATAGAGATATAGATATTAGACCGTGCTATTAGACCCACGCAACGCACTTCATCCTGTTAACCCACTGGACATGAGGGGAAGATCTGACTGCATGAAGACAAATGAAATAACTGCCTGGGGATCACTGTATGTTGGGTGCCATTGCCTTAGAGGCATGCGGTTTTGCAGAACCGCAACAATATATATATATATATATATATATATATATATATATATATATATATATATATATATATATATATATATATATATATATATATATACAGACATATACACACTAATAAATATGTGTGTCTCCTCCATACTAATAACTCCAAAACCATGAAACACTGCAGCCTGAAACTTTGCATGCATACTAAGGGAACTCTAAGGAAGTGCAAGAGTGAAAATTAGGTGTTTGGGTTAATTAAAACACCCGTTTTGAAGATAATTAACGGCCATATTTAATTATAGCCTTTATCAGGCACATCCTTGTGTCTCTCTCTCTCTCTCTCTCTCTCTCTCTCTCTCTCTCTCTCTCTCTCTCTCTCTCTCTCTCTCTCTCTCTCTCTCTCTCTCTTTCTCTCTCTCTCTCTCTCTCTCTCTCTCTCTCTCTCTCTCTCTCTCTCTCTCTCTCTCTCTCTCTCTCTCTCTCTCTCTCTCTCTCTCTCTCTCTCTCTCTCTCTCTCTCTCTCTCTCTCTCTCTCTCTCTCTCTCGTATCCTGGGTTACCTTGCTGGGGTCTGAAGCCACCATTTTTTTGGGCCTGCTCAACCATGCCTTGACTTGGAACAGGCCACAACGATTTCTTCACGATCATTTTTTTTTTTCACTTTCCTCACTCATATTATCGAATACCTGTTCATCATAACTCTGAATCACTGGGTACATTGCTATGCTTATAAACGCCCGGAGACGCCAGCATTCGTGGCTTTAGTACTAAGCCCAATTACAAAATTTAAGCTCCAGAATTGAACTTGGCAGCAGTTCCAACTGCTCAAAAATAGTGTTAATTTGTCTAATTCAGACATAGTTTGGACATTCTGACATAGCTATCACTTGCCAACCATTTAATTGGAGTGCTTGCTTGAGTGCTTAAGCCGCTTGCCAAGCACCCTACAGTGGATGGCGTTTCAGTTCGTGTCCCAATCGAGATGTACAGTCGGCAGTTGCTACAAGGTGGAGGTACAAATAATGGGTATACTTGGATCTATAATTTAGGGACTCTCCACAGACGTGTGTGCATACCTGCATGCTTGGTTACGCGGGCGCCGTGGTGGTAAAGTTTCATCCCGTATCTTGGAAGTTTTAATTTTTAACCTCAGCAGCGTATGAGTGATCACGTTTTCATTTGTCCTCATGACTGACTGTTTCTAAAGCAATTAGTTATTTTATATGACTTGCTGCAGTTAGTGCTTTACAAAGGTTATATGATTTCTCTTTGTGAGTTTCAAGGCAAAATGCATTTGATAACACCCGATTTCCGAGCCGTTCGCCGTATTAATGCGTTTTCTCAACTGCAGAGCTAACTTTTTTTTCTACCTGTCACATTACGTGTGTGTGTGTGTGTGTGTGTGTGTGTGTGTGTGTGTGTGTGTGTGTGACGGTTATGTCCTGACGTTGGTTTTCTCCATTTATGTCTGGATGGTGGTTATCTCCGGATGTGTCCAGACGGTGGCTATGTCCAGACGGACCCTCCCCTTGCGCTCCCTTCATGTTGCCTTCCCTTGCCTCCCCTCAAGCTGGCTTCCCTCCCCTCATACTGCCTTCCCTTTCCACACCCATTTTTCTCCTCTCCTTGCCCTCCCCTCCTTCCTCACTCCCCCACCCTTCCACCCTCCCTCCTCGTTCCCCCCTCCTGCCTCGCTCTCACACCCCTCCTTCTTTGCCCTCCCTCCTCACTCCCCCATCCTTCCTCACTCCCCCACCCTCCTCACTCCCCCACCATCCTCACTCCCCAACCCCTCATTGCTCCCCACTCCGCCTTGATCTCCTTGCAGTGTCTGTGTGTTTGTTTGTGGGTTTTATGTTTTTGTTCTACAGTGGTACTTCAAGTTCTGCTTCTTCTTCCTTCTGTCTGTAAGGGAGGGGAAGTAGATCTTTATTATGATCATTAAAAAATGTTATTCTTATAAAGATCCCATGAGGACAAGATCTAAATAATAATTGTTTTTTTTAATGCATATTGAGTACACGTCGTCGTGGCAGAGTGGTTTAAAGGTGTTGACTTGTAAGCTAGTGGATATAGTTGAATCCCATACAAAGCTAAGTTTGAAATTTATTTCTTCTTGGGTGCAAAAAAGCATTATACATGCATGAAAATGGCTCTTTTAACATATATATATATATCTTCCCTTTCAAGGAACTTCAACAAAAGAAGCCCAGTAGGTCTGCACTATGGTTTCTATCTGTAACAGCCTGCACTATGGTCGCGAACTTGTGGTTCTCTCTCTTTTTTTTTAAATACTGAGCAACAAGCAAAGCAGCACATACCATTTTAAAAGTCTTTGTTATGACTGCCAGGGTTTGAACCTCCGACCTTCCAGAGATCATAGCAGATGCTCTAACCATTACATCATTGAGTCTGATTAAATGTCTATTATGTCTGTTTTTCACTGCCCCTTTTGCGTGGTAGTCCATGATCATGCCATGTGAAAATATCTTCCTTTTTTTCAATGATATTTTTGTCCATTTAGCCCTCTATTCCATCCCCTCATCTGCAGCTATAAAAATGGATCTCATTGATGTTAAATCTTCCTGATAATTTCCCATAGATATGAGAGTCACAGCAGTTTTGGATGTTCATACATAACTGTCACCACGACCCCACTTGTCTGACTTTGGTGAGCAGGCGTGGTGGTCGGCGAAAAGTACGAGGTGGTTGGTGCTTAAATCTGCTTACTGAAGTGCTGCGTATGCCTGTGGCTGCTGTGGGACCACCAGACGACACAGGAAGGCTGTTTGTCGTTGAGAAGAATGGTGTAGTTTGGGCACTTGGTCCCCAGGGTTGGCTCCAGAAAGATCCTTTCCTCGATCTGAGGAAGGTTGTACAAACAGGGAGCAGGGTAAGAATTAATTAGGAACAAGAACATTCTCATCTTAATCAATGCTTATTCTGGTGCGACTTCTTCCATTATTTACACGAATCACACATTCGTGTTTTTATTTATTTTCTCACCCAACATTCGATGTGAATCTATTTTTAAGTTATCTCTTTGTAGTAGCATTCTCAAAATGAAGGGCATGCTTTCTCACTCAGCTGATTTTTTTTTTTTTTTTCATGACTGCCAACATTCTCAGTGGTAATCTACATATGCAAAAACCGTTAACTTTTGTCACTCTGCTTTCCACTTTCACATTTTCCTTTCATCATCCTCCTTTATTCTCACCCCCCCCCCGCCACCCCCTCATTCTCCTCCTTGCCAACCATTTATTTGGAGTGCCCCATTCTTTATGTACAACCATGTTTGCCTTTTCTCCTCTCCTTTCCAAATCTCCACTACAGTTGCATTATCTTCTTGTCCTCCATTCTTCTGTCTCTCAATTTTCTTTTTTTAGGTCAGCTCACTGACCTAATATAACCGTTTGATGTCCTCAGATCCGTCCGTCCGTCTGTCAACAATATTTATTTTTCTATCTCCTCCGAGACGTCTCGTCCGATTGAGTTCTAACTTGACACGATGATAATACTTGTTGCTCTCTATAGATCGTCTGAGCCTTTTTTCGCATTTTCTCGTCGGGGTCAAGGTTACAGGGTCATCAAGTGCAAAATGACCGATTGGTCGAATTGCCGAAAAGGAATCATCAGATGGCTATAATGCATAATGGGTTTCATTGGGATTATTAAGAAGATTTAATTCGACCAACTAGTTTCGAGTTACCTCCGTCGTCTGGCCCTGTTTATTGGGCAACACGAGGTCCACTGACTTCAACACGGCTTCATGCGGTTATTTTACGTTAAATTTAAATTATGCTTTCACTTTTCATAGTCGCGAAAGTTGATTAACACTTGGTTGCATCAAGTTTTGTGAAAATTGAATGTTTATATTCTCGGTCTGTGTGGAATGCATTGCAGCGAGGGATGGCTTCCACGGGCTTCCATCCGTTTCCATGCCATATAACGAGGCTGTCTTAAGTTCTGGTTGATTTCTGTTTTCACTTTTGGGACCTTCTGGTGTGGCTACACATTTAGTGAAGATAATTTTCGTGCAAATCCGCTCAGAAACACACTTTTCATGAGGAAAATATATTCAATTCAAATAACCGTGAAAATCTGGACGGGACACCACGTACTTTCTGTTCACTGCTTCACCTCGTAACCTGTCCTCCTGAGGGACTGCGCATTCGTAGCGTCTCAGATTAATGTTTATATTTTATATGGTTTGGGGATGTGCTTTACTAGTATCTGAAAGAATTCCGGTGAAAAACGGACGTTTTAAGATTTTGTTGGGGAATTTCATCCAACGACGAGCTGGCTGGTCACGTGACGCCGCGCAGATGTGCAGGCAGCGAGTGATTGAGCATCTTGGTGACCCGAGGGTCCTTGTTAGTTGGGGTCCAGCTCTGTCCTGGATACAGCCATTAAATGCACACACTTAGAGTATTTATTTCACGGCCATAAATGCGGGTTTGAAAATTGTACAATGATGTTGGGAATGATTCCTAGAATATGGAGATTTTTTTTCTTCGAGTGGCCTCACGTGTTTATTGTAAATTCAATATGAATTCTGTTTTCACTTTCCGTAGTCGCTAAGGTTGATTAACACTCGCTTGCATCAAGTTTTGTATCCGAGCTGACCGTCAAACCCGCTCGGATGTATTATTCAATATACCTCCTTGCCCTCTCCCAATTTTTCCCCTTGCATTTGTGATATCTTGCTCACAAATGCTGTCATAGAAAGTTGAAGCCTTGCTAAAAGGAGCAATAATGTGCTTTACAAATACAATAGCATTTTGGATGAGATTTTAAATATATCTTTTTCAGTATAAAATTCCAGTAGAAAGATATAAGATCCATTGACCATTTATTTATAGCAGGGAAGGGAGCGTGATATTATGCATAAGGGCTGAAGCAGGTAGAGCTTGTTGATCGAGGCCTTAAACTGTTGAATGTTTTAGATCGTGAGGAAAGCAGGAGGAGGCAGCCAGTTCCAAATTACAGCAATGTGACGAAAGAAATAAGATGTACATTTATTCGTTCTCCATGGCTGAAGGGACAAACATTAAGGGAAGCTAGATGAATCCAAGCACGTGGAGCAAGGACACATCATGGGGTGGGGGTGGGGGGGAGGGAATGCAGCTGATAGTTCAACAAAGCAACTGGCATGGTAATAACAAGAGGGATGAAGAGGAAACCGCTCTGTGATGAGTCAGGAGATGAAGACTCTGTGATGAGTCAGTAAGTAATCTGTCACCAACAAGCTATACAACATTACACTCATGTACACTATTCAGAACAATGAGCGCAGATGGAAAAGCTCTACCATAAATGTGACACCAGTATTCTACCATATGGTGAACTTGGAGTTTGTAAAGGTTCAGGAGATGAGAAAAGGGGAAATACTTCTTCACTTGGAAAAGAAACCCCACTATCTGGGAAGGCAGGAGTTGCCATATGGGGCATCCAGAAGAAGGGTAAGGAAAGTTTCACTCCTAATTTTCTGATTTAAGAAGTGTATGTAAGAGATCCACTACACATGGAAAGTGAAAGAACATTGGTATTGATAATGTTTTAGATGAGAAGGTATTGGGTCTTCATGTGGTTAAATTAAACAAGCTTTTTTGAACCTATTCCACAATGGAGTTTCAGTCAGAGTTATGGGAGTTTGCAGTTGACATATATTGTTTGAAATATCACAAGTTACTGAGAAGAAGACAACTGGGATTTTAGATTCTCATTTCTGGTTTCTTCATGAGTGCACTTGGTTATTCTCAATTACATGAGAACTTCTCTTAAAATGAAATACACCATGTACCTCGTTTAACTGTTGTCATTTGTTTCTTTAAGGCCTAAGTCACATTTGGCACGGTGGCCAGAGGGTCGACAAAATCTACGGCCACTAGCAATTATAGGGCGGCCGCAGTATTTCCACGGTCACACAATGTAGCAGTCACATATGTTTTTATTTTTCGGGTAGCCGCACGGGGTATTTAGAAATTGTGGAGACCGAAAACGTGGGGGTGCCGTACGGTCTTTGATTTGATGTCGCACGGTGACCTTAGGGCGTCCCTGCGGCGGCCATAGAATTTTCAAGGCAGACTCAAGGTGCCCGCAAGGTGACCGCAAGGCGACCGCAGGGGGGCCCTAAGGTGAACGTGTGGCCAGACGGATGGTAACGAGTGGGTATATATACCAGTTCTTTTTTTACTGAAATAAAAATATACCAGTTCGGAATATACCAGTATATAAAACTGAATATACTATAACTATAATGTCTAAAAGTCTGAAGACGACGATGGTTCACGAGCGGTATTTGATGATGTAGATTGTTTCAGAAGTAAAGGATGAGACAATGTGATAATGTTTGACCAAGTTATAAAAATGATCAACATGATGTTGTACGAGTGACAGGTTATAAGCTGCAAAATGTCGAAAACCCGGTTTCGTTGAACAACTTTAAAAATTTGACCTTTGCATAACCTTTAAAGGTCAAAAAACAATGTTGTGGACATTAAAATAAGGAAACAGGATATGTGATATAGCTTATTGGAGTTAGTTTGTCGAAGAAGGTCAGAAACCCGGTTCAATTCCCACAACTTTGAAAATTTGACCTTTGTGAACTTTAAAGGTCAAAGGTCAAGGATTATGACCTTTGGTGCAAAACTTCCTCTGGAACATTCCAGGAACAATATAACGTCATATAGGCTATATGGCATTTCACACTCCTCGGATTATCCATACTTTGATGAAATCAGCGTAAAAAACAAACTTGAAGGGGGGCGCGACGGGCAAGGTGTTCGAGATAGAAAAAAATGGTTTCAAGACTTTAGGTGGGGAATGACCTCAATATTATACATAAAAAATATTGTCATCCTTACCTCTCAAAGTTTGGGCGGTTGTCTGATTTTTATGTCAAAATTCGAAATTTTCTAAGTTCATGACCTTGTGACCTTGACCTTGGGACTAAAATGAAAATTTGAGCTCCGTGGAGCTATGCAGGTGCCATTGGGCTAACCAAATACCGAAACCTCTGCCAGATTCGACAACCCCCTCGGAGAAGATGGATTTTTATGTCAAAATCGCAATTTTCTAAGTTTGTGACCTTGTGACCTCGACCTTGGGATGAAAATGAAAAATTGAGCTATGTGGGGCTATGCAGGTGCCATTGGGCTAACCAAATTCCGAAACCCCTGCCAGATTTGACAAACCCCCTAGGAGAAGATGCAAATTGAAATGGGCTACCCCCTAAAAACACAATTCGCAATTTTCTAAGTTCGTGACCTTGTGGCCTTGACCTTGGAATGAAAATGAAAAATCGAGCTCTGTGGGGCTATGCAGGTGCCATTGGGCTAACTAAATACCTAAACCCCTGCCAGATTCCACAAACCCCTCAGAGAAGAATTTTTAATGTCAAAATCGCAATTTTCTAAGTTCGTGACCTTGTGACCTTGACCTTGGGACGAAAATGAAAAATCGAGCTCCATGGGGAGGGGGAGGCAGGTGCCATTGGGCTAACCAAGTACCGAAACCCCTTTCAGATTTGACAAAACCCCTAGGAGAAGATGCAAATTGAAATCGGCTACCCCCTAAAAACATGTTTTTTATGGGCGGACCACGCCCATTTTCAGGAAAACTCAACTAGATCATGATATAAACCTCCCACCAAAATTTCATCAGGATCGGATCAAAACCAACGGAGCTATGCTCGGGACAGACAGACAGACAGACACACAACAATAACGAATATAGTGGTCACTTATATTTTTCGTGAAAATATTTTTTCGTGAACCAATAACTGAATATACCAGTTCGGAGTATCGGCAAACACCTATACTCCGATCTCCAGCGGTAGCGCACGGTGGATGAACGGTCGATGCAGACTGCCATGGAGGCCGTACGTAGGATGCATGGCGGGCGTAGGGGAACTGTGCGTCGACCCTGCGTTGCCCGCAGGTAGTCACACAGACCGCAAGGCCACCGTACGTTGAACACAGGGACACCTTAGAACTACCCTACGGTGACCGTGGGAATAGTGCAGCCGCCGTAATTTTTTGGGGGTTGGCAAAATTCATTTTTCATTGATAAGAGCCTACGGCAGCCGCACGAATAACGCAAGCCCACCGTACGCCCTAAGTACGGTCGACGAGGAACACATCTACGTCATGGCTACGGCTTGTCGAATTGCTACGGCCAATCTAGAAATGAAAAAAGTTATAACTCCGTGCTGTAATTCCACGGTGACCCCTTCTTCTTCTTCTTTCGGCTGCTCACGTTCGGGGTCGCCACAGCGGATCATCCGTCTGATCCGCATAGTGATTTGGCACATGTTTTACGCCGGATGCCCTTCTTGACGCAACCCTGGTCGCCTCTTACAACACAGGGATATGGTACTCCTATTTTAACTGGGGTATACACCGGCCCAGTACACTGGTTCTCATTTCGCCGACCTTGGAAGGATGACAGGCTGAGTCAACCCCCTGGTGTATTAATTCAGTGGCCCAACGGAGCTTGAACTCAGGACCTTTTGGATCCCAAGCCGCTGCCCTAACCACTGCGCCAACACCAGGCTATTCCACGGCGACCCCTACGGCCTGTAAAATATAGCCATATGGCGTAGGGCCACCCTGAGGCCACCTCAGAAACTCTGCGGCCGCCACACGTTTCTGTCAATTCAGGGGGGGGGGGGGTACGGCCGCCTTCTCCTAGCCGAAGAGCAAATGTGACTTAGGCTTAACTGTTAATCAAATTGTGAATCCCTTCTTGTATCTTCATGTATGTACTTATTTGGTCCTGCTCTATCGACATCGGGTTTGTGTTTGTCGATGGGCCTCAGCTAGACCACATACTGGTGAGTCTTTGGCAAAACACATTAGCTCGTTCCTTCTCTCTTTCTTCTCTCTTCTCTCCTTTACCATATTCTCCCCCTCCTGCACATTCTTTAGCATCCTTATTTAAAAAATAAAAATTAAAAAAATTAAAAAATAGAACAATATAAATTTCTCCTTCCTTCATGAATTATTTATCATTTTTCTCCACTTTACTATTCAAAATTTATTTTAAATGATAATTATCCCATGTGTGTAGTACAAAGCAGGGTTAAGCAATTGGTTCACTGTCTGTCTGACAGATGTCAGTCTTTGATCAAAGGAACCATTTCATTTCATTTGAATTTTATATTATTGCACTGTAGAACATGAATAGGAAGAGAATCTGCAGTTTACCAGTACTTTGGCTCTAAACTTGTCAAATTGTAGGACTTCTCGTCCCGAGTGCGCATGCATGTGCACTCGGGATAAAGAAGCTGTTTCAGTCTGTCTGCCTGTCTAGCAGTCAAACATAATTGAAAATTATTCCAAACAGGAAATTAGTTTTTAGGTGCGTCATAAAGGAAGCAAACAACAAGCACGGATAACTAATTTAATGTGTTGAATAAGGTGTTGTAAAAGATCAACTTTAGTTAACTTCCAATTCAATGTTTGTTTGTTTGTTTGTTTTACAGCCGATAAAACTTTTATTTTATTTCAGTTAGACGATATATTTGAATACTGTGGAACACAAATCACATTGTTTGCATTTCCAAAAACCCTCAGTTTAGCAGTACTTGGGTAAAATTTACGCCATCTTGACCAATCAAATTTGCCAGGCACTCTGGGGGTGGAATAACAGTGAGATTCAGAAAAAATGGCGGTGCCTAGTGATACAATGACAGAGCTAACTTCGTACAATAGTTGTGGTTGTTTAGTGCATCTTCTTCTCAAAGAGCGTTCCAAAATCGCCAGTTTCTCCGAAATGAGTTGGCAGTAGGTTCATCTCTGGACTGTTCCATTTGACCCATCGGTTTCATCTCGCTATCATCGGGCCTGTTAATCGAAGTTCAAGTACAAAGCTAATATAGATCGTACTTGGAAATGCAAAGCAAAACTTGAAAAGACCCTTCCCGTTTCCTTTCTCAACACCATGTGGGGTAAGGTGTTCTATGAAGTCTCTAATTTATGTTTTCTCTCTCTTTACTGTCATTCCCAAGCACCTCTTTTCCCATACAGCATCTCATTTTGAACTCCCTCTCCATTTCCTTCCTGGATTACTCGAAAATCTTCCTGGCCTCATGTCCTGTTTTATCCACACCATGCTGCTTTTATCCTTGCCTTTAACCATCCTTCCCTCCAACCTCACTGTAATGTTTGTCTTCATTTTGCTGAACTTAGGATACAGAAAATAAATTTGGGCTGAAGGATTAATCCTACCCCCTCCCCCATCCTGCCTTAATCTCCTCCCTCCCTCCCCACTATTAGCTGCCACACCCCTACCCCTCTGCCAACTCCGAGTCCTCTTCCATCCCTTTGAATATGGACCTACATTTGATTTTTCTGTTCCAAAATCACAGGTCTCTCCTTACAAGTTTCCACTGCTGATCCAGACATTGTGTGTTTAATAGATGTTCATGGTTTAATCTGAGCTGAAAAATATGTAAGCAATTTTGGTAATTTCTTCGGAAAATATTGTTACGATTGTGGGGGTGGATGGAAGAACGTAATAGGGAATATAGCATTGTGTCGAGTTGCTTGGTCCATGGATGAGTCAAAGGCATCTCGATGTGAGTAAGTAGGGAATCTGTGAGCTTAGATGTTACGTATCGCCACACGAGGGGTGGTGCGGTGTTAATTATCCTAGAGAGTAAGAATAAGTTCCCCAGTATGTAATTGCCCTCTGTGATTTTTTTTCCCCTATGTTTTTACAGCGCGTGCGCTGGTATACAATTGCACCGAGTTTGAAATGTCCCCGGTGTCTACCATGTCTCCGGTGAGCCCCCCCCGCCCCCATGCGCCTCAAGTAACAGCCAATGACGGCCGTCCGGTAGATGGCAGTGTGTAACCTAGACGGAAATGGCGACAATTGACTGAAATACCCGAGTATTCATGGGCTGATAACTGACGGAAACAATTGACGGAAATACCCACAACTGACGGAAACATCCGAAGAGATAATAACAATAATTTGCTGGTTTCCGCATGAACTACACATTGGATTCACACAACACTGCCTTTTATCAATGGAAAGTTGTGAAACTAATGTGTTATATATGTTTTCAATGGAAATTTGTGAAACTAATGTGTTATATATGTGAAAACCATTGAATTTATTCCTTGACGGAAAAAAACAAAGAAACACTCCCCCCTCATGTACGAACGAACGAAAGACGTAATTTCTGCCCACCATGGCATTTCGCGCCAAACGCTGAAAGCTAAGTTCTTCTTATGCCATCATTCTCTTTAATATTAGTAATGAGCTTTAGTAGAATGAGCCGAAACGATGGAGGCGGTTTATTTATTTATAACCCAAAAATGGCGGTTCTAATCGCTCTACCGCAAACGGGACGAGGAAGGTGGCACGAGTCACTTTTCACTGAGTTGATGATGTTTATTTGTTTTTACTATTAACCAGAAATAACAAGACTCGGCAAGAAAAGGGATCCGGGGCGATTCGACGGGATGGTGTGGGATCGGGCGTGGGGAAAAACACAGACAATTCCAATGAATATACAGATCTCAAACCCTCTAAGGCGCCAAGCACACACACACACACACACACACACACACACACACACACACACACACACACACACACACACACACACACACACACACACACACACACAAAACGTAGCAATTTCTGGTGGTCAGGCTGGACCGTGGTGTGGACGCAACTGTCCCTGGATCGGCGTCCGACGAGCTGGCCTTGCTCTCGTCAGGGGGGCAGGAGAAACCGTGGTGCTGTCGACCTCCTGGTCTTGGCCCAAGTCCGCTCACAGCCGCCAGGGAACCAGTTCTGGCGCCAAGTTGCGAGCAGGAGAGGGAGGCAGGTCCGCCCACCGTTCGACCCGGTACTCTGAGTCAGCAGAACCCCAGAGCCAACCAAGGTGAGGCACGAGGCTCAGCAAGGCTCCAAGACACGATGAAGAACACGATCGAATCAGCACAACAACAAGGACGCTCTCCGCGCAACAGCCTCCACACCAAAAAAACACGATCGTTTTGTCCCGATCTTCTTCCTCTTTCTTTTCGACCCCGAACAGAACCTTTTTATCCTCCTGTCCTCGTCACTTCCAATCGAGCCGTTTATTGGCCCACCGCCGTCGCCTTCTGCCAATCGTGATCACGGGGCGGAGCCATCCGCTGCACTGTCCTGTGACGTCACGGCCAGTCTCCAGAGCATATCAAAAGGGGTTTACGCAGACACACTTACCCTATCCCGTGTCCCTATCTAATTACGTGACAATTATCATTTCCCCCTTGAAGAAATGAACATTTACTAGACAACTTATCACCACTGAATTGCTACTTATTACATCGAGATCCTGGTAAACTCGAACAGCATGGCATACCTAATTAAACATCCTAATTACCCTTTGAATGCATACCCCCCCCCCCCAAACGTAACACTGCCCCCTCCTCTGGTACCGCAGCTCCTGCAAGGTATATCACAGGCGCTACCGTACCAGCCTTAACACTTACTGACTCACACCTAATTAACCTAACAAAATAAAGTAGGAGGGGCAATGGGCAGCGAGTCGCAGCTAACTTACCTATCCTGCTTAATGTACTACCCCCTTATGGCCTTATCCTCGCCTAAACAATCATTCGTTTTTTTATTTTTTATTTTATCACATGAGAGCACTGAGCGAAGTTGCACTCCATCTTCTGGATCATCGCTATTGCCCAGCACTCTTCCAGTGATCTGGGGAGGGGAAACAAAAGGTTCCACAAAAACACAACACTTATACTTTACATTCCTACTCTAAGCCTTAACGACACTATTCACAGGATATTTACACTTGACCGCCTCCCCCAGTGGATGCTAATAGACCCAGCGTTACCTGGGGAGCCAATTTTCAAATTTGCTTGCCCCAAAATTATGCGGACATCATGCCCTTGCTGCACATGTCAAGTTGTGCGGGATCGAGTGGGACTCGTACATCTTCACAACACTCACACCATGGTCATCATCACATTTCTAGGTCATGGTCCTCATTTTAATCATGCAGGCTGAATCCCGTCGTGGCCGTGGGGTGGGTTACCACAAGATGATGGGGGCATCTCAGGTGCAACCATGCCCACAGGTAAGCTTTAGTCCAACCCGGACGTTTCTCCGCCCCGCTCCCTTTGATTCCCTCCCCCCTGGTAGCCATCAGCTCTAATCCCGTACAACACACTGGAAGGGGTCTCACTGGCTCCTCTGGCCTTCCTGGGTCGCCAAGGTCCTACCCGCCTTGGTCGCCCAACCAGACCCTCTCCCAGTTGCCTCCAGACACTGTCACCATTAGCCACCAGGTGGTGAATCTCCTTGAAGGGGGTCGCAATTCACGCTCACCGTGAGCTTCAGCAATCCCTGTGGACAAGCACATCATCCCCACCCACAAAATCCACATGACTCCCCCACCCCATCGGCCTTTCATGTGACACCTGCATTTCTAACACTTCACGGACCATGACCTTCCCTGTTACCACACCATGCCCAATAAAAAAAAACAATGTGTGCACCATATATTTCACTTCTTCACTTAAAACAACTCACACAGCACTTCTCACCCGATCCACGCACCAGCCATTGGACAGCCACTCGTGCCCGCTTTGTTTCCAATTACCCATTGTCCCGATTGTCACTCTAAAACCAGGCAGAACTTACAAACCCATGCCAATTTTCCCACAATTCATTTTTTTTCCACCAAAGGAGGGCACTTCGCCACAATCTCAGCAGCCGAGCATGGCTGTATATGCTCAGCCCAATCTAGTCTCCCCGACCCCCGATAGTCATCTCCGGACCCGACCTATGAAAGGGCATCTCGGATAGACCTGGCGGTTCAGCAGGAGGATTCACCCTCTCCGAGTCTAAAAGTCTATTGGAGGGTCCCTCCATCGCCGGGTACCGGCAATATCGTTGCATGTGTCCTCTTCGCCCGCACCGGAAACAACTCCCCATAAAAGGCCCCCGTGGGTATCGGTGTAATGTCTCTTCCGGTTCCGGACCCCCTCAGCCATAATCGAATTGCTCTATTGGCTGGGCTGGACACCGCCGCTTTGGCGCACCAACTACCGGATTACCCCTTATCAAACTTGACAGTTTCTGGCAAATTTCCTGAAACATTTGGGTAATGCCAATTTCTCCCAGCCCCCCTCCCTGATCCTGGATCTCCGCCTGTCAGATCATCACCGATGGCCTCTCGGGCACCCGACCCGGCCGCCTCCACGAGGCCAGCCTGGCCGCGCACTCGGCCGCTCGGTGCACAGTGGGTGGATCCTGTAGCTCCACTAGCGCTCGGACCTCAGGGTCAGGAAGAGCAGCTAAAAATTTCTCTAGTGCCAGTCTGTCCCATGCCTCCACTGTTAGGTCCCGATACGCGATCCTGACTGATTGGTAAATGTCCTGTGCCAGCTCCTGCACTGTCTCACCCGGCTTTAATCTGCGCTGCTGGAGCTGGGCCCGCACCAGATCACAGTTCGCCGCGAACCCAAACCGACGGCTCAACGCCTCGCAAATGTGGGAGCTGGTCAACATCCCCTCCGCGATCACGTTTAACACATCTGCGGCTGGTCCCCGCAACGTTGCCACCAAATTCCCTGTACGTTCCCGCTCATTCCACCCGTTTAGTTGGGAAATGCACTCAAATTGCGTCAGAAAAGCTTCAACGCTCCCTGACCCGTCGAAATTTACCAGGGGGATCACTTTTACGGTAGCCCGCTTCTCAGTTTCTCCCTTGTCCAAATCCAGCCCAGGGATCAAACACCCTTGTGGCTGCGTATCCAATTTCGGATCCCACTGTGGCCAAAGATGTTTTGTGGTGAGGGTCTCATGGGTCAATTTTGCCTCCTGTTCAAAACGTTGAATGGACCGATTCACCTCTTCCCGCAGGATCCTCTGGGCCCGCACAACCTCCCCCAAGGCTCTGTCGCGAGTTTGTAGCTGCTCCTCAACCAACCCGGACACTCTACTTACAAAAGACGGCTCTACCAGGCCTTTATCCAAGACTTCATCTTGGCTCATAATTTTATCTTGTTCGTCCAAACGAGCCTCCAATCCTTTTACCTCCTCCGCCAAATTCATCCCTTGCTTCCTCAGCTCTCCCCACTCTTCAACTTGCAGCTGCATACGAGCATCCACACAGGCACGATGACGTTCCAGGCTTTCATCCACTTTATCAACCCAAATGTTCGTTGCATCAATTTTATCTACCAATTTTTTTCGTATATTTTCCCCCTCCAATGTAATTTCTACCTTTGTTTCCTCCAATGTAGCCTCGAATTTAGTTTGTATTTCCCCCAATTTAACATCCACACAAATCCTGCATCTCAGTTTTCATTTTCTCCATCTTTTCCCCCAATTCATCCCTCATTAAATCAATCCGTGCACCCAACTGTACCCCCATTACCCTCAATTGATCTGTCATTTCTGCCCTCTGTGTCACAAATTGATTTTCCATTTATGCCGTCATTTCTGCCATTTGTGCTCCCTGTGCCGTCATTTTTGCCCCCTGTGCTGTAATTGCACTCATTAAACGTTCCAACATTGTCCAGATCGTCATCGCACTGGTTTCCGGCACTGCCGGCTCCGTTCCGGGTGATGAAGCACGGTCCACGCTCGGAATGGGGGAGGTTCCAACCCTACCCCCGTCTCTCCCTTCTTCCCCCGACTCGCTGCCAGACACGTGGCCTTCCTCCTCAAACATCTGCACATCCGCCATGGTGCAGAAGTCCCGTTTGCCACCAATTAATTTAAATTTGAAAAATCCCACCAAAATTTTCCCGCGCTCGCGTGCTTTTCTGTAGTAATTTTATATTCCAATTCGTGGCGAAATTTTAATCTTGGTATATTCTCCCAATACCAAATATAATTTAGAGGGGTTCGAACATCCAACACCCTGACACCAATGTGACGTCCACGGGACTTGAACAGTCCCGCCAACGTAGAATGAGCCGAAACGATGGAGGCGGTTTATTTATTTATAACCCAAACATGGCGGTTCTAATCGCTCTACCGCAAACGGGACGAGGAAGGTGGTACGAGTCACTTTTCACTGAGTTGATGATGTTTATTTGTTTTTACTATTAACCAGAAATAACAAGACTCGGCAAGAAAAGGGATCCGGGGCGATTCGACGGGATGGTGTGGGATCGGGCGTGGGGAAAAACACAGACAATTCCAATGAATATACAGATCTCAAGCCCTCTAAGGCGCCAAGCACACACACACACACACACACACACACACACACACACACACACACACACACACACACACACACACACACACACAAAACGTAGCTATTTCTGGTGGTCAGGCTGGACCGTGGTGTGGACGCAACTGTCCCTGGATCGGCGTCAAACGAGCTGGCCTTGCTCTCGTCAGGGGGGCAGGAGAAACCGTGGTGCTGTCGACCTCCTGGTCTTGGCCCAAGTCCGCTCACAGCCACCAGGGAACCAGTTCTGGCACCAAGTTGCGAGCAGGAGAGGGAGGCAGGTCCGCCCGCCGTTCGACCCCCGTACTCCGAGTCAGCAGAACCCCAGAGCCAACCAAGGTGAGGCACGAGGCTCAGCAAGGCTCCAAGACACGATGAAGAACACGATCGAATCAGCACAACAACAAGGACGCTCTCCGCGCAACAGCTTCCACACCAAAAAAACACGATCGTTTTGTCCTGATCTTCTTCCTCTTTCTTTTCGACCCCGACCAGAACCTTTTTATCCTCCTGTCCTCGTCACTTCCAATCGAGCCGTTTATTGGCCCACCGCCGTCGCCTTCCGCCAATCGTGATCACGGGGCGGAGCCATCCGCTGCACTGTCCTGTGACGTCACGGCCAGTCACCAGAGAATATCAAAAGGGGTTTACGCAGACACACTTTCCCTATCCCGTGTCCCTATCTAATTACGTGACAATTATCATTTCCCCCCTTGAAGAAATGAACATTTACTAGACAACTTATCACCACTGAATTGCTACTTATTACATCGAGATCCTGGTAAACTCGAACAGCATGGCATACCTAATTAAACATCCTAATTACCCTTTGAATGCATACCTCCCCCTCAAACGTAACAATATATATATATATATATATATATATATATATATATATATATATATATATATATATATATATATATATATATATATATATATACTGAAACGCAAAAGAAACTTACCACCTTTTAAACCTTCAAATATCAACAATAACACTGCGTGTAGTAAATGTATTAACTCATTTGTGGACAATAGTGTCCTCACTGTCAGACAAAACGGTCACGGATGGTCACTTGAACCTTCAATGGTCACTTCATAGCACAGCTGTTGAACAGCCGTTTTGACTGTCAGTGATTAGCCACGGGGTACGGGATGATTGTAATGAGCTGCACGTGATGTCTTGATATTGGCTTTAAAAAGGCCAGTGCAAAATGGGCATTTCAATCAACATGCTACGATTGTCAAGGGATCAATGGCAGTGTGCCTTGGGCATACTGCAAGGCGGATTGAGCTACCGTGAGGTGGCACGTCGCCTTGGCTGTTCACACCAGACGATATCGGCCCTGGTGGACAGGGACACCCTCCACAACTCTGCAGATGACAGACCTCGATCAGGGAGGCCAAGAGTCACCACTGCAAGGCAGGACAGGCAGATGGTCCTAAGTCAGATGGCTTCAGACATTGAGGACTGAGTGGGACAGAATCCAGCAGCAATCCATCCAAAGACTGGTAGGCAGTATGCGTCGACGATGCACTGCCTGTACCCAAAACAATGGTGGCCACACATGCTATTGAAAGGGGACTGACATTGCACCCTGTGCTGTTCTGTACTATAGAACAAACTTATGAGATGGTGTATCTTGCTCAAAAACTTGACATGTCATCAATAAAATGCCAATATTTCAATTTGCGATTGTTGGTTTGTTTTATTTTGAACTGTTACAATTTTATTACATTTCAAAGAAGTGGTAAGTTTCTTTTGCGTTTCAGTATATATATATATATATATATATATATATATATATATATATATATATATATATATATATATATATATATATATATATATATATATATATATGTGTGTACAGGGTGCCCAGTGGTCCCACATTTCCCACATTTTTGAAAAAATCCCACATTTCCCACATTTTTGTCAGACCTTTAAAAATTGTCATGGCTACAGCAGATTTTTTAGCATTGTTAAACCCAAAAATCTGATAGGGTTTTGCACCCCTGGCCTCTGGAGCATTTGTTTCGGTGTCATTTAATGCACTTTAAATCTTTCTGCTGTGGTAATAAATATAAATAATTGATGGATATCATGGTTGTTATAAAATAACACATTTCTCTTCATCATCATGTTCACTGTGTCTGTGATGGTTTTTTAATGCTGAAAGTGTAAGACAACACCATATTGTGATTGCATATTTATAAATGGCTATTAAAAGATGTACCATTTGAGGTACTTATTTGGAATACTGGTAATGCTAGTACATGTAATGTTAACATTCACAACAATTTAACTTGCATATAAGGTGTTTTTTTCCCTTTCATGATACATGTATATTGGATTGTTGCTTGGCATATACATGTATATACAATTCCTTAACCTATTTGCTTTCCTGCTTACAGGTGTAGCTGTATAATCTGTTTTACAAGCAAGAGAACATATTATTAATTCATCAAAATGTCACGACATACAACAAAATTTAATGAAAATTGGATGAATAGTGTAGACAAGAACGGGCATGCGCTAAGCCAGTGGGTACAAAAGAAATCAGACCAGGAAGCTCATTGTGCGTTATGCAAGAAAGACATTGATATTAGCAATGGTGGTGTTTATCAACTGCAAAGACATGCTGAAGGAACAAAGCATATTAGAGTGGCTAAAACTGCAATTGCATCTGGACAGTCAAAGCTGAAAATTGGGTCAGGTGGGGTATATTTGTCACAAGCATCAACCTCTGGAGCATCCCAAAAATGGTCTCTTTCATACCAGGACAAAGTTTCAAAAGCAGAAGCTATATGGGTCATGAAAATTGCACAAGACAATTTATTTTTCAGATCATGTGATAAGATAGCTGAAACATTTCAAGAAATGTTTGCCGACAGTGATGTTGCAAGGGATGTGAAACTTAACTGTAGTAAAGTCTCATATGTAGTCTCACATGGACTTGGTTCTTTCTTTCATGAAGATCTTGTTACAAAGATTAGGAACACTTCTACATTTTATGCCATCTTGTTAGATGAAACTACTAATGACCAGATGAAAAAGCAACTAGATATCCATATTCGGTTTTGGAATGATGGATTGATTGACACATGCTACCTGAAGTCAAAGATGTTGGGTCATGCAACAGCTCAAATTCTTAGGGACACCCCTTCAGATGCATTGGAAGAAGATGGTCTTGATTTAAAAAACATGATTATGCTGGGAATGGATGGACCTAATGTAAACAAAGCATTATGGGAAAAAATGGATGCAGACTGCAAGGCTGCAGGTTCCCATGGGCTTGTTGATGTAGGATCATGCAACATACACACAGTACACAATGCATTTGGAAAAGCAATGGGTGTTCTAGAATCGTGGGGCATAGACAGTTTTCTTGATCAGCTATTCAAGTTCTTCCATCAAACGGCATCACGTAAAGAGGACTACTCCCAAATTCAAGCTTTGATGGAGGTGGAGAACCATGTTCTTCTACGCTATGTTAGCAATCGATGGTTGAGCATTGGCCCTGTATTGGAAAGAGTGATAGAGCAATGGAAAAGTTTGGTTGAGTACTTCACTGTTTTCCTCCCAAAAGAAAATGTGAAGCTGCTTATCTCGAGTCAGAGATACAAAGACGTTAGAAAACAGCTGTGTGACCTGACCCTGCTCAGATTGTACTTCTTGCAGTACCTTACCAGTGCATTTAATGGGTTCCTCACTCTTTTCCAGTCTCAAGAGCCACTCATACATGTCCTTTATTCAGAGCTCTCAGATCTCTTGTAGAACATACTTAAGAAATTTCTGAAATGTGAAGTCATAAAAGACAAAGAAGGCCAAGATTTGCTTGATACTGACATTATGAAGAAGGACCCAATGTTATCCAATGACCGCATTGCCATTGGTGAATCAACAAGACAGCTTCTGCCAAAGAAGAACATCACTCCATTGGATAAAGTTGGTTTCTTCTCAGATGTCAAGGATGCATATGCTGCTGTCGCAAAGCATTTGATTAATCGCCTTCCACTGGACAATTCTTTGCTGAGGCGATTACGTTTCTTACATCCACTGATGAGACAGCAGGAGAAATCAATGGATTCTATCAAAGCAGCTGCCCAGAAATTTCCTCATATCTTTTCTGATAAAGACATACATCAAATTGGTGATGAATGGATGCTTTACTAGGCTGAGAATGAAATCAATGAATCCTGGTTCATGGAGGAAGGAGGCTCATATCAGAGAGTTGATAGATATTGGGCCAGAGTGTTGGATGTGAAGACCTCAACTGGCAAAGAGAAGTACCCCATTCTTGGACAGTTTGTGAAAGTTGTTTTGGCCATATCACATGGACAGGCTGATGTTGAAAGGCGTTTTTCACTGAACAAAAAACAGTCACTTCACAGAGAACCCATCTGAGTGAAAATGCTGTGAATGGTTTGAGAACCATAAAAGATGCAGTGACCCATAATGGAAAGGGTGAACCATGCCAAGTTCCAGTTACGAAATCGATGCTGGAGAGTGTGCCAAGCACATAGGAAATACAAAGCAGATAGAGATGCAAAACATGAGATGGGGAAACGGAAGCTAAAAAAAGAAGCTGAAGAAAAAGAGGAGAAAAAACTCAGGGAACAGAAGGACAGACTTCAACTTGACCTGAAAACAGCTGATAAACTTGTGGCTGAAGCGAATGAACATCTGAAGAAAGCTCTGGCATCAAAATGTCAAAGAATGGTAGAAATTTGTGCAGCTCAGGCCCTCCTTGAATCAGGACATAATAAGCTGTCACAAACCAATTCCAGCTTGGAAAAATTGGAAAAAAACTGTCTCAGTGCAGACAAAGAAAATTGTAATGTGGGTGATCAGTGTGATCTGCCTTTCAGGTCAGGGTGATGGTGTTAGTGGTGATGGGAAATAAATGGAAACAGTCCTAATGTATTATATGGTTGAAGGAGTTAATCTGTTAAATCATAAACCATGTAAATAAGTTTAATTGTAATAAAGTTTTTTCATGGGTGCTATGATGACTTTGCTTTGTTCAGCCATTGAACCTGGCATCATGTATGGTATCACATTTATATATTATGTGCTTTTGCATATGAATAGGGCTATTTTCACTTTGTAGCATTAAAGCCCTCACCGAAGTAAGACAGATTTATTTTCACATGTTATTTATAATTCAATGCTAGGGAAATTATTTTATGATTTTTTTTTCTCCATAATAGTAATACTGTTTATATTTTATGTTCTAAAGCCCACTTGGCACTGATAGTTGTACTCTAGAATGTAACCAGTTTGTGTTATAACATCTTAAATAAAAAACTAAAGTGTTTTGAAAGTCCAATATTAATGTGTTATATTTGCATAGTGTGCACTCCTGAATTTGTGCATTTTAATTAAGATTACATATACTGTTATATACTGAAACATGTACAATAGTATAAAGGCTTTCATCAATGCTAACCTAATCATGAGGTATACATGATATTTATGCAACCAGAGGCTAGACATGTACTAAGTAAGATGATGTAACCATACAGACACTATATTGCTTCATGTAGTAGTTATTATGTATATTTTTTAATTGAAATAGGTGGATATAGGATGTTTACTGCTTATAATGTTGATACCATACAATCTGAGCACCCTAATTAGTTTGATAGCTTTAACTGCATTCAAATTTTGAAATCCCACATTTTCCCACAAAAAATCCCACATTTTTTTTGGCAGCCATTGGGCACACAGTATGTATATATATATATATATATATATATATATATATATATATATATATATATATATATATATATGTATATATATATATATATATGTATATACATATACTGTATATATACTGTATATATGTATATATATATATATATATATATATATATATATATATATATATATATATATATATATATATACTGTGTATATATATATATATACTGTGTATATATATATATATATATATATATATATATATATATATATATATATATAGTCTCTCTTCTTACTATAATTCACTGTCTGTCCATCTGTCTGTTCCCAGGTACCGCAAAAACGGCTGAACCGATCGCAACCATTTTTTGGCTGTGATCCAGGGACCCCTTGGAGTAAAATAGGCATACATATAACAACATGTCCCCCTTGACGGCTCCCATAGGGAGCGGGTGTTTCTAGTATATATAATCAGGATGATGATGTCCCCACAAAGCTGTAAAACTCCTAAAATGTCCATCCCCATGCATTAGTATTTTTCAAAGTACCTTTACTCAATGCATTGTTCCATTTTGTCTCAGAACAGCATCTTCATTACGATTTGTGCTGTCCAATTTTCACTGTACTTGATGTCTTCCATTACACCAAGTCCTTCCTTGGTAAATCTGAACTTCTCATTTGTCTCATACCTACATAGCTTTTCTCTGTAACTCAATTGAATACTGCTCTCACATATGGAGCAGTGCTCCTGCTTCTCACCTCTCTCTCCTTTGTTGTGAAATAAATAGCTCTCAATGATATTGGCATATCCGACAAGGAAGCTGATAGTCCAGTTGCTTAGCAAAAAAATCGTAACACACCGTTTTGTGGTGCAAACAACAAGCATGGATAACTAATTTAATTTGGGAGCAAAGCACCAAATTTGGTGCAGTTGTCAATTAGGATATATATAAACATAATTCAAGGAGGTGCTTGAACTATGACACCAGGATTTGGAGTTTTCCAAGATGGCCACTGCTGCTATTATATTATCAAAAATCGCCTTTTACACAATAACTTGGAAACTAAAGGACTTTGGGAGGTGCAACTGGTGTCTATGCCCACGATGTCAGGGTCATGCTTTATGCTGATACTGGTGTTATCTTCCATACTAATAAGTGTGTGTGTGTGTGTGTGTGTGTGTGTGTGTGTGTGTGTGTGTGTGTGTGTGTGTGTGTGTGTGTGTGTGTGTGTGTGTGTGTGTGTGTGTGTGTGTGTGTGTGTGTGTGTGTGTGTGTGTGTGTGTGTGTGTGACTGGAAATGTTAGGGATGGTTATGTGACATGTGTTGGTCCCCATGTGTCTGCAACTGTGAACCAGAATAGCACTGTTTCTTGACTTTGCAAGAAGTCAAGGACTGAGGGTGGCTGGTTCATGGTTTCAGTGCTCACAGGCTCATCGCTGGACTTGGTATTCCAACGCTGGCGGTGTGGCAAGGGAGATTGACCATGTGCTCATTGATGGTCACTGGAGGATGATCCAGAACTGCAGGGTCTACCGGAGTGCTCAGTTCCCCAATACTGACCACAGACTTGTTGTCGCAACTCTGAAGTTTCAGCTTAAATCCAGGAGAATGGTACCATCCCAGCCTAGGCTGGGTATTGGCAAGCTCAAGGACGAGAGGGTAGCTGAGGAGTTTGCGAACAGGCTGAGTGGAGATTTGGGGGGATTGGGTGCTTTGGTGGATCCTGAAGAGTTGTGGAGTGCCTTCAAGACCATCATCCTTGATGTTGCCGGTGGATGTCTTTGAACTCACCGTACGGTGAAGAAGAATTTTGTCTCGAGGGACACTGGATACCTTTGACCAGAGTCGCAGGGCCAGGCCAAATGGCAGAGCTGAGCTGTTTAGGGAGCTGAGGCGTAAAACTGTACGTGCACTGAGGGTGGACAAGGAGGCCTATGTGCGAGGAATCTGTGAGGGGGTAGAGCATCACCTGTGGTCAAGTGATTCTCATCCTGCTTACAAGGGAATTCACGCATTGCGTTCATCCAAGCCCGCCCTCGGTGTACTGCAGTTAGAGCAGGAGGTGGTGGACTCTTGACAGAGGAGTCCGAAGTGCAGGCCCACTGGGCCGATTACTTTGAGTGGCTGTACCAGGCTGATCCACCAGCTGTCGAGTTGTATGTCAGGGGTGTTACAATCCCGATTGCTGACCCTCCAATCAACTGTGGTCCATCTTAATTTGTGGAAACACAGGCTGTGGTGAACCGGTTGAAATGGGGTAAAACTCCTGGGATCTGTGGTATCTGTGCTGAACTTCTCAAGGCTGGTGAAAATGCAGTACTGATGTCATTGCATGCAGTTGTGTTCTCTGCTTGGAACACAGGCATCATCCCAACTAACTGGAAGAGGGGCCTTGTTGTCCCTCTCTGGAAAGGGAAGGGTGATCGCCAAGACTGCAACAACTGCTGAGGGGTGAGGCTGCTCTCAGTGCCGGGCAAGGTCTTTGCTTGGAAAATTCTTGCTCGGGTTCACCACCATCTGCTTGAGCACCAGCGTCCAGAGGCTATACAACAAAGAGGTCAACGATTGACCATATCCTTGCTCTTCGGGTCCTTACCGAACGTAGACAGTTTCGGCAGGGGCTGCTTGCAGCCTATGTTGATCTCTATAAAGCGTTTGATTCAGTGAATCGCGATGCCCTCCGGAGGATTCTTGGTCTTCGTGTGGTACCACCAAAACTGATCAATCTGATGTCTGAACTATACTCTGGTACTGAGAGTGCTGTGAGATGTGGTGATACCATCTCTGACTTATTTCCAGTTGTTACTGGAGTTTGTCAGCGGTGTGTACTGGCCCCCACACTTTTCAGCACTTGTATGGACTGGATTCTGGGGAGGATGTTGGAGAGATCAAGCTGCGGTGCATCATTTGGGAATGCCAAGGTCGCTGACCTTGATTTTGCAGATGATGCAGTCATCTTTGCGGACACTCTAGATATCCTTTTTATATTCTAGATATCCTAGATATTCACTGGATAATGGGGTGTGGCACTGCCGGTACCTGTGCGGGAGGACGAATGTCCGAGTCTTCAGGTCCTTGGTGCTTCCAGTCTTGCTCTGTGGATGTGAGATTTGGACTCTGTCCAGGGATCTGAGATGGAGACTTAATTCCTTTGGTACCAGGTCTCTTCAGAGAAACCTTGGCTATCGCTGGTCGGACTTTTTGTCCAACAAGCGGTTGGAATACCAAGTCCACCGATTAGCCTTTGAGAAGAGACTTGAATGAGATTTGTTACCTACATAGTCCGTGAGCATCAGCTGCGGCTGTATTGTCATTTAGCTCATTTTCCTGATGCTGATCCTGCTCACCAGATTTTCTCAGTGATGGAGTCTTGTGAGTGGAGGAGGCCAATGGGCCAACCACAGGCCTCATGGTTGCAGCAGGTTGATTAGCATCTAAAGGAGATGGGGATGGGCAAGGCATCTGCCCGGAGGGTGGCCAGACGGAGGCCCCTGGAGTACTGGCAGAAAGTGGACGCAGCGACTCGCTGCTCCGGCGCATGTTCCCATACCTGACCTCCCCCTCTACAAGGTGTGGTCGCATGAGGGATTAAGAAAGTCATGCCAAAAAGCATTGTATTCGTGATTATAGTTGCAGCTAAGGTAGGATCAGAAGATAAATATGATTCTTTGCAGGGAAATCCTGAATAAACTGTTTTAGGCCATCTCAGTTCGGTGTCCTCATACTGGATACCAAATCGATAAAGACAGGATAGCAGCATCCAATGCATGGGGAAAATTGTAACACTTTTTTGGAGGGATGTTGTTGGAATGGTATGAAGCAGTGGCTCACAGAAATAACACAATCGTCTGGGGAGTCTATTGAGGCACTAATACAGGAACATGCAGTGGAACTGCATGTAATACATGTCAAGAGTGTTGGGTGACCAGATAGACACAGCAGAGGAATTGAGTTACATGGCAAATAGAGAATTTCCATAACAGAAGCTGAAAAACAGTGTTAGAGAGCTTAGATTTGTGGCCTTGAGAAACTACTATCGATGAGCAAACATGAGTGCAGATTCCAGCTTTGACACTCAAAAAAGTGGTGAAGTTGGAAGCTGGAACACTGGAGATGAGAATCGTCCGTCTCAACTCTCCAAGTATCTGTAATGATTATAATATGGTGTTTGGATAATTGAATAAGCAGGTTCACTGAGTTAAAGGCTTGCGTAAAGGCTACAGATGTTGCAAAAAGTATATGGTGCAAAGAAAAGGGGGCCGTCCTGTGTTGCTTGAGCAACCATAAAGAAAGGTTGTTGTTGTTAATGGTAGATGTCATCAGATATTGGTGAAGAGGAGAGAGGGTTCCAACCGCAATTGGTAACTCCAAATTATGAGGAGCCAACAATACATTGAAGTGACCTCAGATGGGCCCCCCCCCCTAAAAATCCCAATCCAAGAGCAGCTTCCCATCTCAAACTGGCAAACACATGGATGAGATTATACATCAGCTGATAAGGCTGCCTTCCTGGGAATTAAACACATGGTTTCAGGTTTCTATCTGGAGGCACGTCTGGTTGCTAGTTTGCATAATTTCTGGGAGTGATGCTTTGCTGCTTCTGGCACTGTGCCCCCCCCCCCCCACAGTGGTTAATTCAGGAATGTAGAATTTGGCCAGGTTGCTGGAGTATAATGCCCTACTCTTTTCAAAAGACATCATGGGGATATTCATTACCCACAAGCAAATGCGAGGAGAAAGGAATGCTGATTTAATGTGCCCTACAAAGGACCGCATACTAAATTATGTGATGTTCTGCCTGTAAAGCCTTGGATTGGCAGTTAAAAATCAAGTTAAGAAGTAAACCCAAACTATTGACAATCTTATGGGAATGTGAGACTAACTGGTTTACCAGATGCTTGGGATTCAAGTTCTTCACACTGCTGGATTCATTTTTAAAAAGTGTTTGTGTGAAGAAGCAGGGACACCAGCCCAGAGGGAAGAACATTATTCAAGCTGCAGATGAAGGCCTTGCAAGTGGATAGAGTTCAGGTATGCCAAGGAATGACTTTATGCAACACAGGATGCCCAGTCAGTGACTGGCTTATTCACTGGAGCCATAGGAGAGTGGGGGTGGGGGGGGGTCGACACCGGCTCGATGTCTCCCCTGCCATGGTTTAAGGGGCCTGGCCCATTGTCCTCCCCTCTCCCTCCCCCTCCTCCACACCCAACGCATTTCAGGTGTTGATCACCACGGAGCAGAGATGGAAGACTGAAGCTCCAGACCATTGGAGTGGACGTCCGTCGCAGTTTGGGACCGTGAACTATCCCAATATTGCTTCACTTGTGGTACCCTGCGACGAACGCCAATCCCGCGCCCAGATCCACTCCACCGGATCTGCACAACTGGTGTGGGGGGCAAGACCATCTGCCCGGAAGAGTGTGGGGCATGGTGTTCACTGAGATTTATATGCTGGCAGCATCCAGCATGCAACAACCCAGCAGTTAACCACATATGGCTAGGCTAACCCAGGTCAGGAGTCTGAGGTTTCCGGTGGAATGCCCGTCGCCGACCCCAACAGAATCCCCTGAGAGGGCCGTGCCGCACGCAGTGAGCCGCATGCACTGTGGAGAAAATCTGAGGGAGGGGTGTTGGACCTGTGTTAATGGGGCACCCCCTACAAAGACATAGCATTAGTACCACATGTCTTAAAAGAGAGACCCATCCCCACGAGCCTGGTCGTACTTCTCACACTCAGTTTTATTTGATCTTGTAACCACAGGGAGGTCAGTCATATGTCGTTATCACAACGCCACCACAGACCACACCCATATTCATCTTTGAAAAGTCAAAGTTTGCACACTAAACAAGATTCAAAAGTTGTACTTATATTCACTTTATTAGGGAACTTAAATGGTGAATCACAAGTAAAGGTCTCTCCAGACAATCTATGACTGCACAATGGGTAGATTTTTTTACAGCGCGTGCGCTGTATACAATTGCACCGACTTTGAAATGTCCCCGGTGTCTACCACGTCTCCGGTGTCCCCCCCCCCCCATGTGCCAAAAGAGAGCCAATGACGGCCGTCCGGTAGATGCAGTGCGTAACCTAGACAGAAATAGCGAGAATTGATGGAAATACCCGAGTATTTCAATGGAAATTTGTGAAACTAATGTGTTATATATGTGAAAAACATTTAATTTATTGCTTGACGGGAAAAAACCAAGAAACGCGCCCCCTCTCATGTACGAACGAACGAAAGACGTCATTTCCGCCCACCATCGCATTTTGCGCCGAAAGACGTCATTTCCGCCCACCATCGCATTTCGCGCCGAAAGACGTCATTTCCGCCACCATCGCATTTGGCGCCGAAAGACGTCATTTCCGCCCACCATCGCATTTCCTGCCGATCGCCGAATGCTAAAAGCTAAGTTCTTCTTATGCCATCATTCTTTTGCGGCCTCCTGCCACGCTGTATCGAACAATTTCATTCCTTCTGTTATATATAAAGGTGCTTATCACAATAGTAACAAGATTTTTACATTTCAAATATTCAGTACGCTTTTTTATTGTTTTTCAACTGAAAAAGCATAAATTGCATATTTTAACATTAGTGTACTCATTTGCTTCACCACACGCGCTGTATTGAAGGATTTCACTTGTTTTTTTTTTTTAAGGTTAAAGTATTGATGTGGTTTTGGAAGACCCCAGGAAGCACTTCCAATACATCAGGGTTCCCTAGTGTTGTGAAATCTGTAGCAATTTTGTTTAGCTAAATTACCTCTCCCCCTCATATTGGTTTAAGCAACAGATGCATTGTGAATGTAGATCGAATTATCTCCATTGTTCTCTTCCTCATTCTCCAACTCTGTACTCAAACCTTATTCTCAAACACGTATTCTCAAAATGCATTCTCAAACACCACAACTCTTTACAGATTCCAGCCATGTACCACATTCACTCCACAAAACATGCCACTAACCACACAAATCCATTCAGTAACATCTCAATAGCAAACATCTAATATGTTTCGCACAGCATTGCCAACCCACTAGTGCTCCCAGTGTTATCCCCTGCTGCCACAGCTGCCAAAGTTGTACCAGAAGCCCTGCCCATCACATCCCTGGAACCAATCATAATGACTGGATTGCAGAGCGCTAGCCAATTGGCGTGGCTGGATCACGAAAAGCGGGCATACAAGGCACGTTGGTTCGAGAGGTCAGCTGGTTTGAGAGCAGCTTTAAGGTAAACCATGCCAAGTTCCGTGCCTGCAGAACATGATGAGAACGCACCAGGATGAGCGCAGAGCAGTGGGCGAACAGAGGGTGGAGACACGGGCTCCCAGGCGTGATCACCAACTCGCTACAGACAGTGCCTCCTTTGTGCCTTGTAGAACCAACCACAAACTCTCAAGCATAAAAAAGGTCAACAGTGATTCTCCCCAGAACTTGCTTCTCTCCGTACACCTCTTACACATGCATCTTACACCCTTGCACCTTCCAGAGCACACACCTCATTGACTCAACATGGGTTTGTGGAGTGTCAACTGAGTCCACAACAGTTCTTTTCAGAACTTGCATTACACGCACCCACATACACCGCACTTCTCATTCACCCATACCACACACCCTATCCGTTACCATGTGAGCCGTCCTGTCACATACGTGTGAAGTCGGGGTCGACACCACATCCCACCTACTTTGCTTCTCTGTCTATCAATCTTTCTTCTCTCCTCCTCGCAGAATGCCTGAGGTGCCTGTGTGTGTAGATTCGAGATGAAATGATTGACCAAGGGGCTTACGTATTAGGGATAAGATCTTTCTTTGTGACACTGTTTTAGCTTTGAAAATACCTACTTTGCCAAATCTTTTATAAACTGTTTCCAACCTGCCTGATCGTCTTTTCCTCCATTGGTTAGCCAAAGTAAGTAAATTCTGGTGGATAAGAGTTCTGCCTCACAGTTTTATGATGGTTAGTAAGAGCCACGTCCCACTGATGGTATCATTCGGCCGTTCTGATTGACAAGAGTGGGGCATTGAGAGCGCAGGTCTTATCTGGGGCAATGAATCTGCCGGAAAGGTAACGAAGAGATTTGGACGCGATGATCCTTCCTAAATTAATCGTCTCGGACGGTATCTGTGGTTGCTTAGCAACTGTTGTGTTGTGGAGGTATCTGCAGCTCATCGGCTTCAGGGTCATCGGTTGAGAAGCGGGTCCGAGAAGTCCCCCTCATGATCCGAACCAGCGGAACTCGTAACAGGATCTTAATGTTGCTTTTTTTTTTCTTTTTTTTTGTATTGTCATCAGTTTTCTTTTATCCTTTTGTGCATTTCATTTCTTTTGATCCAATTAAACCAGAGCTGCAACATCCTCTCTTGGAATGTTTTTTGATCTGATTAAACCAGGAAGTTCGTTTATCGATTTATGGACTGGTAAATATCAGGATTGAGACAAGTAACTTTCTATGTGAGTGAGAATACTTCCATATTCTCAATCAATTGTTGAAAAAAAAAATGATTTAACACTTCTCATTTTAAATGAAATCTGGTAAATTTAGTGACTTCATTTGAATGAAATTATTTCTGGATAAAACAGGATATCTATCCTGATGAACTTTGATTTGGCCAGTGCTGATACAGTAAATCTTGTTCCATCGTGTTCGACTCGATAACTCAGCAAGTTTAAAAGGTCATTTCTAACGTACGAGACACAAAACACATTCATAGATATATATTCTCTCTGATCAAATTTGATGATTCCTGTGATTGATTCTTCTTTAGTTACAGTATGTGATTTTGTGTTTGGTTCTGGCACTCACTTGTCTTAGATATGTGACGTCAGTCGGGTCCACTCGAAAGAGTCAGGTGTGCCAGCTAAATGCAACTTTTGGTGTTTGTTCCTCCTCTCGTTTTCTTAAATTGTATTCACCCCAGACCCTAACATCAGATTTTTTTTTTCACCTTCCATCACCATTTTGTTTTGCCGATGTGGTCATAATCCCTAAAATAACTGCTCATGTATGGTGATGACATCTAACCATTTCACGTTGTCTCTTTTGGTTGAAGACTATCTTCTTAGATTTATGGGTTGTCTTTCTGCACTACTTTGTACGTTTATAAATCTCAAAATGGTACAACATTCCAGTTGATCCAAATTGTAGCTCCATCACCCAGAAGTCTTTCTACACTCAGGATATTCCCTGGAGGCATGTGGAAGAGCAATTAATCATGAGTAGTTCATTGCTTTGCTGCTTTCCTAATCACATGCTCAATCCTGCTGGTTGCAAAACAGGCAGGCAGCAGATTAGCACTAGATGAACAGCATAGTCCAAACAGGCTTGATAGCACTGCTTCCCCTCTGCCAATGTTGACATGAGAATTAGCTCAGAGATCAGTATCTATATCCAGAAAACCAGCCATTTTAGTCACTAGCATTTGAAATGCAAATTTACATTCAGGCAGTTTAATCAATGAGTCAGTTGAAGTAAGATGACTATTGTTGTAACTGTTGTGTGTCAGGCAGGGGATGAACGAGGCATGCTCAGCTTGGCATTCCATCCAGATTTTGCACGAAATGGAAAGCTGTATGTGTCGTACACAACACGCGGTGATGCCTGGGGTAGTGGTCCACACGATCACATTTTGCGTGTCTCCGAGTTCACCGTCTCCAGGTTAGCATTTCTACAGTGCACAACTTTCAGTTCCAAAAGCCAAATCCACATTCGGATCCAAACTAAAAATGTATTGTAAATTTTATGGTAAATGTACTGTTACTGTAAGGTGTATGATGAGTTCAAACATGGCAGCATACTTGGCTGGCCTACCAAGCAGCAACAAGGAAATATTAAAAATTAAATGTGGAGTTTAAAATCAACCTGACAAGTTGTATAAAACTGTCTCTGGCAAATCTCTTGTATGTTTTCTTCCCAATGCTGTATGTTCTTTCAGGGTAAAGATCATATTATACAGGTTTGTAATTTGCACCCATGACTTTGCTCTCTATTTTTTTTTTAATATGTCCCTTTGAGTGATGTCACTACCCAAGAATTGAATAACTCAACGATTCCAACTCTGCATTTCCACACATATTTTACCACGAGCAAATACAACCGTTGCTTTGCTGACACGTACAATAAGGGTGGGGGGGGGGGGGGGGGGGGGGGAGATATATATTTTTATATATATGGATATGGGTGTGGAGGGATGTAAGTGAGAGGATGAAGAATGGAGAGCTAGGAAGGAGTAGGAGAGAGAGCGAGAAAGGGGGGGGGTTTGGTGGGGAGAGCAACACCTCACTAAACATTGCTATAGACTGTGGGAGGGAGTGAGGGGTGCGAGGAGGGGGTGGATGTGCTTGAGAGAGAGCGAGACAGACAGACAGGCAGACAGAGGTGTGGGACGAGAGTACTGTAGTTTATGAGGAAGGGGGAGCGAGGAGGGGACAGACAGACAGAGAGAGAGGTGGGGCGGGGTTTGGTGGGGAGAGCAACACCTCACTAAACATTGCTATAGACTGTGGGAGGGAGTGAGGGGTGTGAGGAGGGGGTGGATGTGCTTGAGAGAGAGCGAGACAGACAGACAGACAGACAGACATAGACAGACAGAGGTGTGGGACGAGAGTACTGCAGTTTATGAGGAAGGGGGAGCGAGGAGGGGACAGACAGACAGACAGAGAGAGAGAGGTGGGGGGGGAGGAAAAAAAATGAAAGACAAGTGATGGGTGGAGGTGGTGTTGGCAAAGAGAATGATATGACGCTTAATGACCGAACACAAAAAAATAATCATGTCAGAACAGCTGTACAAACAATGACACAACAGAGTTTGTAAAGTAATCTGCTTGCACATCTGCAAAACTTTAATATTCCCGTTCCAGAAAATGAGCGGGAACATGAACCAAAAGCAATCACTGAAAACATGGAAGTGCTGTTCACGTCTGACCTAATGATCCCATTGAGCATGAACATTGAAAACAAAGCATTGCAACCAGATATCATACTTCGGTACAAAAAAAAAAGGAAGGCATTGCTAATTGAGGGGCTGATACCAGTGATTTTGGACTAAACGATGCAGAAATCAAGAAAATGACGAAATACCAAGACTTCAACAATGAAGTGAAAAGATCCTGGAAGATAAAGAATGCCAAATTTGGAGCTATTGGAATGATGACTACGAACCTCACAGAGATATTAAAAAAACATCCGTGGGAATATTACTACAAACAAACTACAGTTGGAAGCTGTCCCGGGCTCAGTGATGATCCTGAAGAGAACCGTCAGCACAAAACTTTGAGAACAAAAAAACTTCACAGCTTGGTCCGTGAATCGTGACCCCTAACCGAAATAAAGGTGGATACTTTGACCCGCCCTGGGAGGACTCCATTCCACATTCTGAAACCCCATATGCCGACACACACACACACACACACACACACACACACACACACACACACACACACACACACACACACACACACACACACACACACACACACACACACACACACGTGCAAAGTGCCGTTGTGGTAATACAGTTTATACACTGTACGTACACACATGCACAAATGTACACACGCATAAAGGACATAAAAACGACAAACACAAAAATTTACCTTTAAATGGAGTTCTTTGAAAGAGGAATTGAAGTGAGAAATTCACAAAATTCAATTGAAAAATATATCAAGGCCCAGAACACAAAATGTCGATCTCTGTAGGTTATATGCCTTCACAGCCAGATCATGGCAAACACCTGGTCAGATGGACCTTATTGTTTTTGTCTATGTATCGATGTCGAAGTGAGTGGTGGATTATATTAAAAGGAGATCGCACAAAAACGAAAAACAAAACAATGTCCTGTAAAAATAAAATTACACATTTTCAGCGGATAAGACTTCTCCCGTGGCACCCACCGCAGGGCCCAACACAGGCAGAAACATACGTCTCATTGATGTTCCATTGAAAGAACGGGTACGTTTACCAAAACTAACAACCAAGCAGCTTGGAGAGCACTTGCCAAGTGGCTTTCGCATTCCAATGAAACGGTTGATAAGAAACAGCTCACTTGGCACCCGATTAGTGATCACCGAACCGCCATATTAAACATACACCTCCTGGACTCCAGAGACACCCAAAATATCAAATATGTCTGAATTGGACAAATGAACACTTTTCTATGAGTGTGAACTGCTTGTAAGTTCGATTTTGGAGCTTAAATTTTGTAATTCTGTTTAGTTTAAGAGATTCTCACAGTGATGACATGTGCGGAAATGAAATAAAGCAAAAAACGCTGACTTCTCCGGGCGTTTATAAGCGTTGTAATGTACACAGCTATTTGTAGCTATGATGAACAGGCATTCGATAACATGAATGAAGAAAATGAAAAAGTAATAATAACTATCGTTAAGAAATCGTTGCGGCCTGTTCCAAGTTAAGGCATGGTTGAGCAGACCAAAAAAACATGGCGGCCTCAGACCCCAGCGAAGTTACCAAGGATATGCCTGAAGACCCCATAGAGACCAGTGACCGAGGATGCACCTGATAAAGGATATAATTAAATAAGGTCATTAATTATCTTCAAAAGGGGTGTTTTAATTAACCCAAACATCCATCTTTCATTCTTGCACTTCCTTGGAGTTTTCTTAGTTTGCATGGAGAGTTTCAGGCTGCTAGGTTTTATAGTTTTAGAGTTATGGAGGACACACACACACACACACACACACACACACACACACACACACACACACACACACACACACACACACGATACAAGTTCACAATCCTACTGCTTTATAATTTACAGACACATTTACAGAGAACTGAACAGACAGAAATTTGATTTTTTGATTTTGTATGACTACCAAAAACATGTGGTGATATCATATTTCAAAAGAGGGACCTTCGGGTTGCTGTTTGTGCAAATGGATATACATCAATGTGATCCATCCTTTGTTTTGATCTCTATTAAGGAAGTCTTGGCGACACGTATCGAGGAACTCAGAGCGTCGCATATTAGATGTGGCAGAGTTGAGACGTGCACACCTTGGTGGGGAACTGCTCTTTGGACCAGATGGTCTGCTTTATGTGGTGCTGGGGGATGGACGTATCACACTGGATGACATGGAGGAGATGGATGGACTAAGGTAGCTGCTCGTTCATTTCCTCATACTGGATACCAAATATTCAATACAAATCGCAGCTTAGCACATAATACTTTAATTGTTCTCTGGCTTAGATCATGTAAGGCGGTATTAAACCGAGGACACATTAAACACCAAGTGTGAACATCTTTCATTTGACACCTGTTGGCGATGATTGAGCTTTCTGCAACCACATTTGAGTATTTTTTTTTTCCTTTGGAACCTTGGTGGAGAGCAGTTGAAAAAAAAAATACCTGACTACTCACTGATTTATCTTTGAAACCATCTTTTTAGCAGCCATTATAAATGCTTATAGTCACTCATTGTGCTCTCGCCTCACTCTTTCCCACATGCAGTGGAAAAGCAGCAAGGCTTTGCTCATAATTTGAGCCCAAATGGCCTTCCCAATTCCCAAATGGTTCAAATGGCCACTGCTGGAAGTTATCGGCAATCTTCCGACACACTTATTCCCTTGCCCCGACCCATTGTCCCTAATGTTATAAACGCCTCACCGCTTTAAGAGGCTGCATAGATTGCTCAGGTCATTGAGATTTCGCATGGAGAGTCAGGGTCACAAGGTCACATTTACAGCAGTAATTTAGTCTATGATGCCAAGCGTGCTTGGATACAGACCTTCCATGACCTATGTGGAAATAATTGCAATTACCAGTGAGTGCCACAGTAAGTTTCACATTGTCAGAGAGTTTGATTTGCAACTACGACCAGAGGATTACTAAGAAATAAAATGATGGTGGCATTCTCTCCACTTTGTGAACTCCCCAACATTGAACCAAAACTCCAAGTATGGCCCTGAGCCCTTGCGATTTCCCATGTGACTTCATTAATCCCAGTGTTAACACTTATCACATAACCCTCCGACCCAATTTCGTATCTGTAACATGAGATCTAACGTTTAACTATGCCCATTGTTGTTTTATTTCCCTGGTAAACTCACCTCATCACTGTAACTACATCCTGTAATTTTAAACACAAGCATCATCCTCATTGTAACTACAGCATGAGATTTTAACTCGATGCTCTTTCTTTTTAACCTCACAAACGTTCTCCCCAGTGATTTCACAGGATCTATTCTTCGGATTAACGTGTCAGTGCCAGGCTGTGACCCTCCATATGCCATTCCACCTGACAACCCACATGCCAATGGAACATCTCACCCCCCTGAGGCCTACACACACGGCCTGCGAAGCCCGGGCAGGTTGGCACTGCACCGAATCTATAGTCTGAATCATACATCACATGCCACCTGAATTATCTTTATGGGAACAGCTTCATTGGCCGCAGTCTTTCCTTTCTGCTTCTGGGATTGATTGATGACGAGGCGAAATTTATTCGACAAAAACGGCTGTTTTGTTGCGTCGCCAATATGATTGCACTCCACTGTGGAGTATTCTGTCCTTCAGAAGAGATGTTAAGCGGGATATGTCATTTATTCCATGGTTTATTTTCAAGAGCCAGGCTTTGAACTAGTTCCATAGATATAGATCCTACATTGGTTGGCCTGTTAGTATTCAAATCTGGGCATTTAGCTCAAGATGGTGATCTCAGGTTGAAATCCCCTATAATGTTAATTAGTACTTTAGTTCTTATTGTCCTGATAATTTATGCAAAAGTACACTGATTTCTCCTAATGTCCTTGCCCTATATGTAATATATGTGCAAGCTCCTCCACAAGCTTTGGATCATCATATAAAAATGTGATATGCAAGCAAAGTACAATTGGTCTATGAAAATTGTAGAATGCCAAACTGACCACCAGTTATTGTTGATCAAGCTAAAGATCCCTCTGAAGCCGATAGTAAATAGGAACGACTTCAAGCCGGTAAAAAGCCTAAACGTCTGTGCTTTCGTGAACCCAATCATTCAAGCTGAGCTGGTTCGCAAACTCAACGACAAATTGGCTGAGTCTGATGGAAAACAATTTCAATTAGTAAATGAAGAGTGGGAAGAACTGAGAGCCTGCAATCGTGGCACAACAGAAACCCTGTTTGGAACAGAGAAGCATAAGGATCCTGACTGTTTTTTTTTTTTTTTCAAAAACATTGAGATGATTCAACCATTACTGCACAAAAAATTCAGAGCATATTCTACGCCCGGCTTGTCCGCAAAACTCCTACAACCAAAAATGAATTAAATTGCTGTGAAAAAAAAAAACACAAGTGCAAATCAAAATCAGACAGCTTGAAAATGATTGGTTTAGCAAAAAAAAAAAAAAAAGCAGCTGAAATTCAACATTATGCAGATAGCAATGACTCCAAAAACTTTTATCAATCTGTCAAATGGCATTATGGAGCAGGAACAAAAGGATTTATAGCTGTACAATCTGTAAACTTCAGTCAGCTGCTCACCGAACGAACAGCGTTCCTTGGTCACTGCAAAGAATACCTGTGAACTGTTAAACACACCTTCGACCATCAATGAAGAGTCTGTCGATTTAATTCTGCAACGTACCAGTACTATCCTGGATTGCACAGGCGTACATGCCTCTAAATATGGCAGAAGTACAGTCAGCAGTAACAATCTTGTGCGATAGTAAAGCCCAGGGCAAATAAGGCATACCACCCAAGGCCTTTCATGACTACAAAACAAGGAGGCTATCAACTACTTTGCAGACTCCACCAGTTATACATGCATATTTGGAACGATGAAATGATCCCACAATAGCTGTAAAATGCTTTGATTGTTGCCATTTACAAAGAACAGAGGGAGCAGATTGCATTTCGGAAACCAATGCGGTGTCTCGTTGCTCACCATCGCCGGAAAAATTCTGGCAAAAATCGTACAGAAGAAAACCAGTGACAATTTGTTCAATAGTGATGCATCCGAATCTCAATGTGGCTTCTGGAAAAAGAAAAGGAAAAAAACAAATAACGCAGCACTATCGACATCGTGTTTCCCACCTGTCACCTGCAAGAAAAGTGCATTGAACAAAATTTCAGGCTTTATGCTGTTTATGGACCTAACCAAAGCATTCAACCTTGCGGACAAGAGAGCACTCTGGGAGATCCTGACAGGTTTGGGTGTCCGACAAAGACTGTATCTATTATTTGACAATTACATGATGGAAAGTCTGGCTAAGTATGTGCAGGTGACAAGTTTTCTGAAAATTTTTCCCATTGCAACTGGATTGAAGCAAGGTTTTGTAATTGCACCAATCCACTTTGTTTTTTTCTTCTCGGCCATGCTAAATGAAGCGTTGTCAGAAAATCGAAATAGCACATACATCAAAGTTAGAATTATAGTGCCAAAAACGGACTTTTCAACCTCTCCAGATTGTGTGCTTAAACTAAGCTTACCAGCTGATATACTGATACGAGAACTACTATTAGTAGATGACCAGGGTTTGTTTGCGCACACAGAGGAAGACCTGCAATAATAATAATAATATGAGTCCCCTCACAAGGAACTTGGACGCAAGATGAGGCCATTAGGCCCATCAAAGCCTCCGCTATGGTTGTTTGTCCATACTCTATCCTTTTGTAAATGCTGAGCATCAAGCAAGGAAGCAGCACTTATCACTTTTTAAGTCTTTGGTATGACTCAGCCAGGGTTCCAACCACCAACCTCCCAGATTCAGAGCTCCAACCATTACATCACCGAAACTGGTTAAATCACTCATGCAAAATACTTTGGATTCATTCTCAGCATTAAAAGATGTAAGTTATGCACCAGTCTCCTGGTGGTAGCACCCACACAGGTTCAGTCATCACCTTCAACGGAGAACCACTGCAGACAACTAATGCCTTCACATATCTTGGTGGTATTCTTTCAAATGATGCTCAACTTCATAAAGAAATTGCAAACCGGGTGCCGTGATTCTGCCATACTTGTTGACAATGAGTATGGCAGAACCCTGACATCATTTTGGCTCCAAAGATCTCATGGTACAATGCAATAGGAGTTGGCGCACTTCTGCATGGGTGCAAAACATGAACGCTCTATAGTCACCATGTCAAAGAGCTGGAACAGTTTCATCCAACATGCTTGAAGACAATCCTCTGGATCAAATGGTACAACTATAAATTATTTGTGGAGGTGTTAACTTGAGCTAACTCCAAGAGTACATCGATGAAATGCCTTTTGAAAAAAACCAAGTTACAATGGATGGCACATGTTGTCAGAATGGATGTAGATCATATTCCAAAAGTGATATTGTTTGGCGAACTTCAAACAGCAAAAAGAAGGATCGGCCATCCATCATACAAGTGATACTTAGATGAACTGAATGATACACGAAAAAAAAAATGCAAGACTGACCAAAATGCTTGGAAAACACAAGCAAGTAACATCGGATCATGAACTATGCTCGATACAGAACGTTGGTGCTGCTGAAGCTGTTTCTATTCCTCGGGTTACAATCCGGGACATGTCGCTATTCCGACACAGAAAGCAAGTGGTGGACTTTAATTTGTAATGGAACCACTATTCTTGAAGAAGCACAAAGACAAGATCAGCCACAAAAGCACCTCAGAAAGAAGTATAATTGCACTCGGTGGAATGCATACCTCCACCAGGCTGAACAGTTTACTTTTTGTATCCCACTGATAGGCCAGATCTACATCCGTACATTAACCAAAATGTAATTGGCTTGTTCTTGTCACTTAACCAACTCACCCAAGTTTTTTTTTGTTTGTTTTTTTCCGAATCCATCCCATAACTGTTTGAGATATCATGCTATATATCGTTTTTGGCCCTACCTCTCAATGGTGAAGAATCACTTCAACAAATTCTAGTATCTGGATCTGGATCTTCACCCAAATCGAATCATTTCCTGCTTGTCACACACCCAACCTGTCCACCAGGTTTGGTCCAAATCCGTTCATAACTTTTTTGAGATGTCCCGCTCACAGACAGACGTACAGACATACAGACGAGCAGGTCAACAGACATAAACAAGGGTGAAAACATAACCTCAATCCACCTTTGATGGTGGAGGTAAAGATCTGTCCATGGTAGTTGACACCGGGGTGATGTGCAATGCGTTTCTACGCAAGATTAATCACGATGTGGTTTTCCACTCTCGCATTCATCGTAGCAGGCAAAATGACAACAAACCACCAGAGATGAAAAAGGTCTCGATAACCCACCATGGCTGTGCAAAAACGTCGTGGAAGTTTTATAAATGAGATGTAGATGTCGAGTATTGATCAATTCAAAGAACAGGACTGATTAAGGGAAGTTTACTTTATCAATTTATCAATTTAACTTTGCACTTCATTTCTTGTTTGCTTAATTTTCTTAGCTGTTATCACAATGTAGACCTTACAGTATGAGCTTACCACCCATTCTGCTTTCACCTTGTATATCAACAGATTACTCCAGGGTTTAGCAACTTGCACCACGGCAAGTCAATGCGTGACTCGGTTGGGGGCATGATGCTAAATTAACCGTCACATGCTAGATTAATTGCTTTTCTGCAGCACTCGGAGAAGTTTTCAAATAAATTTGACAATAGCAAAGCCAGTCTATTAATTATTTATGCCATTGCCTGGTGTAGCCTTAAATCAGGTCCTGCAAACTCAAAATGACTGTGGCCACATCACCTGAACCTGCTCTTCATATCACTGTCCTTCCTGATATATTTACTTGTGTCAAATCTTTATCTTCTTATTTTTCTCCGATTTTGGTCACCAATTATGATTTTTGTCATGCTTACATGTATTGGATTGAATCTTGTTGAGTTCTAAATTGTACCACGTTTCAAGGTGTGGCAATTAAATTGAATTGTATTGCATTTCTA